>NC_067401.1:405912757-406229364 GCF_016432865.1 Antechinus flavipes | reverse complement strand
TGTAGAAAAAGATGTGGCATATGGGATACTAATAAGACCTTCTATACTTGAACTCTAGATGACTATAAATTATTGCTTAGATCTAAGTGCTTGCTTCTCCATATGTCTCTTTCCATTTCTGGACCCTGTACACCTATTTTCTGTCATGCAGTTCAATATTCGGGAATTTAGAAATAGTCACTTTCATTAATTTGCATAAATGAAGTTATTTTAAATTACTGTGCAAAGTGAAGACCCTATAAAATGTAGCTCTAATTCATGTATATTTAAAGAAATAAATTTTATTTAAGGTCCATTTTGGTTATTGCCTTAGGAACTTCTTGCAAATGTGAACTGTGTCTTATGATGATTATCATAATTGTGGCAAGTTCAAATCAAAGAGTTGGTGTTTCCTCCATTAATATCCACTAGGATATATATTTTGAGAGCAATATATTGTTTCCTTTACACAATATTTTTCTAGGTTACAGTGCTTAAAATTTGCATTTTGAAATGGGAAATATGAGCAAAACCTGCAATATGTAGTTCAAATGCTGAAGTAATTATTCATAGTTCACATTTCTATAACAATTAAAACTTAAAAATCACTTTTCCTACAGAATATCTGTGAGATAGAAATATGATTTTTATTTTAATGTTGCAAATGGAGAAACTGTGTTTTAGAGTTTTTATAGGTAAAAGATTATTACATGCTTATTTAGAAATGCATATAATATGTAAAAGACTAATGTGCTATGCCACAACATAAGGTAATGGATGATGATGATGATAGTGGCTACTATTTATATAGTGCCTTCTATGTTCTAGAGATGTAACTAAACATTTTACAAATATTATCCTATTTGATCTTCACAAACAATCTAGGAGGTAAGTACCATTACTTCCCTAATTTTGCAGATAAAAAAAAATTAAGACAGATAATGAGTCACTTTCTCAGTGTTGAAAATCTAATAAAGATCTGAGGCTGAAATAGAAATTAGGTCTTCCCCTCATTAGAACTAGCATCTTATCACTGTGTCACATAGCTGCCACTAAACAAAAAACTAATGGAACAAATCATGCCAATGTTAGGGTAACTCCTCACAATAAACATCTATTAAAATTACTTCCATAAATTGCAAATGCAAAACTTAAAATCATTTCTCAAAGGGGAATATAATGAATCAGTAGGAAGAGTTCTAGGTTTGGAGACAGACAACTTGAGTTCAAATTTAACACTAACATCTCACCTATATAATACTGACCCCAAGTTGTTTCATCTCTCCAGACCATAGTTGTTTTGTTTTGTTTTTTTGTTTCCCATCCCCCCTCCTCCAGTTAGAATAGCAGGAGTAGCAGAAGCAGTAGTAATAGTAGTAATTCTGATTCTTGACTTTATTGGCCTTTTTGAGACTGACCTATGATTCCTTCAACTGCAAAAAGAAGAAAGCAAAATTGGAGTAAAAAGTCTAAAGAAATGGAGATTGCAAGGAGTGAAAGGGATAGGCAGGGAAAGACAGAGTGACATATTTTCTATTGTATATGCAGTGAATATAAACATATCTGCCCATCTCTGAAATGAATGAAACTCTTTCATAGGGTCCTGCTTTCTACTTCTCATTCTTCTAGGAAAAGAGGAAAGGAAACAAAAAGAAAGCACCTGGCCTCCAAAATAATAGAGGAGAAAAAAAATGAGCCAAAAGGAAAAAGAAAAGACAACTTTTTTTTTTGAAAGATCATTATATTTCTAGTCAGAAAATTGGACTGCAACACTGTATTTGTTGCCAACTATCTGGGTGACAGAATAAATAAAACTGTTCTGCTTCCCAACTTCCTTGACTGTAAAATAAAGTTATTAAATTAGGTGATCTTGAATCTTAATATTTTTTTCTTGATGTAAATCTACCATCTTTTTCACCACTAGAGAAAAAAACAAAGAGGATCCAAGAAATCAAATCCTATAGAAGATATATGATTTATGCTGGTAGTTATTAATCTCAGTCTGGCTAGATAAAATGTTTTTATTCATATTAATACTTGTTATATCAAATCTGCAGCATTCAAAATGTTTGGAAATAAACTTTAGCTTCTTCAATCATATTATTAAATTCATAATATGCCCCATCTCTCTTTCTTATGTCCCAAGATTATTTTGAATCAATGGAGTCTTGATTTATTGGGGAAAGAAATCTGTCTCTTTAATATATCATCCCAATGTGTTGTTGGGACATTCTTGTTAGAGACAGGTAAGAGGGGAATGCTTTTTCTCCAATCTAAACAACTAAAAGAAGGTGCTTTGTTAGCAATTGAAAATTAAAATATTTGTAAGGATGGCTAAATTAGCAGATTTCCATAATAAATGACTTGCCAACAAATGTGTGGGAAATAAATAGCAGGGCTAAAATTTGAAAGTAAATTTCTTGGTTACAAGTCTAGTGCTTTTCCCACTCTAGTAATATTCACCAATCCATTCATAGCTGTTTTATTGCATCAAAACAAAATTATTTCATAAGGAAGTTTTTAAAATAAAACAAATGATTCAATACTCTAATAAATATCTCTGGTTTTGCAAACAACAACCACCATGTCTTGCTTACTGACTCTCCCAGCTTTCAAATTTCTACTTTTTTTTAAATCAGTGATTCAAAACAAACAAACAAACAAACAAACTTTATCTACTTTCTTGCTGCTTAGTAAAATGGCCAAGACAACCCTTTTAATTACAAAAACATAAGGACATGATTTGGAATAAAACTTGATCTAGATGTCAGCAAATCAAGAGATTCTGTGGAGAATAGATGTGCTGTAACATAAAAAGGCTCTTCCTCTTTCCCCTCTTCATCAAAGAGAAGATCAAATGTAAAAGGACTCTCAAGAATTTTAAGAAATTCTGGTACAGTTGAAACTCATAAGAATGAATTGGAAATGAACAGAAATTTTTCTGTTCTATATGCTAAACTAAAACTCAAACTAGATATAAGAATTGAACTTTTACTTCCAAAATAATAATAACTATTATTATTATAATTGTTATTATTTTTTAAAATGTTACAAAGGGATATTATAAAAAGAACCTATTAAAATGAATAATATAGTTCCCTCATTTTATGATTCCATTAGAATTCCATAAAGTAAAAGCAAACAAACAAACAAACAAAAAAACTCCACATAATTTCCTTCAGGAGAATTGTATTTATAGTATGTTTACACCTAAAAAAATTCCTTAATGATATTTTGTATATCTTATGAAGAAATAATAGTTTGAGGAGGAAAAATTACATATTTTGCCAAATAGAATAAGTACAAATTATTTTTTCCAAACTTGCAAATGATCATTTTATGAATTGAAAACTTGTTTGTCATATTTAAATAACCTAATTTTCTTGATGATTATTTAGGAAAATTTCTTCCTCCATTAAAATAAAAAAAAATCTTTAGCATTTATATTCTAGCAAGAAAAAAAAAAAGGAAGCAACATGTTTTCTTTACTTTACAGATGAATTAAGCAGTCTTTCTCCACTCATTCCAAAAAGTTGATTCATTGTTATATGAAATGCTGTCCACATGCCAGAGAGTCACCAGATGCTTCATAGCTGCTTTGTCAATAGCAATGATGACTTATCAGTGATGACTTCACATGTTCACATTACTTTATTGTTCATTTCTCTATATTTGTGAGATAGCTGACCATAATTAAGCTTAGTATCATTAATCCAAAGTTTTATCTGTATATTAGAAAATGTTGTTTTGAATTTTATGATGTTCCTGGCTTGAGAAAATTCTTTTCAATTATCTGTGCCTGAAGTTCTCATGATTAAAAAGAGGAAGGAAAACTAAATATTCTCTCAAATTCCTTCCAGATCCAAAATTATTATCTTGCCAGTAGTAAAACTACTAACACAAATTCAATGAATTAAATCACAAGCTATAAACATAGTTTAACTCTTTCATCTTATTAAATCACATAATTTTAATTATTACTCAGATGATTCAAAAAATATCTACACAATTGATGTCATGCTCTTTATCATGCTCATTGAGTAACAGTAAACTAATTCATTGTTTGCTTGTTTTTAATGCAACAGCATCAAGAATTTCATAGTTAAAAATGAATTGAACTTTGATATAGAAGTCTTCAGTGAGGAATCTATGATATAAATTTCTTTTATGGTATTCCAAAGAAGTAGTCATACAGATTTTGCTCTTTCTAACAATAGAAATTAACAATGTCTGAGTCAGATGAGCTTATTTTTTCACAACTTCACTATTTTCAAGGTAATGGGAGACATTCAAAAATGCATGAGGAAATACCCACACCAATATTCATATACATGTGTAATGTGTGCAAACATGCATGGGCACAGACATGTATAAATCCTATTAATATATATGCAGCACACACACACACACACACATACACACTGCACACACACACACACACACACACTGCACACACACACACACACATATCTGTATACATACACACATACATATATATATATGTATACATACAAGTATGTTAGAAGTATGTGTATAATATGGGTCTCTGTGTGTGTGTGTGTATATAGATATGTATATATGTAGATATGTAGATTTGCATGTGGTTATGCATATATGTATTATATGCACATGGTTACACCTCATGAACTTTCACATGTATATGCAAGGCATATTATATATATGGTCATGTATGTGCATGTTACCACATAAAGCATAAGAAACAATATATTACATTGACTGGAGAATTTGTCTCAGAATCAGAAAGGTCTGGGTTAATGTTCTACTTCAGGGTATATAATTGGTTTTGTAACTCTAAGCGAGGCATGTAACTTTCTATGACTGAGAGAATACTGTAAGTTAATAACACTGAAGACTAGATGTTTACCTTTCTTGGTAGTGACTTCTTAATATCAGTTAAATTAGATTGTGTTTTTAAACGCATATATGAAGCCCTATTCTATTTATCATCATTATTCAGACATGGTGCAAAGGTCCTAAAGACTGAATAATGGAATCCAAATTTGGACTTGTACTACTGTTTTAGAATGGTTTGAAGTATAGACACAGAAGATGGCGAAGAGGAGGCACACAGCTGCATAAGCTCCACGCTTTCTCTCACTATCCATTTCATTACAAGCCTCTGAATTAATGCTTGACTGAAAAAAAAATCCACAAATAGTTACCAAGAGAAGCCATCCTTTAGATTAGCCAAGAAAGGTCTGTCTTTACTGGAGGGCTGGGACGGTTTTGGATCAGGCACAGGCTGAGGGCAGCGGCAGTGAGAGCACGGAAGCAGACTGGAGAGGGGGTGGGGAGTGATCGCGGCCGTCTCTGCGGGGAGAGCTTCAATACAGGACTGGATACTTTGCCCTGGCAGCAAGTCAGCAGCCCAGCAGAGAAGCTAAAAACACCGGGGCTGAAGAATACAACCCCAAACAGCTGGAGTCTCTCAGGACCTGGCTGCCCCCCTCTTCCCCCCTCCCCCCCCCCCCCCACAGTGACTCAGCACGCTCTGGGATCTCAGAGCGCAGGCGCAGCACAGTCGGGCTAGTGCCTCACTGCTGCCCCTCACAGTCTGGAGAGGAAGCTCGGTAACACACCCAGCCCCTCCCCCAAAGAAAGACTCCAGTTTTTTCTGTTTTTCTTTGGTAGTTTGTCTTTGATTATTAGACAGAATGAGCAAGAAACTGAAGAGGACTTTAACCCTTGACAGCTTCTATACAGATAGAGAGCAGACTCTAAATCCTGAGGAGACTAAAAGCAGACAGTCCCCAGGTGAATCCCCAAAGGAGGAGATCATCTGTTCCTCAGCACAGATGAACCTCATAGATGTGATTAAAAAGGCTCTCACAAGGGAGCTAGAAGAAAAATGGGGAAAGCAGAGTGAGGCTTGGCAAAAGGAGAGGGAAGCTTGGGAAAAGGAGAGGGAGGCTTGGCAAAAGAGGCTGGAGAAAGTTAAAGAGAGAGTGGATAAAGAAGTAAAATCCTTGAAAAATAGGATTGGTGAACTGGAAAACAAAATTGGCAAAATGGAAAAAAATTCCACAGAACAAAAGAACTCAATGGCACAATTAGAAAAAGATTTTAAAAAAGTGAGTGAAGAAAATACTTCACTGAAAATCAGAATTGAACAAGAAGAATCAGTCAAGCAAATCCAAAAAAATCAAACAATGGAAAAGAATGTGAAATACCTTCTGGGGAAGACAGCAGACCTGGAAAACAGATCCAGGAGAGACAATCTGAGAATCATTGGACTCCCAGAAAAGAATGATGAAAAAAAGAGCCTGGACACTATTTTCCAGGAAATTTATCAAAGAGAACTGCCCAGAAGTCATAGGAACAGAGGAAAAAATAAACATTGAAAGGATTCATCGATCACCCACTGAAAGGGATCCTAAAATCAAAACACCAAGGAATATAGTGGCCAAATGCCAGAACCTTCAGAAGAAGGAAAAAATAATGCAAGCGGCTAGAAAAACCCAATTCAAGTATCAAGGAGCCACAATAAGGATCACCCAGGATCTGGCAGCATCCACATTAAAAGATCGAAGGGCCTGGAATATGATATTCCGAAAGGCTAAGGAACTGGTATACAACCAAAAATAACCTACCCAGCGAGAATGAGCATCTTTTTCCAGGGAAGAAGATGGACATTCAACGAAGTAAGCGAATTTCATCTATTTCTGATGAAAAAGCCAGAACTTAACAAAAAGTTTGATCTACAAATATAGAACTCAAGAGAAATCTAAAAAGGTAAAGATTAATCTTGGGAACTATATTTCAACTATATAGATGCATAAAGAATACCTTGTTCTAGAAATTGATGTGGAAAGGACATTGTACCAGAAAAAGGGTAAAGTGGGGGTAGTACATCTCATGAAGAGGCATAGGAAACCTATTATATCTGAGAGAAAGAATGGAGGGGGATGAATTGGTCATTCTAACCATAAATGTGAACAGGGTAAACTCCCCCATAAAGAGGAAGCGGTTAGCAGAATGGATTAAAAGCCAGAATCCTACAATATGTTGTTTACAGAAAACACACCTGAAGCGGGCAGATACATGCAGGTTAAAGGTAAAAGGTTGGAGCAAAATCTACTATGCTTCAGGTGAAGTCAAAAAAGCAGGGGTAGCCATCCTGATCTCAGATCAAGCAAAGCAAAAATTGATCTAATTAAAAGAGATAAGGAAGGGCACTATATCTTGCTAAAGGGTAGCATGGATAATGAAGCACTATCTATATTAAACATATATGCACCAAGTGGTGTAGCATCTAAATTCTTAAAAGAGAAATTAAGAGAGCTGCAAGAAGAAATAGACAGTAAAACTATAATAGTGGGAGATCTTAACCTTGCACTCTCAGAATTAGATAAATCAAACCACAAAATAAATAAGAAAGAAGTCAAAGAGGTAAATAGAATATTAGAAAAGTTAGATATGATAGATCTCTGAAGAAAATGTAATGGAGACAGAAAGGAATACACTTTCTTTTCAGCAGTTCATGGAACCTATACAAAAATTGACCATATATTAGGACATAAAAACCTCAAACTCAAATGCAGTAAGGCAGAAATAGTAAATGCATCCTTTTCAGACCACGATGCAATGAAAATTACATTCAACAAAAAACCAGGGGGAAGTAGACCAAAAAATAATTGGAAACTAAATAATCTCATACTAAAGAATGATTGGGTGAAACAGCAAATTATAGACATAATTAATAACTTCATCCAAGAAAACGATAATAATGAGACATCATACCAAAATGTATGGGATGCAGCCAAAGCGGTAATAAGGGGAAATCTCATATCTCTAGAGGCCTACTTGTATAAAATAGAGAAAGAAAAGGTCAATGAATTGGGCTTGCAACTAAAAATGCTAGAAAAGGAACAAATTAAAAACCCCCAATCAAACACTAAACTTGAAATTCAAAAAATAAAAGGAGAGATCAATAAAATTTAAAGTAAAAAAACTAATGAATTAATTAATAAAACTAAGAGTTGGTTCTATGAAAAAACCAACAAAATAGACAAACCCTTAGTAAATCTGATTAAAAAAAGGAAAGAGGAAAATCAAATTGTTAGTCTCAAAAATGAAAAGGGAGAACTCACCACTAACAAAGAGGAAATTAGAGCAATAATTAGGAGTTACTTTGCCCAACTTTATGCCAATAAATTCGACAACTTAAATGAAATAGAAAAATACCTCCAAAAATATAGCTTGCCTAAACTAACAGAGGAAGAAGTAAATATCCTAAACACTCCTATCTCAGAAAAAGAAATAGAGCAAACTATCAATCAGCTCCCTAAGAAAAAAACCCCAGGACCAGATGGATTTACATCTGAATTCTATCAAACATTTAAAGATCAATTAACTCCAACGCTAAATAAACTATTTGAAGAAGTAGGGATTGAAGGAGTCCTACCAAACTCCTTTTATGACACAGATATGGTACTGATACCTAAACCAGGTAGGCTGAAAACAGAGAAAGAAAATTATAGACCAATCTCTCTAATGAATATTGATGCTAAAATCTTAAATAAAATATTAGCAAAAAGATTACAGAAAATCGTCCCCAGGATAATACACTATGACCAAGTAGGATTTATACCAGGAATGCAGGGCTGGTTCAATATTAGGAAAACTATTAATATAATTGACTATATCAACAACCAACCAAACAAAAACCAAATGATCATCTCAATAGATGCAGAAAAAGCATTTGATAAAATCCAACAGCCATTCCTAATAAAAACAGTTGAGAGCATAGGAATAAAAGGACTTTTCCTTAAAATAGTTAGGAGCATATATTTAAAACCTTCAGTAAGCATCATATGCAATGGGGAAAAACTGGAACCTTTCCCAGTAAGATCTGGAGTGAAGCAAGGTTGCCCACTATCACCATTATTATTCAATATTGTATTAGAAACACTAGCCTCTGCAATAAGAGTCGAGAAAAAGATTAAAGGAATTAGAGTAGGCAATGAGGAAACCAAACTATCACTCTTTGCAGATGATATGATGGTACACCTAGAGAACCCCAGAGATTCTACTAAAAAGCTATTGAAAATAATTCATAATTTTAGCAAAGTAGCTGGCTACAAAATAAATCCCCATAACTCCTCTGCATTTTTATACATCAGCAATAAAACCCAACAGCAAGAGATACAAAGAGAAATTCCATTCAGAATAACTGTTGATACCATAAAATATTTGGGAATCTATCTACCAAAGGAAAGTCAGGAATTATATGAGCAAAATTATAAAAAAAGTCTCCACACAAATAAACTCAGACTTAAATAATTGGAAAAATATATAAGTGCTCTTGGATAGGCCGAGCGAACATAATAAAGATGACAATACTCCCTAAACTAATCTATTTATTTAGTGCTATACCAATCAGACTTCCAAGAAAATATTTTAATGATCTAGAAAAAATAACAACAAAATTCATATGGAACAATAAAAAGTCAAGAATCTCAAGGGAATTAATGAAAAAAAATCAAATGAAGGTGGCCTAGCTGTACCTGATCTAAAATTATATTATAAAGCAGCAGTCACCAAAACCATTTGGTATTGGCTAAGAAATAGATTAGTGGATCAATGGAAAAGGCTAGGTTCACAAGACAGAATAGTCAACTATAGCAATCTAGTGTTTGACAAACCCAAAGCCCCTAACTTCTGGAAAAATAATTCATTATTTGATAAAAACTGCTGGGATAATTGGAAATTAGTATGGCAGAAATTAGGCATGGACCCACACTTAACACCATATACCAAGATAAGATCAAAATGGGTCCATGACCTAGGCATAAAGAACGAGATTATAAATAAATTAGAGGAACATAGAATAGTTTATCTCTCAGACTTGTGGAGGAGAAAGAAATTTGTGACCAAAGATGAACTAGAGACCATTACTGATCATAAAATAGAAAATTTTGATTACATCAAATTAAAAAGCCTTTGTACAAATAAAACTAATGCAAACAAGATTAGAAGGGAAGCAACAAATTGGGAAACATCTTCCCAGTTAAAGGTTCTGATAAAGGCCTCATTTCCAAAATATATAGAGAACTGACTCAAATTTATAATAAATCAAGCCATTCTCCAATTGATAAATGGTCAAAGGATATGAACAATTTTCAGAGGATGAAATTGAAACTATTACCACTCATATGAAAGAGTGTTCCAAATCATTATTGATCAGAGAAATGCAAATTAAGACAACTCTGAGATACCACTACACACCTGTCAGATTGGCTAAGATGACAGGAAAAAATAATGATGAATGTTGGAGGGGATGCGGGAAAACTGGGACACTAATGAATTGTTGGTGGAGTTGTGAACGAATCCAACCATTCTGGAGAGCAATCTGGAATTATGCCCAAAAAATTATCAAATTGTGCATATCCTTTGATCCAGCAGTGTTTCTATTGGGCTTATATCCCAAAGAAATACTAAAGAAGGGAAAGGGACCTGTATGTGCCAAAATGTTTGTAGCAGCCCTATTTGTAGTGGCTAGAAACTGGAAAATGAATGGATGCCCATCAATTGGAGAATGGCTGGGTAAATTGTGGTATATGAATGTTATGGAATATTATTGTTCTGTAAGAAATGACCAGCAGGATGAAAATACAGAGAGGACTGGCGAGACTTACATGAACTGATGCTAAGTGAAATGAGCAGAACCAGGAGATCATTATACACTTCGACAACGATATTGTATGAGGACATATTTTGATGAAAGTGGATTTCTTTGACAAAGAGCCCTAACTGAGTTTCATTTGATAAATGACGGACAAAAGCAGCTACACCCAAAGAAAGAACACTGGGAAACGAATGTGAACTATCTACATTTTTGTTTTTCTTCCAGGGTTATTTATACCTTCTGAATCTAATTCTCCCTATGCAACAAGAGAACTGTTTGGTTCTGCAAACATATATTGTATCTAGGATATACTGCAACATATCCAACATATAAAGGACTGCTTGCCATCTAGGGGAGGGGTTGGAGGGAGGGAGGGAAAAAAAATCGGAACAGAAATGAGTGTCAATATAAAGTAATTATTAAATAAAAATTAAAAAAAACTAAAAAAAATGAAGTATAAACACAGTGATAGATTATGTTTCTGATGGCATTCATAACTCTAAGAAACCATTTCATCATGCTCCTAGAACCCTCCTATACTTCACAAGGTTTGCCTTTCCCACATGTGACTCTTTGAATATCCCTTTCATCACACATCAGATATTCTATCCAATTACTTTCAATTCTACAGGGGTTACTTTGACTCTCAAAACTCAAATCTATACATCCAGGCCCTCCTCTATCCAGTCACATACAACTCACTGTCCCCCTGAGGCATATTCACCTGAGGATTAAATACTGTGGGCAATGTAATGTAACTAAAGCCATTCTTTAATGATTAACATAATTCCAACCTATTATAACCACCCCATTCAAGCTATTATGAATCCAGGGTTGTTATTGTTCAAAGTTCATTTTCTATCTTTCATTAAATTATATTTTATTCCTGATTCTATCAACACAACTTTTCTTAAAAGCCAAAATCCTACAATATGTTGTTTACAGGAAACACACCTGAAGCGGGGAGATACATGCAGGTTAAAGGTAAAAGGTTGGAGCAAAATCTACTATGCTTCAGGTGAAGTCAAAAAAGCAGGGGTAGCCATCCTGATCTCAGATCAAGCTAAAGCAAAAATTGTCAGGAGTCAACTGTGGACAATTTAAGCTACACAATGGCATTCAATTGGAGAATTACCAAGATGTTTTAACTTCTCTATAGTATTTTTGCACAAATCTTATTTAACTATCTTCTTAAGTTACTAAATGAAACAAATTTCACTACAAAGGGTGTATTTGGGTGTATTTAGCTATAAACATATATTTATATATAAATTTGTATAGTTTCCTTTTATATTTCAGTTTCTATCATTGCTTAAAGTTTACATTACATTATTCTCCAGGCTATATTAAAAATAGAATTCTAATCTCTTTTCTGTACAGCTTTTTAAACATTATTAATTTTTGTCATATGAGATGCACATTTTAGTTCACACCCAAACCAACATAAGAGCAATTACAGTGACATACTTTTTCCCTCCTCTAGCAGTTATGTACTTTATATTCTGCCACTCAGTTCAATATATACAAGTTTACAAGTTTAACACTAATTAAATTTCAAAATATACTCTCTCTGTTTAATTGCATGAACCTTTATAGATCTCTAGAAGCCTGGGCTAGTCTAATTTCCATAGTATCTAATTTACATTAGCAAAATAGTTTGTGCCAACAAGAAATGAATATCTAAGGATATAATTCAATGTTTTATAGTATTTCTAGCTTTCGATATATTGTGTTTCATTATCACCCATGCTGTAACAGATCTTTTCTGCCAACTTTCTAAATTATCTTGGGCAGGAAAAATATACCACCCCAATTTTTTGAGAGCCCTGCCACTCCAACAATATATTATGTCATTATTTAATGTGTTCAGAGAGATTTTGAGGAGAGCTCACTGTCTTTTCTCTGCCATCTTGGGTCCTCTCTCCTAAACACTACCTTCTTAAGAAAGAATGAACTATCTCCTTGTAAAACTGGTGAAATTCTGATTTTTCATTTAGTAAGTTCTCAATTTCCCCATCATTTTCATAAAACCAATCCTGATATTAACATGTATTCTGGTCCCTATAAATACAAACAGTACTGTATCCTATATCTCTAAGAGCTGTCTCCTCTTCTGTTATACTGATTCCTATTATGTGACGTCTTAGTTTTTCTTCCAAGTTAGTAAAAAACTGTTCCTACATGAAGAAATATTCAAATCTTTTGGCATTAATTATCTTGGTAGTCCTTTTGTATTGACTCCGTTACTTTGGATGAATATGAATATTTAATTTGAAGAGGATAAGTCTACAATCAGTCCAGCACTCTGCACCACATATCAACTTCATTGCTTTCACTTTCATTCTGTCTCTTCTCCTTATAGTAACAAAGTCTATTAAATGCCTTTGTTTGTTGTAAAAGTGTATCTATAAAGTTTTAATGTGTTTAAGTAAATAGAAAACAGTATAAGAGATGAGAAGTTATGACTTTTGTTGTTTAAAATGCAGTGGATCACACTGGAAATCTTGATCCAAACTCTATGTTCTCCTCAGTTCCTCCTTCTATAATCTGCATTGCTTATTGGAACAAATTGTTTATATCTACCCAGTCCACTGGGAAATTTAGACACTTGGAGTAGAAACCTCCCTAATTTAAATTTATTAGTTACCATCAATATTGCTTAGCCTGCCAAAATGATTTTATCAAGATGTGGCTGCTTTTTGGAGTCACAGTTAAAAATCTTTTAAGAAGTGAATGCCAAATGTGAAAAGCAGATATGTAAAGTGGCTCCCATGCCAGAGGTACTAGTCTTTCTATAACTATCCTTAACGCCTGTGCAATTTTGTTGTTGAACTTGAAGACTAAAATTGTGTCACTAGATTAACATTAAATCAAGGGCAAACAAGTTCTTTCTTATATCTATACCTATTTAGACAGTAGTCTTGCTGCACAAGAAAAATCACATGAAGAAAAAAGAAAAAAAAAACTGTGAAAGAAAACAAAATGAAAGCAAACCACAACAGAGAGAGTGAGAAGGCTATGTTATGGTTGACACTCAGTTCCCACAGTCCTCTTTCAGGGTGTAAATTACTTTCTTAAGCACTGAAAAATTGGAACTAGTTTGAGCCATCTTATTTCTGAAAAGAGCCATGTCCATCAGAATTGATTGTCATATGCTCTTATTGTTGCCATGTGCAATGATCTCCTGGTTAGGCTCATTTATTCAGCATCAATTCATGTAAGTCTCTCAAGCCTCTCTGAAATCATCTTGCTGATCGTTTCTTACAGAACAATAATATTCCATAAAATTCATATACCACAGTTTATACAACCATTCTCCAATTGAGGGCATCTATTTAGTTTCCAATTTCTTGCCACTACAAAAAGGGCTGCCACAAACATTTTTACACATTCGAGACACTTTCCAGCCTTTAAGATCTCTTTGCGATATAATCCCATAAGAAACATTGATGGATCAAAGAGTATGCACAGTTTGATAACTTTTTGAGCATAGTTCCAAGTTGCTCTCCAGAATGGCTGGATCCGCTCACAGTTCTACTAGCAATGTATCAGTGTCCCAGTGTTCCCACATCCCCTCCAACATTCATCATTTTCTTTTCTTGTCATCTTAGCCAATCTGAAAAGTGTGTGGTGGTATCTCAGAGTTGTCTTAATTTGCATTTCTCTGATCAATTGTGATTTGGAACACCTTTTCATATAACTAGAAATAGTTTCAATTTTTCATCTGAAAATTGTTCATATCCTTTGACCATTTATCAATTGGAAAATGGCTTGAACTATTACAAATTTGAATCAACTATATATTTAAAAATGAGTCCTTTATCAGAAACTCAAATGTAAAAATGTTTCTCAATTTATTATAATTTTATACTAATTTTGTCTGCATTAGTTTTGTTTCCACTAGATATTTTTAGAGTACATGAGATATATAAGTTATTTTTCCAGAAAAAAATTATACTATTATATTTCTTTAAGAAAGGTTGAAGCTATGTTTTGGCTAATACACTTGATTGCCTACTTCCTTGCTCAATCTCTTGGGACTCTTTAATCTGCTTTAATATACCTGTACCACAAACTCCTCACTCTACCAATTAACCAGTCATTACCTAATTATCTCCTCCAGCTGAGCATCCAGTTGCCTCAGAATAATTTCCTTTCTTGTTATCATTTCCATAACAGGATTATTTGTTCTTCATAGTAGATGATTGCTACTAATTTAAACAGTTTTCAAATAATTTAGTTGATTGATAGAAAATATCTGTCAGTTTTGCCTCCTATTTTATGACAGAAATGGGTACACTGTTATGTTTATTGTCATTCTTTAATTGTTGAGCTGTCTTTGTAAAATTCACAAATGGTTATGAGTACCAAAATGTCAAGAAACGGAAAGAATAGAAAGATACTGCTAATTAAAAAAAAAAAATAAACATTTTATTATTTTGTTAAGGACACAAGATAAACATTCATGAAGTTTAATTTTTTTTATTAAAGTTTAAAGATTGCCATTGTTTAGTTATATCTGTAGTAGTGTCCATTCTTTATTATCCTGTTTAGGGATCAAAGAGGAGAGATGCTTGGCCCAGAAAGTATGTACTAGGAAGTGGTTTGAGGAAAACTTCATTTATGATTCTGACTCAACTGAGTGACACGGAGCAAGTCAGTGAAGTCCTGAGTGTTTCTCCCAAGAATGCATTTTCTGAGGTGTTTTTGCTGAATTTTATCAATTAATCAGTGGAGGATATTTCCAGTTTGAAAGTTATAATAATGATTTGCTAACAGAATGACAGGTTTGTATTCAAAACGTAACCTCACTAAAATATTTAAAATACCTTATTGCTGTGCTCAAAAATAGTGTGATCTACTGAACAGAAAACTGACCTTAAAGAAGGCCAAATATTCTGCCTTTAAGAAAAATCAGCTGAATGGCTGAAGAAAATCATTTTTCCTTTCTAATACTCAGGAGAGCTTTTTAAAAAATCTTCATAAAATAACTAATAACAAATATATAGAGAGAAGTTTGAAGCATGACTAACTCAAGTTCAAGCCTTTAAGTTTCCAGTACATCTTCTATCTGAGATACAGATCTACCTGAGATACTCATTTTCTATGGGTATATTAACCTATTTGGTGGAGGTTACATTGAGAGTGTTTCAGGACATAACACATAGGAATTCATTGGGTCCTGGTAGTGATTAAATGATCTAATGTCAAGTTTTCATAGTAATATCAAAATTGGAGGAAATTATTAATCATGGTCAATTATTGACAAGAAGAACTTTATTGAAAAACAGAAGAAGGTGGTTAGTGGAATAGTTAAAACCTTAGCAGAGCATTTGTCATTATCACCCTGATAACTTTTTTTGTTTTTTTAATAACTTTTTATTTACAAGTTATATGCATGGATAATTTTACAGCATTGACAATTGCTGAATCTTTTGTTCCAATTTTCCCCTCTTTCCCCCCACCCCCTCCCCTAGATGGCAGGATGACCAGTAGATGTTAAATATATTAAAGTATAAATTAGATACACAATAAGTATATATGACCAAACTGTTATTTTACTGTACAAAAAGAATTAGACTGAAATATTGTACAATTAACCTGTGAAGGAAATCCATAATGCCGGCAGGCAAAAATATAGAGATTGGGAATTCAATGTAATGGTTCTTAGTCATCTTCCAGAGTTCTTTTGCTGAGTGTAGCTGATTCAGTTCATTACTGCTCCATCAGAACTGATTTGGTTCATCTCATTGCTGAAGATAGCCAGGTCCATCAGAATTAATCATCATATGTTAGAGTTCAAATGTTGGAGTTTGTTCTTCTCAAAGCACAGCCGGTTTAGAGGCTTAGGGCCCTTCGGATGTCTCCAAATCCAAAGGTTCTGTCCTTCAGCCTCTGCCTCTGCTTTCTTCTGCCTCCAACCAAGACAGAGATGGAAGGTCTCTCTTATCTCCTTCTGGGGAGCCCAGCCACCAACTTGCCGCGGAGAGAGGGCTTCTGGCGTAGCTCCACTGAAATCCGTCAAAGTGTTCTCTGCACCAGAGTCGTTCCTCTCGAGTCCAGAGCGATCAGCCAGCCAAGAGGAAAAAATGTATTCTGCCATAGATCCCTCATCGCTGGCCTTTTATCTGCCTCTTCTGAGAGAATGGGATTATGGGTTTTCTCCCATAGTGCTCTCTGGCCCAATGAACTTTAAGGGAGGTGTGGACTCCCTGAAAGTAGAAAGTGTACTTTGTGAAGCTAGCATACTTGTGGACTCCAATGAGTAAAGGTGGGAACACAAGCCTTGTCTTGATTAGTTCTACTTAGTACCTTGTTTCAGGTTCTGGCCAAAACATCTTCTTGTAAGATTAGATCAACTCTAATTAGTTAACAGTCAGTAAGGATTCCAACATCTCCCCCTTTCTTTTGTTTTAAAACATAGGGGGTTTCTGAGGGGGTACACATAAATCCAACAATATGGGCCAGAACTTTGTAACAGATATACATGGTATACATAAATCCATCAATATGGGAGGCATTATACATAATTTACATGAGCACATAGCAATATAACACAGGCTAGTAGTAATGTAACAAATAACAAGAATCAATCTGAAAATTTACACATGTCCATAAGTCCTAGAAACAGTCCAATAGGATTCCATTGTCCATTAGTTCATGTGCCAGGAATCTAATAATTCTTATGAGCACAATCAGCAACAGAACCACCCGATATTTCTTGGGTCTTCTCCTTTGTTTCAAGGGTCTGCTCCATCTTTCTGCGATGGACAAGGCGAATGCGGCTCGTAGGCACCCATCTGATTCCTTCTCCACCTGTAGAGATGCAAGCAAATCCTCTCCCCCAAGCAGTTAGCCTATCTGGTCCCTTCCATTCACCACTTTCTGGGTCTCTCCACATCACCTGGCGATTATCTAAAGATAGTGGAGCTACTCGCACTGGACACTGCTCTTCTGGTGGGTTATAAAACCTGTCTGCTGGAGCCAGTGCATCTTTATCAAAGATTAAAAAATTAATGGTATAGAGAACTACATTTAGAAGTTCTCTAGGGTTACCTGTGGCTCCCCCTTTCTTTTGTTTTTGGAGGAGTGTCTTAATGTCTCTGTTTCTTCTTTCTACTATTGCTTGACCTTGAGGATTGAAGGGTATGCCAGTAGTGTGTAAAATCTTATACTGTGCACAAAAGTGTTCAAAATGTTTGGAGGTATATGCCGGTCCATTATCTGTTTTTATTTCTTGTGGCACACCCATAATTGCGAATGCTTGAATGAGGAATTCAGTGACCACTCGGGCTGTCTCTTTTGCTGCTGGTATGGCAAAAGTGAATCCTGAAAAGGTGTCTACCACAACATGGATAAAAGACAGACGACCAAAAGATTTATAATGGGTCACATCCATTTGCCAGATTTCATTGGGTTTCAAACCACGAGGGTTCTTCCCTGGAGGCAGTGTAGGAGCGTGGAAGGGAAGGCAAGCTGTACACCTTTTCACTATGCTCCTAGCTTCTTCTTTTGTAATCCCAAACTGTAAGCGCAAAGCTCGAGCAGCCTGATGGTATTTAGAATGGGATTCCTGGGCCTCCTGAAATAAAGGCGTACTGGCCAACATAGTTAAAAGGCTATCTGCCTTTGAATTTCCATCAAAAATAGGACTTGGAAGTCCACTATGTGAATGGACATGCAGGATATAAATCTTTCCTGGATGCTTTCTCACTTGCTCTTGAAGTTCCTTAAAGAGCTGATAAATATTAGAAGCTGCAAATTTTATTTGGGCTGTGGCAATTCTTTGTACCACACCTACTGAATAGGCTGAATCAGATATTATATTTATGTCACCTGGGTAATAAGTGAGAGCTAGCATGATCGCATATGATTCGTTCTGCTGAGTGGACTGAAAAGGAGTTCTGACTACTCTTTTTACGGTTAGATCATGAGAGTATACAGCACAAATATTTTGTTTGGCTGCGTCTGTAAAAATGGTTGGTCCTTGAAGAGGAACCTTAGAAACCTTCTCCTCAAAAATCCATTGCCAATTATGCAGTAGTCTGGTTATCTTTAATGGAGATCCATGTGCAAAATTTGGAGCCATGGCCAATAAAATCTGCCACTCTGGGATGGTTTCACAGCATACATTAATTTGTGCATTTGTATAGAAGGTATATAACTTGTCAGGTCTTGTCCCAGATAATTGTACTGCTCGCTTAATGGCCTTTAATAGAATTCTAGCCACAAGCACTGGGTAAGGCGTAAGGTTTTGTTCTGGTTGTGATGGGAGGTTCACCCACTCTATCACACTGTCTCCTTGATGAAGGACTGCTGTGGGTGCTTCTTTCGTAGCAAAAACTGATATTTCCAGGGTTTTTTGAGTTACTCTCTCAACTACATTGGATAAAGCCAGTTCAACTTCTCTCAAGGTCCCTTGAGCTTCTTTTGTAAGCCGGCGTGGTGAATTTAAAGCAGTGTCTCCCTTAAAATGTCATATAGGGGTTGCAATTGATTGGTAGTTAAACCTAATACTGGACACATCCATTGGATATCTCCTATTAATTTTTGGAAATCATTTAAGGTGTTCAACCTCTCTGTTCTTAAAGACAGTTTTTGTAGTGTAAGTGCCTTAGGATATATTACATATCCTAAATATTGAAAAGGAGCATGCCTTTGAATTTTTTCTGTAGCGATATGAAGTTTGTAGTATCTTAGTGTTTCTATGGTTTTTTTGTAGACATGCTTCTAGAATTTGTTCCTCAGGTGCACATCCCAATATATCATCCATATAATGTAATAGCATAACTTTTGGAAATGCTTTTCTTATTGGAGCAAGAGCAGCAGCAACATACATTTGACACATAGTGGGGCTGTTCTTCTTTCCCTGTGGCAAAACCGTCCATTCATATCTTTTATAAGGCTCAGCTAAATTGACACTGGGCACCGAAAAGGCAATTCTCTTCATATCCTCCTTATCCAGAGGAATGGAATAGAAACAATCCTTGATGTCTATAACCCAAAGAGGCCATTCTCTAGGAAGCTGAGTAGGAGATGGAAGTCCAGGCTGAAGAGTTCCCATAGTTTCCATCTGTTCGTTCACTTTTCTTAAATCAGTGAGCATCCTCCATTTTCCCGATTTCTTTTTTACAACGAACACTGGTGAATTCCAAGGACTTAGAGAAGGTTGTAAATGCCCTTGTTCAAGCTGCTCCTGTACTATATCTAATAAGGCCTGAATTTTATCGCTACTTAAGGGCCACTGTTCTATCCACACTGGTGTATCAGTTTTCCATTGGATAGGAATAGGTGAAAGTGTTGGCAGGCCTTCAACAGCAGCCCTGCTTAAAAAACCGAAGTACTCATTTTTAAACCCAATTGTTGTAAAACGTCTCTTCCCCACAGATTGATGGGGATTTTTTCAACTATAAAAGGAGTAAAAACTCCTGTTTTTCCTTAAAATAGTTAGGAGCATATATTTAAAACCTTCAGTAAGCATCATATGCAATGGGGAAAAACTGGAACCTTTCCCAGTAAAATCTGGAGTGAAGCAAGGTTGCCCACTTTCACCATTATTATTTAATATCGTATTAGAAACACTAGCCTCGGCAATAAGAGTCGAGAAAGATATTAAAGGAATTAGAGTAGGCAATGAGGAAACCAAACTATCACTCTTTGCAGATGATATGATGGTATACCTAGAGAACCCCAGAGATTCTACCAAAAAGCTATTGGAAATAATTCATAATTTTAGCAAAGTAGCTGGCTACAAAATAAATCCCCATAAATCCTCAGCATTCTTATACACCACCAACAAAATCCAAGAGCAAGAGATACAAAGAGAAATTCCATTCAAAATAACTGTTGATAGCATAAAATATTTGGGAATCTACCTACCAAAGGAAAGTCAGGAATTATTTGAGCAAAATTACAAAAAAGTTTTCATACAAATAAAGTCAGACTTAAATAATTGGAAAAATATTAAGTGCTCTTGGATAGGCCGAGTGAATATAATAAAGATGACAATACTCCCTAAACTAATCTATTTAATTGGTGCTATACCAATCAGACTTCCAAGAAAATATTTTAATGATCTAGAAAAAATAACAACAAAATTCATATGGAACAATAAAAAGTTGAGAATCTCAAGGGAATTAATGAAAAAAAAAATCAAATGAAGGTGGTCTAGCTGTACCTGATTTAAAATTATATTATAAAGCAGCAGTCACCAAAACCATTTGGTATTGGCTAAGAAATAGATTAGTGGATCAGTGGAAAAGGTTAGGTTCACAAGACAGAATAGTCAACTATAGCAATCTAGTGTTTGACAAACCCAAAGATTCTAAATTTTGGGATAAGATTTCATTATTTGATAAAAACTGCTGGGATAACTGGAAATTAGTATGGCAGAAATTAGGCAAGGACCCACACTTAACACCAATACCAAGATAAGATCAAAATGGGTCCATGACCTAGGCTTAAAGAACGAGATTATAAATAAATTAGAGGAACATAGGATAGTTTATCTCTCAGACCTGTGGAGGAGAAAGAAATTTGTGACCAAAGATGAACTAGAGGCCATTATCGATCACAAAATAGAAAATTTTGATTATATCAAATTAAAAAGCCTTTGTACAAACAGAACGAATGCAAACAAGATTAGTAGGGAAGCAACAAACTGGGAAAACATCTTTACAATTAAAGGTTCTGATAAAGGCCTCATTTCCAAAATATATAGAGAACTGACTCAAATTTATAAGAAATCAAGCCATTCTCCAATTGATAAATGGTCAAAGGATATGAACAGACAATTTTCAGATGAAGAAATTGAAACTATTACCACTCACATGAAAGAGTGTTCCAAATCACTATTGATCAGAGAAATGCAAATTAAGACAACTCTGAGATATCACTACACACCTGTCAGATTGGCTAAGATGACAGGAGAAAATAATGATGAATGTTGGAGGGGAGGCGGGAAAACGGGGACACTGATGCATTGTTGGTGGAGTTGTGAACGAATCCAGCCATTCTGGAGAGCAATCTGGAATTATGCCCAAAAAGTTATCAAACTGTGCATACCCTTTGATCCAGCAGTGTTTTTATTGGGCTTATACCCCAAAGAGATACTAAAAAAGGGAAAGGGACCTGTATGTGCCAAAATGTTTGTAGCAGCCCTGTTTGTAGTGGCTAGAAACTGGAAAATGAATGAATGTCCATCAACTGGAGAATGGCTGGGTAAATTGTGGTATATGAATGTTATGGAATATTATTGCTCTGTAAGGAATGACCAACAGGATGAATACAGAGAGGCTTGGAAAGACCTACATGGACTGATGCTAAGTGAGATGAGCAGAACCAGGAGATCATTATACACTTCGACAATGATATTGTATGAGGATGTATTCTGATGGACGTGGATTTCTATGACAAAGAGACTTAACTGAGTTTCAATGGATAAATGATGGACAGAAACAGCTACACCCAAAGAAGGAATACTGGGAAATGAATATGAACTATTTGCATTTTTGATTTTCTTCCCGAGTTATTTTTACCTTCTGAATCCAATTCTCCCTGTGCAGAGGGAGAACTGTTCAGTTCTGCAAATATGTATTGTATCTAGGATATACTGCAACATATTTAACATATATAGGACTGCTTGCCATCTTGGGGGGGTGGGGTGGAGGGAGGGAGGGGAAGAAACGAAACCTAAGCAACTTCAAGGGATAATGTTGTATAAAAATTATCCTGGCATGGATTCTGTCAATACAAAGTTATTATTAAATAAAATAAAATTTAAAAAAAAAAACAAAAAAAAGGAAGTTAGATGCTATATCACTTGGTACATATATGTTTAGTATTGATATTGCTTCATTACCTATGTTACCCTTTAGCAAGATAGTTTCTTTCCTTATCTCTTTTAATTAGATCAGTTTTTGCTTTTGCTTGATCCAAGACCAGGATGGTGACTCCTGCTTTTCTTTTTCTTTTTTTTTACTTTACCTGAACCATAATAGATTCTGCTTCAGCCTTTTATCTTTACTCCATATGTATCACTTTACTTTAAATGTATTTCTTGTGAACAATATATTGTAGGACTCTGACTTTTAATACAGTCTGCTATCTGCTTTTGCTTTATGGAAGAATTATACTTTCTTCTTTTATTTTCCCCTTTCCCTCATCCCCAGTATTTTACTTATAAGCACTACTTGCCTTGAACAGCCCTTTCCCTCTAGAGTCCATCCCCCTTTTTATACCTTTCCCTTACTGTTTCTGTTTTTTTCTTCTATTTAGCCTACTCAGTCCCTTTTTGCCTTTCTTCTCCCCCATTTTTATAAGGTGAGAGAAATTTCTCAATGGAACCAAATATGTTTAATATTTTCTCTTCAAGCCAAATCTAATGAGAGCAAAATACATACAATATTCATTCCTCTTCCTTTTTTTCCTCAAACATAATGGGTTTTCTTTGCCTCTTCCTGAGATGTAATTTCCCCCATTTTACCTCCACTTTCCCCTTTTTCTGGTACAATCCTTTTTCCACCTCTAGTTTCTTTTTTATATTATAACAGTAAAATCAAATTATTCATGCACTCTCTATGTATACCCATAAAAGAGATACAGTTCTCAAGTGTTCTTTTCTTTTTACCTTTTTATGCTTCTCTTGAGTTCTATTTTTGGAGGTCCGATTTCCTATTCAGCTCTGGTCTTTTCATCAGAAATAAATGGAATTTACCTGTTTTATTGAATGTTCATCCTCTTACCTGAAAGATAATGCTCAGTTTGGCGAGTAATTTATTCTTGGCTGCATTTCAAGTTCTTTTGACTTTTGTGATATCATATTCCAGGCCCTTCAGTTTTTTAAGTTAGAAGGTGCGAGATCCTGGTAATCCTTATTGTAGCTCAGTATTTGAATTTTTATGGCTGTTTGTAATACTTTTTTCCTTAGTGCAGTACTTCTAAAATGTGGCAGTAGCCACACTATTCCTTGGAGTTTTAATTTTGGGGTCTCTTTCAGGAGGTGTCTGCAATGCCTCACTGGCATCTGTATTTGACTTGCTTTTACTTAGCTTGCCTCCCTCCCTCTGTGCTGGATTGAAACAGACCTTTTCTGGCGATCTTTGAAATTATCTTCTTCTCATAATTTGTTGTACTCACAATATTCATGGATTCTGCCATCTAGAACTAATTTAGAGGCTGGATTTTTTAATTATTCTGATGGTTGTGAGAGAAAATCAAAAATAAATGTGTGTCCTCTTCACCATCTTGACTCCACGCTCCCCTTGAATCCAAACAAGCCCTTGTTTGGGGGATTAAATCATAGGTAGTCATCATGAACTTCCTTATACCCCGATAGAGAATTTGAGGTAACAATTAAAATGTTGCTAACATAGAAAATACAATTCTTTCAAATAAATTATGCACTCAAGTCAAATAGAAGCTCAACAAAAATTATATAGGAAGAATCTATTCTCTGTATCTCTGGGGGTTTTTTAATGTTAATTCAACCACAACTTGAATCAAAGCTCATTAAAATATTTTATTCTGATCCACAGACCACAAACAATATATCCATGTTTTCTTTTAGTGCTTTATGCTTTTTTCCCTTTTTTTCATAATTATAACTTTTTATTGACAGAACCCATGCCTGGGTAATTTTTTACAACATTATCCCTTGTACTCACTTCTGTTCTGACTTTTCCCCTCCCTCCCTCCACCTCCTCCCCAAGATGGTAAGCAGTCCTATATATGTTAAATATGACACAGTATATCCTAAATATAATATATGTGTGCAGAAACAAACAGTTCTCTTGTTGCACAGGGAGAATTGAATTCAGAAAGTAAAAATAACCCAGGGAAAAAACAAAAATGTAAACAGTTTATATTCATTTCCCAATGTTCTTTCTTTGGGTGTAGCTGCTTCTATCCACCATTGATCAATTGAAACTGAGTTAGATCTTTGTAGAAGAAATCCACTTCCATCAGAATACATCCTCATACAGTATTGTTGTTGAAGTGTATAATGATCTCCTGGTTCTGCTCATTTCACTTAGTATTAGTTCATGTAAGTCTCTCCAAGACTCTCTGTTTTCATCCTGATGGTCATTTCTTACAGAACAATAATATTCCATAACATTCATATAACCACAATTTACCCAATCATTCTCCAATTGATGGGCATCCGTTCATTTTCCAGTTTCTAGCCACTATAAATGGGGCTGCCACAAATATTTTGGCATATACAGGTCCCTTTTCCTTCTTTAGTATCTCTTTGGGGTATAAGCCCAGTAGTAGTGCTTTATACTTTATGTTCTAATAGGTATTATAGAATCCCATCTTTGTACTCAGTATCTTACTTTTTCCATTTATACCTACCATGAAATCTCTGAGGCACATATAATAATTAAAAGTCTAGTAAGGCACCAAAAAGATTTTGCTTCTATAAAACTCTCAGCACAAACAGTGGACAAAATTATCTTTAAGGATTGTTTAATCTTTTTTTTTTTGGGGGGGGGGGGATGGTTCTAGGTTCAATTTGCAATTTCTGAATGTCCCATATCTGTGGATAAAAATGGTTTCAACTAAGTTTGTGATTATTTTGTGCCTGAAAATTCTACCTAGTGGCTTTATACCCTAAGGGATTCTTTAACAATTTTGTTTATAAATTCAAGATTATATACTCCAGTTTCTTTCCCCTCAGAAAATATTGCTATTAAATATTCATGGACTGAGAATGAATGAAAATGAAACATTTATATATCATTCATTTTTCAATGACATTTCAATTGTCACTGTTTTCCTGCTTCTAAATAGTGTCTAATTGTTTCCACTAGATATTTTTAGAGTACATGAGATATATAAGTTATTTTTCCAGAAAAAAATTATACTATTATATTTCTTTAAGAAAGGTTGAAGCTATGTTTTGGCTAATACACTTGATTGCCTACTTCCTTGCTCAATCTCTTGGGTCTCTTTAATCTGCTTTAATATACCTGTACCACAAACTCCTCACTCTACCAATTAACCAGTCATTACCTAATTATCTCCTCCAGCTGAGCATCCAATTGCCTCAGAATAATTTCCTTTCTTGTTATCATTTCCATAACAGGATTATTTGTTCTTCATAGTAGATGATTGCTACTAATTTAAACAGTTTTCAAATAATTTAGTTGATTGATAGAAAATATCTGTCAGTTTTGCCTCCTATTTTATGACAGAAATGGGTACACTGTTATGTTTATTGTCATTCTTTAATTGTTGAGCTGTCTTTGTAAAATTCACAAATGGTTATGAGTACCAAAATGTCAAGAAACGGAAAGAATAGAAAGATACTGCTAATTAAAAAAAAAAAATAAACATTTTATTATTTTGTTAAGGACACAAGATAAACATTCATGAAGTTTAATTTTTTTTATTAAAGTTTAAAGATTGCCATTGTTTAGTTATATCTGTAGTAGTGTCCATTCTTTATTATCCTGTTTAGGGATCAAAGAGGAGAGATGCTTGGCCCAGAAAGTATGTACTAGGAAGTGGTTTGAGGAAAACTTCATTTATGATTCTGACTCAACTGAGTGACACGGAGCAAGTCAGTGAAGTCCTGAGTGTTTCTCCCAAGAATGCATTTTCTGAGGTGTTTTTGCTGAATTTTATCAATTAATCAGTGGAGGATATTTCCAGTTTGAAAGTTATAATAATGATTTGCTAACAGAATGACAGGTTTGTATTCAAAAAGTAACCTCACTAAAATATTTAAAATACCTTATTGCTGTGCTCAAAAATAGTGTGATCTACTGAACAGAAAACTGACCTTAAAGAAGGCCAAATATTCTGCCTTTAAGAAAAATCAGCTGAATGGCTGAAGAAAATCATTTTTCCTTTCTAATACTCAGGAGAGCTTTTTAAAAAATCTTCATAAAATAACTAATAACAAATATATAGAGAGAAGTTTGAAGCATGACTAACTCAAGTTCAAGCCTTTAAGTTACCAGTACATCTTCTATCTGAGATACAGATCTACCTGAGATACTCATTTTCTATGGGTATATTACCTATTTGGTGGAGGTTACATTGAGAGTGTTTCAGGACATAACACATAGGAATTCATTGGCTCCTGGTAGTGATTAAATGATCTAATGTCAAGTTTTCATAGTAATATCAAAATTGGAGGAAATTATTAATCATGGTCAATTATTGACAAGAAGAACTTTATTGAAAAACAGAAGAAGGTGGTTAGTGGAATACTTAAAACCTTAGCAGAGCATTTGTCATTATCACCCTGATAACTTTTTTTGTTTTTTTAATAACTTTTTATTTACAAGTTATATGCATGGATAATTTTACAGCATTGACAATTGCTGAATTTTTTGTTCCAATTTTCCTCTCCTTCCCCCCACCCCCTCCCCTAGATGGCAGGATGACCAGTAGATGTTAAATATATTAAAGTATAAATTAGATACACAATAAGTATATATGACCAAACTGTTATTTTACTGTACAAAAAGAATTAGACTGAAATATTGTACAATTAACCTGTGAAGGAAATCCATAATGCCGGCAGGCAAAAATATAGAGATTGGGAATTCAATGTAATGGTCCTTAGTCATCTTCCAGAGTTCTTTTGCTGAGTGTAGCTGATTCAGTTCATTACTGCTCCATCAGAACTGATTTGGTTCATCTCATTGCTGAAGATAGCCAGGTCCATCAGAATTAATCATCATATGTTAGAGTTCAAATGTTGGAGTTTGTTCTTCTCAAAGCACAGCCGGTTTAGAGGCTTAGGGCCCTTCGGTTGTCTCCAAATCCAAAGGTTCTGTCCTTCAGCCTCTGCCTCTGCTTTCTTCTGCCTCCAACCAAGACAGAGATGGAAGGTCTCTCTTATCTCCTTCTGGGGAGCCCAGCCACCAACTTGCCGCGGAGAGAGGGCTTCTGGCGTAGCTCCACTGAAATCTGTCAAAGTGTTCTCTGCACCAGAGTCGTTCCTCTTGAGTCCAGAGCGATCAGCCAGCCAAGAGTAAAAAATGTATTCTGCCATAGATCCCTCATTGCTGGCCTTTTATCTGCCTCTTCTGAGAGAATGGGATTATGGGTTTTCTCCCATAGTGCTCTCTGGCCCAATGAACTTTAAGGGAGGTGTGGACTCCCTGAAAGTAGAAAGTCTACTTTGTGAAGCTAGCATACTTGTGGACTCCAATGAGTAAAGGTGGGAACACAAGCCTTGTCTTGATTAGTTCTACTTAGTACCTTGTTTCAGGTTCTGGCCAAAACATCTTCTTGTAAGATTAGATCAACTCTAATTAGTTAGCAGTTAGTAAGGATTCCAACATCTCCCCCTTTCTTTTGTTTTAAAACATAGGGGGTTTCTGAGGGGGTACACATAAATCCATCAATAAGGGCCAGAACTTTGTAACAGATATACATGGTATACATAAATCCATCAATATGGGAGGCATTATACATAATTTACATGAGCACATAGCAATATAACACAGGCTAGTAGTAATGTAACAAATAACAAGAATCAATCTGAAAATTTACACATGTACATAAGTCCTAGAAACAGTCCAATAGGATTCCATTGTCCATTAGTTCATGTGCCAGGAATCTAATAATTCTTGTGAGCACAATCAGCAACAGAACCACCCGATATTTCTTGGGTCTTCTCCTTTGTTTCAAGGGTCTGCTCCATCTTTCTGCGATGGACAAGGCGAATGCGGCTCATAGGCACCCATCTGATTCCTTCTCCACCTGTAGAGATGCAAGCAAATCCTCTCCCCCAAGCAGTTAGCCTATCTGGTCCCTTCCATTCACCACTTTCTGGGTCTCTCCACATCACCTGGCGATCTAAAGATAGTGGAGCTGCTCGCACTGGACACTGCTCTTCTGGTGGGTTATAAAACCTGTCTGCTGGAGCCAGTGCATCTTTATCAAAGATTAAAAAATTAATGGTATAGAGAACTAAATTTAGAAGTTCTCTAGGGTTACCCATGGCTCCCCCTTTCTTTTGTTTTTGGAGGAGTGTCTTAATGTCTCTGTTTCTTCTTTCTACTATTGCTTGACCTTGAGGATTGAAGAGTATGCCAGTAGTGTGTAAAATCTTATACTGTGCACAAAAGTGTTCAAAATGTTTGGAGGTATATGCCGGTCCATTATCTATTTTTATTTCTTGTGGCACACCCATAATTGCGAATGCTTGAATGAGGAATTCAGTGACCACTCGGGCTGTCTCTTTTGCTGCTTGTATGGCAAAAGTGAATCCTGAAAAGGTGTCTACCACAACATGGATAAAAGATAGACGACCAAAAGATTTATAATGGGTCACATCCATTTGCCAGATTTCATTGGGTCTCAAACCACAAGGGTTCTTCCCTGGAGGCAGTGTAGGAGCGTGGAAGGGAAGGCAAGCTATACAGCTTTTCACTATGCTCCTAGCTTCTTCTTTTGTAATCCCAAACTGTAAGCGCAAAGCTCGAGCAGCCGGCTGGTATTTAGAATGGGATTCCTGGGCCTCCTGAAATAAAGGCGTACTGGCCAACATAGTTAAAAGGCTATCTGCCTTTGAATTTCCATCAAAAATAGGACCTGGAAGTCCACTATGTGAATGGACATGCAGGATATAAATCTTTCCTGGATGCTTTCTCACTTGCTCTTGAAGTTCCTTAAAGAGCTGATAAATATTAGAAGCTGCAAATTTTATTTGGGCTGTGGCAATTCTTTGTACCACACCTACTGAATAGGCTGAATCAGATATTATATTTATGTCACCTGGGTAATAAGTGAGAGCTAGCATGATTGCATATAATTCGTTCTGCTGAGTGGACTGAAAAGGAGTTCTGACTACTCTTTTTACGGTTAGATCATGAGAGTATACAGCACAAATATTTTGTTTGGCTGCGTCTGTAAAAATGGTTGGTCCTTCAAGAGGAACCTTAGAAACCTTCTCCTCAAAAATCCATTGCCAATTATGCAGTAGTCTGGTTATCTTTAATGGAGATCCATGTGCAAAATTTGGAGCCATGGCCAATAAAATCTGCCACTCTGGATGGTTTCACAGCATACATTAATTTGTGCATTTGTATAGAAGGTATATAACTTGTCAGGTCTTGTCCCAGATAATTGTACTGCTCGCTTAATGGCCTTTAATAGAATTCTAGCCACAAGCACTGGGTAAGGCGTAAGGCTTTGTTCTGGTTGTGCTGGGAGGTTCACCCACTCTATCACACTGTCTCCTTGATGAAGGACTGCTGTGGGTGCTTCTTTCGTAGCAAAAACTGATATTTCCAAGGGTTTTTGAGTTACTCTCTCAACTACATTGGATAAAACCAGTTCAACTTCTCTCAAGGTCCCTTGAGCTTCTTTTGTAAGCCGGCGTGGTGAATTTAAAGCAATGTCTCCCCTTAAAATGTCACATAGGGGTTGCAATTGATTGGTAGTTAAACCTAATACTGGACACATCCATTGGATATCTCCTATTACTTTTTGGAAATCATTTAAGGTGTTCAACCTCTCTGTTCTTAAAGACAGTTTTTGTAGTGTAAGTGCCTTAGGATATATTTCATATCCTAAATATTGAAAAGGAGCATGCCTTTGAATTTTTTTTTCTGTAGCGATATGAAGTTTGTAGTATCTTAGTGTTTCTATGGTTTTTTGTAGACATGCTTCTAGAATTTGTTCCTCAGGTGCACATCCCAATATATCATCCATATAATGTAATAGCATAACTTTTGGAAATGCTTTTCTTATTGGAGCAAGAGCAGCAGCAACATACATTTGACACATAGTGGGGCTGTTCTTCATTCCCTGTGGCAAAACCGTCCATTCATATCTTTTATAAGGCTCAGCTAAATTGACACTGGGCACCGAAAAGGCAAATCTCTTCATATCCTCCTTATCCAGAGGAATGGAATAGAAACAATCCTTGATGTCTATAACCCAAAGAGGCCATTCTCTAGGAAGCTGAGTAGGAGATGGAAGTCCAAGCTGAAGAGTTCCCATAGTTTCCATCTGTTCGTTCACTTTTCTTAAATCAGTGAGCATCCTCCATTTTCCCGATTTCTTTTTTACAACGAACACTGGTGAATTCCAAGGACTTAGAGAAGGTTGTAAATGCCCTTGTTCAAGCTGCTCCTGTACTATATCTAATAAGGCCTGAATTTTATCGCTACTTAAGGGCCACTGTTGTATCCACACTGGTGTATCAGTTTTCCATTGGATAGGAATAGGTGAAAGTGTTGGCAGGCCTTCAACAGCAGCCCTGCTTAAAAAACCGAAGTACTCATTTTTTAACCCAATTGTTGTAAAACGTCTCTTCCCCACAGATTGATGGGGATTTTTTCAACTATAAAAGGAGTAAAAACTCCTGTTTTGCCTTCAAAAGTCCATCTCATAGGGGCAGCACTAACTTCAGCTGCTATTGATCCTCCTACTCCAGACATATAGTCTGGACATATAAAGCAGACATATCTGCTTTAATCTTTGGCCAGTGACTGGGCCAACTGGCACCTCTAATAACTGTACGATCCGCACCTGTGTCTACCAATCCTTCCAATGGTAGGCCATTTATATAGATAGTGAGCATAGGTCGGTCAGCCATTACTGCTGCTGTCCAGTATATTCCTGGATTTTGTGGTCTGGAGTCAGAACCTGGGTGACTATCACGAGGCTGCTTATTAGGATTCTGTATGAGTAAACCTGATGCTACTACGTCTCCTGGGTGATAAGTCACGCATTGTCTACCTGTATTAGTGACTGGGATATTATCTACACATTCCCCAGTTTCCCACATCAGTGTGTGGATGGACACTGTTTTGTACATACAAGGAGGTGAAATGGTAAAGCCTACTGTGCCTGGAGGTAGGGGATCCATAGGCTGGAGAGGAACAGATTTCACCTCTCCAGGGGGTATCTCAGTTGTCCCAGCTACAAACAACTCTATTCCCCCCAATAGTAATTCCTTTCTCCCATCAGGTTGCTTCCTGACTGGTAGATTGTGTAATGGAGATGTGAGCTGTTTCCATCCACAAGGCCTTTTTGTAAGATCTTGAAATGGACCAGCACAATAAATTGACCACACAGCCAAACCAAATTATGTTTAAGAGTGTTTCTTAACCATCTAGCAGATGAAGCCTGAGATGCAACTTAGAAAGTTCAGCCCCAACAATATCTAAGAGCTGAGTAAATAAAGGTAAAAACCACAAGTATGTTTCAAATTGGGGTTAATTACAAGGGGATTCACATCCTGACAGGTGGAAAAGATTAGCAGGATGTACATCAACCACTGACGACTGGTTTAACAGTTATTGATTACAAATAACAATAAAGTACATACAAAAGGAAAATATAGCTACCCACTATGCTCAAGGAAGAGAAAGAGAAAATGTTCCTGGCACCTGCTAGTCATCTACTCATCAGAAAACAGATCATCTGAAGAGAACAACAAGGAAGTTGGTAAAATATAAGGGTGGGGGGAATGTTTCAGTTCAGTTTCAGGCTACTTCAATCTCAAAAAGGAAATTAAAACAGTTAGAAAAAATGGGGAAAGAAAATAAGATTTTTGCAAAAAGGTATAGAAAAAGAAAAAACAGAAATTATCTGAAGAAAACTCCCTAAAAATAGATTTGATGAAATGGAAAAAAGCATATAACTCCTTAGAAAATACTTATGAAAAAGACACCAAATAGGGAAAAAAAGGAATCCTACCAAATTGCTTTTATGACACATATATAGTGTTGATAGCTTAACCAGGTAGAGAGACAACAGAGAAAGAAAATTATAGATCAATTTCCCTAATTAATATTGATACAAAAATCTTAAATAAAATATTAGTAAAGAGATTACAGAAAATTATCCCCAGGATAATACACTATGACCAAGTAGGATTTATACCAAGAATGCAGGAATGGTTCAGGATTAAGAAACTATTACCATAATCAACTATATCAAAAACCAAATTAACAAAAATCATATGATTATCTCAATATATGCAGAAAAAGCATTTGATAAAACCCAACACCCATTCCTATTAAAAATACTAGAGTATAGAAATAAATGACTTTTTCCTTAAAATGATCAGTAGTATCTATTTAAAACAATCATATATAATGAGGACATACTAGAACCATTCCTAATAAGATCCAGGGGTAACAAGGTTGCTCACTATCACCATTACTATTCAGCATTGCATTACAAATGTTAGCTTTGTTAATAAGAGAAGAAAAATAGATTATAAGAATTAGAGCAGGTAATGAAGAAACCCAATTATCACTCTTTGCAGATGATATGATGCTATACTAAGAAAACCCTAGAAAATTAACTAAAAACTTCTAGAAACAATTCACAACTTTAGCAAAGTTTCAGGATATAAAATAAACTGACTGAAATCACTAACATTTTGATTCCCCCACAAAGTCCAGTGGCAGGAGATACAAAGTGAAATTATATTTAAAATAAACATTGATAATATTAAATATTTGGGAGTCTAACTGCCAAGGCAAAGTCAGGAACTATATGAACACAACAATAAAACACTTTATATACAAATAAAATCAGATCTAAACAATTGGAAATATATCAAGTTCTTATGTGTAGGCTGAGCTAATATAATTAAAATCACAATATTATCTAAATTGCTTATTTAATTCTGTACCAATCAAGATACCAAGAAATTATTTTTAGATTTAGAAAAAATAATAACCAAGTTCATTTGAAAGAACAAAAGATCAAGAATTGCAAGAGGATTCATGAAAAAAACATGCCAGTGAAAGTGGTCCAGCTGTGCCAGACAAAAAATTAGATCATAAAGCAGTGGTGATCAAAATCATTTGGTACTGGATAAGAAATAGAGTACACAATCTGGGTAATAGGTTAGAATCAAGGGGAAAAAATAGTCAATAATTAAAACAATCTATTGTTTGACAAATCCAAAGAACCAGATTTTGTGATAAAAGCTCACTATTTGACAAAAATTGGTAGGAAAATTGCAAACGAGTATGTCAGAATCTAGGCATTGATCCACACCTAACACCATATACCCAGATAAGGTTGTAATGGATTTATGATTTAAATATAAAGAGTGATATTATAAGGAATTTAGAAGAGGATAGGATAACTTACTTCTGAGATCTGTGGAGGAAGAAGGAATTTATAACCAAAGAAGAACTGGAGATCACTTTTGATAACAAAATATATAATTTTGATTTTATTAAGTTAAATAGTTTTTGTACAAACAAAACTTATGTAGACAAGATTAAAAGGAAAGTAATAATTTGGGAATACAATTTTACATTTAAGGGTTCTGATAAATGCCTTATTTCTAAAATATATAGAGAACTGACTTTTTATAAGAATAAAGACCTCCAATTGATAAATGTATTGAACAGACAATTTTCTGATGAAGACATTAAAAACATTTCTAGTCATATGAAAAGTTGCTTTAAATCACTATTGTTCAAAGAAATGCAAATTAAGACAACTCTGAGATAAGCACTTACACATTTCTCAGATTGTCTAAGATGACAGGAAAAATATCGAAGAATGTTGGAGGGGATGTGAGAAAACTGAGATACTAATTCATTGTTGGTGGAATTGTGAATGGATCCAGCCATTCTGGAGAGCAATTTGGAACTATGTTCAAAAAATATTCATACCCTTTAATCCAGAATTATTTCTACTGGGCTTATATGCCAGAGAGATCTTAAAGGATGAAAAGGGACCCACATGTGCAAAACTGTTTGTGGCAATAAACAATGGAAAGAAACTTGAAACTTAGTAAATGCCCATCAGTTGGAGAATTGCTGAATAACTTATGATACATGCATGTCATGAAATATTATTGTTCTATAAGAAAAGATCAGCAGGATTATTTTAGAGAGTCCTGGGGAGACTTACATGAATTGATGCTAAGTGAGATAAGCAGAACCAGCAGATCATTGTACATGGCAATAACAAGATTGTACAATGATCAATTCTGGTGAACATGGTTCTTTTTTTATAGCTTTTTTATTTACAAGATATATGCATGGGTAATTTTTCAGCATTGATAATTGCAAAACCTTTTGTTTCCCATCCTGCCCCCTACACCTTCACCCAGATGGCAGGTAGACCAGTATATATTAAATATGTTAAAATATATTTTAAATACAATATATGTATACATATTGATACAGTTATTTTTGCTGCACAAGAAAAATCGCACTTTGAAATAATGTAAAATTAACCTGAGAAGGAAATCAAAAATATAAGTGGACAAAAAGAGAAGAATAGGAAAGCTATGTAATGGTTCACTCATTTCCCAGAGTTCTTTCACTAAGTGCAGAGCAGCCACGCTGGTTCTATTCATTATTGGACAAATGGAACTGATTTGGTTCATCTCATTGTTGAAAAAAGCCATGTCAATGAGAATTGATCATCATATAGTATTGTCATTGAAGTATATAATGATCTCCTGGTCCTGTTCAATTCACTCAGCATCAGTTCATGTAAGTCTAGGCCTTTCTGAAATCCTCCTGTTGGTCATTTCTTACAGAAAAATAATATTCCATAATATTCATATACCACAAATTATTCAGCCATTCTCCAATTGATGGGCATCTACAAATTCCAGTTTCTTGCCACTACAAAGATAACTGCCACAAACATTTTGGCACATACAGGCTCCTTTCCCTTTTTAAGATCTCTTTGGGATATAAGCCCATTAGTTACACTGCTAGATCAAAGGGTATGCACAGTTTGATAACTTTTTGAGCGTAGTTCCAAATTGCTCTCCAGAATGGTTGGATCCATTCACCGTTCCACCACAATCTATCAGTATCCCAGTTTTCCCACATCCCCTTAAACATTGACCATTATCTTTTCCTGTCATACTAGCCAGGTGGTATCTCAGAGTTGCCTTAATTTGCTTTTCTCTGATTAATAATGACTTGGAGCATCTTTTCATATGCCTAGAAATAGTTTCAATTTCTTCATCTGAAAATTGTCTGTTCATATCCTTTGACCATTTATCAACTGGAGAATGGCTTGATTTCTTATAAATTTGAGTCAAATCTCTATATATTTTGGAAATAAGGCCATTGTCAGAACGTTAGTAAAAATGTTTTCCCAATTTACTTTTTCCCTTCTAATCTTGTCTACATTAGTTTTATTTGTACAAAAACTTTTCAATTTGATATAATCAACATTTTCTATTTTGTGATCAATAATGATCTCTAGTTCTTCTTTGGTCACAAATTTCTTCCTTTTCCACAGGTAGACAGCAAAACTATAATAGTGGGAGATCTCAACCTTGCACTCTCGGAACTAGATAAATCAAATGACAAAACAAATAAGAAGTTAAAGAGGTAAATAGAATATTAGAAAAGTTAGGTATGATAGATCTTTGGAGAAAACTGAATGGAAACAGAAGGGAGTGTACTTTCTTCTCAGCACTTAAAGGGAACAAAAAATGGCCATATATTAGGACATAAAGGCCTCAAAATTAAATGCAGCAAGGCAGAAATAGTGAATGCATTATTTTCAGTGAATTATATGCCTTTTCTGTACTCTCTTCCAGAACTTCTCTGTCCTTTCCCTATTTTTCTTCTAGCTCTCTTTTAAGATCTTTTATAATTTCTTCCAGGAGATTTTTGTCTGTTGGGGACCAGGTTACATCCTTCTTTGGGATTTTGTCTGGAGACTGTCTGCCATTAATCTCCTCAGGGTTGAAAACCTGCTGTCTTTCTATATAGAAGCTATGGATGGTTAGTACACACTTGGCTTTTTTTTACTCATTTTTTAAAAGCTCTTAGGGTCTGCTTTCAGGGCAAGGAGATTATCAGCTTCCTCTGCAGAGCAAAGATTGCTGTATAGACAGTAGCTTCCTGCAAATGGGCTGCTAAGAGCAGCCAAGCTGTGGAAGTGCCCCAGGCAAAGCCCCCTTTCCTTCTGGTGCAGATTTGTGGCTGCTCTGGGCAGAACCCCCCTGGTGATCAGAAGTGTGATTGCCCCAGACAAAAGCCACATGCTGCAGAATGCAGCTGCATAAGCTATTCTGTGGTCTGTGTTGGGTCACTTCTGGTGCTAGATGGATGTAGCCAGATCCTGTTAGATTCTGGCGTTTTCTGGAATATAGTATACTTTTGGCTTTAACTTCTCTACTGATCTACTTCTTTGCAACTAAAGCAGATTAGCTCATCTATTATAGAGTCCTCCCTGCAAATTTTCTACCCACAGAGACTGCCCTGCCCCACTCCACTCAGTGTGCTAGCCTCTGGTTCTGCCCCCTGCTATTTTCACTGGCCTGCTCCCATCAATCAGGATAAATCTTTTCTGGCCATATTCCACATTATCTTTGGCTAGTAATCTGTTGTACTTCCAATATTTATGGATTTTATTAATCAAGCACTATTTCTGAGGCTGAATTTGGTAATTAGTAGTGAGGATAGAAAGGAAGCTTAGAATAATGTGTGTGTCTTCTCCACCATCTTGGCTCTGCCCCCTCGAACATGGTTCTTATCAGTTCCAATAATCTTGTGATAAAGAGAGCCATGTATACCCAGAGAGAGGACTATGGGAACTGAGTGTGGACCACAACATAGCATTTTCACTCTTTTTTGTTGTTGTTTGCTTGCAATTTATTTCCCAATTTTTTTCCTTCTTGATCTGATTTTTCTTATGCAGCAAGATTACTGTCTGAATATGTATACATATGTTGAATTTAACATTTATTTTAATATTGAACATGTATTGGATTATCTGTCATCTAGAGGAGAGGGTGGGGGGAAAGAAGGGAAAATTTGGAACACAAGGTTTTGCAAGAGTCAGTTTTGAAAAATTACCCATGCATAGATTTTGTAAATAAAAAAATAATAATTAAAAAGAAAGAAAAATAGCAAAAAAAAAAAAGTGTGAAAAAATTGAAAATAAATGTGAAATATCTCATCAGAAAAAATTGTCATGGAAAACAGGAAACAGAAGTAATATAAGAAATATTGGACTATCTGAAAAGTGTAATCAAAGAAAGAGCCTAGACTTTGTATTTCAAGAAATTAACAAAGAATATGATCCTCATATTCTAGAACCAAAAAGTAAAATAGAAATTGAGAAAATCTAATGCTGACAATCATACAATGATCTCAAAATAAAAACCTTGAGTAATTTTATAGCCAAATTCCAGAGCTCCTAGATTAAAGCGAAAATATTTCAAACTGGCAGATAGAAATCATTGAAATGATTCAGATAACATGGAGCCACATTCAGGATCACATGAGATTTAGCACCTGCTACAATAAGGAAGTGAACGGCTTAGTATATGATAATCTGAAAGGCAAAAGAAATTGGTTTACAACAACAAAACTGTATTCAGCAAAACTTGAGCGAAAGGGACATTTAATATAATGGTGGATTTCAAGAAATCCTGATTAAAAGACTAGAGCTGAATTAAAAATTTGCCTTAAAAATATGTCTCATGAGAATGATAAAATGACTATTATGAAAGGCAACCTAAGGGATGCAATAAGGTTGAACTATTTGTATTATTAAGTGGGAAAATGTAAATTCTAAATATTCTATTCTTATTAAGGCAAGTAGAAATATTCTACATAGAGGGCATGAGATTGAGTCAATTGTGTTGGGATGATGTGGAGGAAAAGAAAACCATAGAGACAAGAAAAAAATAGATACCCTTGGAGAAAGGGAGAGAAGGAGAAACAAAGGGAATAATTTTCTTACATAAAAGAGACATGTGATAAGGAGAAAAAAAAATAGGAAATAGAAAATTCTTGAAGATTAGTGTCATGTATATTTATTCAGAAAGGGAAATATCTATGTCTATAAATGTGTGTCTGTGTATACTTATTTGGATGATAACTTATGTTGTACCCAACAGAAAATTATAAAGGCAAGGAAATGAGAAAAAAGTGAGGTAGTAAAAGGTATGATAGATAAATTAAGACAGTAGTTAGAAATACTTTAGAGGAAGGACAGGATGAAATGAGAAAGAGAGAAAGAAAGACACACACACACAGAAAGAGAAAGAGACACAGAGAGAAAGGCAGAGAGATGGTGAGGGAGAAATAGGAATAGAAACAAAATAAGATGAAGGTAAGTGCAGAGTAATCATTAATTGAATGTTTAAACAGAAGCAGATAACAAAATGGATTAGAAACAAGAATCCAACAGTATGTTATTAATAAGAAACACACATAAAATAGAGACAAAAATGATTTAAAATCAATGGTTTAGTCTATTATACCTCAGCTACAGAAGGGGAAAAAAGTTGGTAACAAAAGCAAAAATAGACCTAATTTAAAAAGGCAAATAAGGAAACTACATCATGCTACAAGATGCCTAGAGGATCAACTAATATCAATGCTAAACATCAATGTACCTAATATTATAGCATCCAAATTAACAAAGAAATTACAGGAACAAATAGATCAGTGATGAAACTCAATTTGCCCCTTTTAGAGTTTGATCAATCTAATCACAAAATAATTAATGAGAAAGTTAAGGAGAAGCAGATAGGTGGTGCAGTGGATAGAGCACCAACCCTGAAGTCAGGAGGACCTGAGTTCAAATCTAGTTTCAGAACACTTAACACTTCCTGACTGTGTAACCTTGAGCAAGTCAAGCTGATTTGAAGAAGGTCTTAAAAGATTTGCATGGCCTGATGCTGAATAAAACAAGCATAACCAGGAAAACATTGTATACAATATCCAGATGGTACAATGATCAACTATGACAGATTTGCTCTTTCTCAACAGTTCAGTGACCCAAGGCAATCCCAATAAAATTTGATTGGAAAATGCCATCCACATCCTGAGAGAGAACTGTGAAGACTGAATATAAATCAACCCTATGCTATTTTCACCTTTTCTTCTGTTTTTTTTTTTCTCTTTGATGATTTTTCTCCTTTCATTCTGATTTTATTCTCCCAACGTGATCCGTAAGGAAATGTTTTTTTTTAAGTAATATACAAGTATAACCAAAGGAAAATAAAAATTAAAAAGAACTCAAAATAAACCAACTTATTTCATACACGTATATATACGTATATACGCTACCCAGATAAATAGAAGAGGAAATGAAATACTTAAATAATTCAATCTTTGAAAATGAATTGAAAAACTCATCAATGATTACCCCCAGGAAAAAAAAAATCTCCAGGAGCTGATTAATTAACAATCAAATTATAAATACAATATTTTAAAAAATAAGCAGACATACCCTGTCAAATTATTTGTATGCCATGAATATAGTCTAAAACAATACTGATTAATATGGTTGACACATAGTATAGTATCACTAATTTTTTTTTATTAAATCTGTTTAAATTTTAACTTTTACATGAAAGATTACTACCCTTACTTTTTTCTGAACTAGTAAATTCTACTCCTGATCTTTATAATTACCTTTGTATATATCTCATTTTTTTCTATCCCTTCTGAGAACTCTGCTTTACTTCTACCTAATACCTCGCCTACCTTTAGTTAACCCCCCCACCAAGTATCCCATATTTATTCTCTATGCCATCCATTATCTTTTTATCTTATTCCTATTAATCTTTATACTCTTCTTTATACTCCCTTATCTTATGGCCTCAATATTCTTATGCCTTTATATATTCAAACTTTTATTCTCTTATACATATTATTATCTTGTTAGCCCAAATCTTACATTCTTTATGATTTCTTCTAAAGATCCCTACATTTTCCCTCCCACTTCCCAGTCCTCCCCCTACTCTCTTATGTCTTTCTGAATTTATAAGACTTTTTAAAATATATAACTGTGTATCTCTGTCTCTTCCTCTCTATATGTATGTGTGTATGCGGGTTTGTGTGTGAGGTGTTTTTCCCTCTTTAACCTATTGCCCATGAAAAAAGGATCTTATTCTTTTTGAACAGCAAAATAATGGTTTGGTCATGTGTACATATTGTTTATCTAATTTATATTTTAATATATTTAACATCTACTGGTCATCCTGTCATCTGGGGAGAGAGTGGGGGGAAGGAGGAGAAAAATTGGAACAAGAGATTTGGCAATTGTCAATGCTGTAAAGTTACCCATACATATAACGTGTAAATAAAAGGCTATTAAAATAAAAAGGAAAAAAAAGAAAAAAGAAAAGAAAGAAGGATCTTAGACCTAGCAAGCTATCTTTGTCTCCACCATGTAAGTCCCTGCTGTCAGTTCTTCCTCTCACACATAATTTGTATAAGATACCATGCTCCTTTACCCTTTCCTAAACAATTTTGCTTTTTAGAATCCTATTATATACTCAGCTTTAACCCAATTTTTTTCACATTCCCCAATTGTTAATAATGTATATGTATGGCTTATAATTACATGTATAAAATATAAACAGTTTGTCCTTTTTGACTCCCTTTGATTTTCATTTTATTTCTTGGATCTTATATTTCAAATTTTCTACTTAGTTCAGGTCTTTTCACAAGAAAATCTTGAAAGTCTGGCGATTCAATGAATATCCATATTTAATGCTTTTCAAGTCTATATTTAACTTTGCTGGATATGATATTTTGGTCACAACTCCAGTCTTTTGCTCTTTAGTATATAATGTTCCAAGATCTGAAGTCTTTAATATAGCCACTGCTAGATCTATGTGATTTTAATTGTGGTTTCCCCATTTTTGCTTATTTTCTTATTGTTTATAAAATTGTCTCCATGTTCAATGAATCTCTGAATTTGTCTGTGATGTTCTTGGAACATTACTTCATAGGATCTTTCAGGTGATTATGGTTATTTTTTTCTATTTCTATTTTTCTCTCTTGTTTTAACACTTCAGGACAATTGTCTAATAATTTCTTGCATTATTGTGTCAAGATTCTTTTTTTTTTTTAATTATAGCTTTTTGGTAGTCCATTTATTCTTTTATTTATAGAAGCTTGTTAGTGTAATCACATCTAATCTGGGCAGGGTTAAAAAGGTATGAATTGACAGGTGCCTCTGGCCTCAGTTCCTCTTTTCCCTTTTACCTCTGGCTATTTACCTCAAAATCTCTGACCTTCTGTAAGTACCTAGAACCAGCAGTGTCTCTATCCCACTGCTTTTGCACTCATCAGATGTACACAAGTTCCTTCCTTCCCAGGGTCACATAGCTCAGAAGTTCAGCTGAGCCAAGCAACCTTTATCAGCAGAGGTTTCCATAACTCCTGCTCAGTTACACAACTGCCCACACTATCTGGGAGGTGATTTTTTTTTTTTTTTTATACCTGGCATCAAAGCTAACTCCCAATTGGCTAGTCAATGGTTTAGTTCTTGACATATCAGCAGAACTACGCTGGAGATTTTTATCCTCAACACAGATCAAGTTCCTTCTATTTTTGAAAAATAAGGCCTTATCAGAGAAACTTGCTTCAAAATTATTTTGCAATTACTATTGCTAACTATATTTCCCTCTATTTATTCTATTTTCTCTCTCTCCCTTCATCCTGCCCGTCTTCAAAAGTGTTTTGCTAATGACCACTCCCTTCCTCAATATGCCATTTTTATCACTATTCCCCTTCCCTTATCCCATTCCTTTCCTATTTTCATGTAACATAAGATACATATCAATATTGAGTATGTATGTTATTTATTCTTTGAGCCAATTCTGATGAGAGTGAGGTTCACTCTCTCTTCCTCTCCTCCATTTCTTCCATCTCCCTGTAAAACTTTTTTTTTTCTTTTCTCATTTTTGGCAAATAATTAATATCATTCAATTTCTCCCTTTCCCTTTCCCCCAGTACATTTCCCCTTTCACCCCATAATTTCATCATTTTATAGATCTTATTCTTTCATATTCAACTTAGCCCTTGCCATTTAAACTGCCATACTAATGAGAAAGCTTTAATAATTTGCATCCTCCCATGTACAAATGTAAACAGATAAGCCTTATTAAATTCCTTATGAAACTGATTACCTGTTTGTGTTTCTCCAAAGGCCTGTATTTGAAAAACACATTTTCCATTCAGCTTTGGTCTTTTCATCATGAATTCTTGAAAATCTTCTAGTTCACTCAATGAACAGAATTTTCCATTCAGCTCTGATCTTTGACAATATTCTATTTGATTGAATAAGTACCTTTTCCTTTGAAGGATTTTACACTCATTTTGCTGGCCAGGTGAATCCTGGTTGTAAGCCTTGCTTCATTGCTCTCTGAAATATATTCCAAGACTTCCAGTTTTTTTGTTTTTTTTTTTTTTTTGTTTTTTGTTTTTTTAACATATAAGCTCCTAAGTCTTGCAGCTCCATTGACTATGGCTCCACTGTACTTGAATTGCTTCTTTCTGGATATTTGCAATATTTTCTCCATGACATGGGAGTTCTGAAACTTGGCTATAATATTCTTGAGAGCTTTCATTTTTGGATCTTTTTCAGAAGGTGATCAATAGATTATTTCAATTTCTATTTTACCTTTTGGTTCCAGAATATTGGGACAATTTTCCTTGATAATTTCTTAAAAGATGATGTCTGGGTTCTTTTTCTGATCATGACTTTCAGGTAGACTAATAATTTTTAAATTATCTCTCCTGGACCTACTATGCAGGTCATATGCAGGTTTTCTAATAAGATATTTCACATTTTTTCTATTTTTTTCATTTTTTTGTTCCTGCTTTATTATATTTTTATTCCCCATAAAACCATTAGCTTCCATTTGTTCAATTCTAATTTTTAAGGAATAATTTTTCCCAGTAAACTTTTGTATTTCCTTTCCCACCTGACCAATTTTGCTTTTTAAGACATCTTTCTCCTAATGAGCTTTTTTGTATTTCCTTTTGGATCACTCTCATTTCTTTTAGTAACTTTTCCTCTATCTCTCTAACTTTATTTTAAAAATTTATTTTGAGCTCTTCTAATTTTTATTTTTCTTGGAGGATTTTGATGTAGGGGCTTTAACTTTGTTATCATCTCCTGAATGTGTATTTTGATCTTCTTTGTGACCAAAATAACTTTCAGTCATTAGAAATTAGTTTTTTTGTCTACTCATTATTCGAGCTTCTTATTTGGCTTTTGAATCTTTGCTAAATTAAGCCTTTATTTCCATGGTGGAGGGTGCACTGTCCCAAGCTTCAAGGGTTTTGTGCAACTGTTTTCTGAAATCCTTCTAGAAATCTGATTTTTCTGCTCTGGAATTTTTGGGAATATCAACATCCCACTGTAGGTGTAAGATCTAATACTCTAAAAACAACAGAGTTGGGAAGATGTAGCCATGATGAGAGAATAAGGCAGGATCTCACCCAATTTCTTCCTAAAACTGCTTTAAATAATGACTCAAGAGTATCAGAACACACTCTAAGAAATAATACTTTCCAACCAAAGGCAATTAGAAGGTCAGCAGAAAAGCTCTGTTACCTCAGAGTAGGGATCCAGCTTGTAGCCCTAGTGTAACCACACCAATGCAACCTCATTCCCAACCCTGGTGGCACCAAAGTCAGTAAAGAGGGATTTTGTTGCTTTAGCACACTTGATCTTACAGCTACCGAGGAGTATAGACACTCCTAACACCTCCAGGGCAGAAAAGAGGGTCTATGGTCAGGTCCCTAGAAGAATCTCTGAAAATAGCTGTACAAACCATATGGGCCAGTGCACCCTTCACCCTAGAAACAGAACCTATTTTAACATAGCCAAATAATAGGCTAGGAAAATGAGCAGACAACAAAAAATATGTCTGACCATTAAAAGTTATTATTATGATGAAGAAGATTAAAATACAAACTCAGAGGATAATAACATACTTGAAGTTCCTATGTCAAAATCTTTCATGAATAATGCCTGGTAGGTGAAAGTCATGAAAGAACTCAAAAAGGACTTTGAAAATCAAATGCCAGTGATAGAGGAAAAAGTAGGAAAAGAATTGAGAGTCATGCAAAAGGCAATATTACAAAAATAAATAAATAAATGAGAGAGAGAGAGAGAGAGAGAGAGAGAGAGAGAGAGAGAGAGAGACTGACTTAAAAAAGCAATATTGAACAATTAGAAATAGAAAGGGAGGTACAAAAGTTCAATGAGGAAAGTATTTACTTTAAAAATAGAATTAAACAAAGAGAATCTAATGACATTATGAGAAATGGTTATAATAAAGCAAACCCCAAAAGAATAAAAAAAATAGAAAACAATGTGAAATATCTTATTAGAAAAAGTGCCTGACCTGGATAATAGATCCAAGAGAGATATTTTAAAATTAGTGGTCTAACTGATAGTCATGATTGAAAAAAGAACATCTTTCAAGAAATTATCAAGGAAAACTATCTTGATATTATAGAATGGTAGGATAAAATAGATATTGAAAAACTCCACCAATCACTTCCTAAAAGAGATCCCCAAATGAAAACTGCTCTGAAACTCCCAGGGCAAGGAGAAAATACTTCAGACATTCAGAAAGAAACAATTCAAGTATAGTGGAGTCACAAGTTTTTGCGGTTTCTACATTAAAGTACTGGAGGGCTTGTGTTCTGATGTTCTGAAGAGCAATGGAGCTATTATTACAACTACGAATCAAGTACTCAGCAAAACTGAGTATGATCCTTCAGAGGAAAAGGTGCTCATTCAAGGAAATAGAAGATTTTCAAAGACCACAGCTGAATGGAAAATTGGATTTTCAAATACAGAACATTGGAGAAGGTGATCATGAAAGTGATATCATAAATGATTAAATACAGTTAATCTGTTTACATTCCTACATGGCAGAATAATATTTATAACTCATTGGAACTTTCCCATTGTTGTGGCAATCAGAAAGACTATATATAGATTGAAGCACAAGTGTGAGTTGAATATGAAGGGAAAAATTGAAAGTAAGGGATAAGAGGGGACTGTACTGGGAGAAAATGAAAGGGAGAAGTGGAATGGTGCAAATTATCTGCTATAAAAAAAGACACAAGAAAAATATTTTGCAGTAGTAGAAAAGAAAAGGGAGAGAGAAAATAAATGAATGAATCTTAGGCTAATCAAAATTGGCTCAAAGAGGAAATAACATAAACCCTCAACATTGATATAGAAATCTATCTTACTCCGCAGGAAATTAGGAGTGGAATGTAATATGAGAAGTGGAAGAGTGATAAAAGGAAGGACATATTCAGGGAGGAAGTTATCAATATCAGATATTTTTTGAGGAGGGGAAGAATGAAAGGACAGAAAATGAAGGAGGGAAAATACAATTAGCATTACTAATTATAAAAAATAATTTCAAAGCACATTTCTTTGATAAGGCTTCATTTCTCAAAGATAGAGGAATCAGTCAAATTTATAAAAAAATAATAATAATAAGAGCCATGTCCCAGCTGATAAATGATCAAAAGATATGATTGATGCCCAAAGGGCTAAAATTTTATGCATATTATTTGACCTAACAACACTACTATTAGCCATGGATAACAAATAAGATGTTTAAAAAAAAGGAAAATGACTTACATGTACATAAATATACATAGCAGTTCTCTTTTCAGAGCAAAAAAAAAAAAAAAAAAAAAGGAAAATGAGGGGATGCCTGTCAATTGGGTAGTAGCTTAATAAACCATCATATGTTTTTGTGTTGGAATGTTATTTTTCTCTGGAATATAATGAACAGGATGCTCCCAGGGCGGGAGGGGGAGAAGGGGGAGGACCTGGAAGTCCTCCATGAATTCAAGTAAAGTGAAATGTACTATATACAAAGTATATAGCAATATTCTGGGATGACCAGCTATAAATGACTTTGTTATTCTCAGTGGTACAATCATCCACTTTGAAAGACTTATGGTGAAAAATCATATACATACTCAGAGAAGAAATAGATTATGTCTGAATACAGATTGAAAAATTTTCTCTTTCTCTTTTTAACTTATTTTTAACTTTAAAAAATTAACTTAATTTTTTCTTGAGGATTTTATTTTTATTAGGAGAGGAAAGCTATATTTTCTTTCACAATTTGACTTTTATGGAAATGTTTTGAATAACTTCACTTATGGTTTCTTAATTGTAAGTGGGAATAAGAGAGAGAGCAGAACTCAAAAAAAATTAAAAACAAATGTAAAAAATTGCTTGGAATGTAAATGGGAAAATTTAATAAACATATTTTCTAAAATGATTTTAACAATTAAAATCCACAGAGTTCTGCTTTGCTGATACCAGGTCTGGGTCTGAGGCCTGAACTTTATTGGCATATTCATTATTTAAAAATAAGGATTTGAATATTATAAGAATTTGTTCTCATATCTTTACAATTGATTTATCATGACAAAAAGTTTCTCCCTCAGTTCTAAGCTAAAATGTGGCTTCCCCCCCACCCAATTTTCCAGTTTTCCATGATTTCATTCAAATGATTTGATGGTATCTTTGAAAAACATAAAAAATTGGCAGAATGTTAAGGATTTAACAAGCTTATCAGAATTATTGAGGAACATTGTAAAAGTCATGGCAGGAGCTGTTTTTATTTTTTATTTGCATTCCTATGCCTTAGCACAATAACTAACATATTATGAATAATTAATATGCATTTACTGATTGACTGACATAGTAAGACTCTTTTGAATTAGCACAAACAAGAATTGGAAACTCTTTGTTTTTTGGTAGAGTACAGAATCTGTGAAAGAAACCATGATCAAAGATAACACAATATGTAAAGTGTGGAGGAGGTGTTGTTTGCCTTAATTAAAGTAACATCTATGAAAATGAAATATTGAATCTACAAAAAATGCCAGCATTTTAAACTGAGATAGTTAGTTGTGCAAGGAAGAAAGGGATAAAGTCCTGTAGATAGGAAATCCAGAGTTCCAATCTGACCATAGACATTTACTTTGTATGTGGTTCTAGGCAAGTAACTTAATCACTGTTTGTCTCAATTTACTTAAATCTACAATTGAAATAATATTAATAACAACTACCTTACAAATTATTGTGAGGATCAAATGTGATAACGTTTGTTAAAATAACAAACAATCAAAAACCAACACAGGATCTGGAATATAGTAGGAGCTAAGTATACCTTGCTAAACAGGAAATTCATTGAGGGCAGAAGAAATCTTTGTGTTTTCTCTGCTCTTTCTATCCTGAAATCAAGTACACGCTTTGTTCATGTTTGACCCTTAATGAATATTTATTGTTTAATTGAAAATTCAATTAATTTCTAGTCAAACTATCTCTTTTATGAATGGGCATGGTATTGGGAAATTGATAACACTTTTCTACCCATTCCTTATTTCCTTTATTTAGCTGAATTAACCTTTCTAATAAGCTCTTTTCATGAGAAAAAAAAAGTCTAGTCTTCATTGTGTTGTCAATTTATTTTCTGACATGTAAGACTAATGAAATTCTCAAGTAAAGTGATTTCTCCAACATGAAGTGAGATCATAAAAATTATACCTGTGCTTCTTTTGAATAGCTGACAAATTCTTTGCATTAGTTTTGGTTTTAGTTGAAATTTTGCTTCCATTAGCTTAACTCAGCTAATCACAAGTAGGCTGTGAAATGACTTCAGATTGCTTTTCCCTTTGGGTCTCATGATGCTTTCTGGCAAACAGAAAGAAGAAAAGCAGTTTGTTATTTTCAGAATGTTCCTCTTGAGACTTCTGAATGCTTCTATGAGACAATAGAAACATTTGCAAATTTTTATGTTTAATATTTCCTTTTAATATTATACCAATCATCTTTCTTTTATGAAGTTTTAGCACAGTTTAGTATTTTGCAACTGGCAGATGGGGGGAAAAGTTTGTTCAGATGTTTCTTTTAAAGAATTTTACAGTGTCTATTGACAAGAATAGCAGACAGATGGCAAAGCAAATTGCTTAAATTTTAATAAAAAAAAAAAAAAAAGCTTTCGTCTACACAGATTCCAGCAGTGACATATAGCTCCCAGACACATAATGTGAAAGTGATTACAACACATTTTTTTTCCTGAGAACTTGAGTGACTGAGGTCATGCATACTGAAACTTGAAATTTTGCACATTTAGCTTATTTATTTAAATTCAGATTAACTAGTTAGTAACATCTGGCATTACCTGGTGGCTGATTTATGACTTTATTTATGGACTAGGCTAGTTATTTATGTTTGTATTAGTCAATAATCCAGATGATAGAAAATCTACCTTAGGGATATTGAGATGGAATTGTCCTATAAACATGGAGTTTGAAGACTAGGAGTCAGAATTCAGTGAATAAAATATGATTAAGTGATTACTAAATTCCTACTGACTGATATCTGTCATTGAGTGATTTTACAGAGGGCTTCTTAATTTATTTGTGTGCCATGGATCCTTTTGCCAAGCTGGAATATGGACCTCTTAAAATAAAGTTTGTAAGTGCAAAAAAAAAAAAAAATAGAATGAATGCGGTTACAATAAAATAGAGAAAGAGAGAGAGAGGAGAGAGAAACGGTGGGAGGGGAGGGGGGAAGAGCGGGGAAGGGGAGAAAGTGAGAAAAAGAAAGAGAGAAACAGAAAGAGAGAGAGATTTTCTGGATTCCTGGTAAAGAACTCTTGCTCTAATAAATATCTTTAGGAAATTGTGTTTATTAAAGGAATTTCTTTATAAAATAGATTTTAGAAAGATTTCATCCAGAAATGAAAAAGATGAGTAGGTCACAAAGGAGTTCCTAAAATTAATTTCAAAATGGATTATCTTAACATCAGCATATTAGATAACTTTTGGTCTGAAGTAGAGAACAGAGTGTTTTGATGTTGACAATATAGCTATTGTCTATATGAGTATATATGTATGTATATATATATATATGTATAATGTACATAATATGTGTGTGTGTGTGTGTGTGAACATAAAGATACAATTCCAGAGAGTCTGACAGTCCCCAATCCTTATTGCTTCATAGTGTACTGGCTAGGCCAGATTTAACTTAATTAATTAGCTTAAAAAATTCTCCCACCCCAAAGAGTATACTAAACTCAGAATTTTTTTTTTTAATAAATTTCTAGTCATTCATGTTAGTAGAAGTATTTTCATACTGGATTATGCACTTGTTTACCCAACTGGTCTGATTAAACCTAAAATTTCAAAATATAATCTTACCTCAGAAATTAGAGTACCCAATGGAATTAAGTTAAAGGCAATTTAGCACAATGCTGTTAATTTGCATATTAGGAAAATAGACCCAGCCAAGGGATTAGATTTGCCTGAGATCATGGAAGTAGTAAACAACAAAACAAGCATTTATGTTCAAAGTTATCAAAATAAAATTTTATTTAATTTTCTAGTTAAAAAAAAAAGAAACCATCTCCTTAGAGTGGTATAGATATATCTGTCTTATGATAAAGCATATGGATCAGATGATTCACTGAACATATTATCTAGTCAGATTGTGATGTATGTATATATATGAATATATTGCATAGATGCAAATCTAATCCCTTGGCTGGGTCTATTTTCCTAATATGCAAATTAACAGCATTGTGCTAAATTGCCTTTAACTTAATTCCATTGGGTACTCTAATTTCTGAGGTAAGATTATATTTTGAAATTTTAGGTTTAATTAGACCAGTTGGGTAAATAAGTGCATAATCCAGTATGAAAATACTTCTACTAACCTGAATATATATATCTGACTAATGTTTTAGGAAGTAGTGTGTTGCTTTTACTCTGATTCCTAAGGGAAAGTTGAAAAGACAAAAGATCAAAGATCAAACAGCTACACAATTTGGTATGTTTAAAAATATCTTGATGACAATTTTTAAAATGGAAGAAAAATGCAATTGTGTTTCTTAAATGCCTTTGAAATCTCACTCATTTCTCAAGATGTGCTTCAAATGTAACTTCTACTATGGCTGGTCCACTTATCTAGAAATTTTAATTCTTTCAATTCTCACAGCACTTTGATTTTCATTCTTTCACAGGAACACACAGTATTTCTGAATACAATTAAATATTAGTATTTGAATATAAGAATTATTCACTAATACAGTATAATTTCTTTGAGAGAAAGAATTACATCTTTTTTATCTTTGTATTTTTTTGTTTTATCCATATTCAGTGCCATGCACAAAGAAAGAGTTCAACATATATCTGAGAAATGAATTGGATTGAAATATATTTTTTACTGAGGTAGTGATCTAAGTAAGATTCTTTTTTTTTAAAGTTATTATTAAAGGAAAGAAACATAAAAAGAATTTAAATCAAAAGTTTTACAATTTCATTTTAGCTTCTCTGAGGATTTGTGCTGTCAGAGTTCAGTACTCAACACCTTCATAAATGCACATCTATGATGTATCGCACACTGTTATAAGCTTATAAGGCTTGAAGCAGTTTGTCTTATTATTATTGATAGTATTTAAATGAAATTCTCATTAATGCTTATGGGACTCAGATTTCTAGGGACAAAAATATAATTCCAATATAGTAGTGCAAAAGGAAGTAATAGATGTAGTCCATGGTCATTTTAATTGAAAGAATCCAGAACAAATAATTCAAATCCAATAACTATAAATACATAAAGACATTGATTAAATACTTTTTATCATAAAAATAAAAATTGCAATTCGAAAAAAGAGACCAATGAAAGTATCTATATAAGTTATAAGAACATTATGGCATTTCCTATGAAAATGAGATGATCTGCCCAAAGGCTGATTCACTGCATAAAGCAGAGAGCTAGATAGACCAAAGTGCATATGATTACAAACTATGTTATCATTTAAATATTAACTTGAAAATCTCATTAACACATTTTCTCTTTCAAATCTCTAAAACTTCAATGTTGTTAGCACTCACACAGTAGGTATAGCTCCATAGCTAATAAATCTGTCATAATTTAGTCATTAAAATGAAAACCATCCTACATCTGTCTTAACTCATTAAAGACCAAGTGAATAAATATTCTTAAGGGGAAAAAAAAAACCTAAGGCAATGTATTAAGCAATTATACCAATCAGTAATAATAGAAGTTTCAAATCATTAGGTTATAGATGCTAATTTTTTTAAAAGATATTATTTTCTTTTCCCTTCTTATCGTCATCATTTTAGAGAAAATAATAAAGTATAAAGACTATCCACCTTCATATGTATATCTATGTTGAGTGAAAACATAATTACTATGACTTTGTATTTTGATGATTCAAGGTCCAAAACACCTACAACCATCATAGGTATATTATAAACACTAAATGCAGATAATACATTCCTCCATAAGTTTCTTCTTTATCTAACCCATCATTCAGTCAAGTGACAAAATTATTTTCCCAAAGCATGTTAGCTCTATACTCAATAAACTTCACTAGCTCTTCATTACATCAAGAATTAAATATAAAAACGTTCATGTTATTCAAATATCTTCATAACCTCTTGTCTTACACTTGTTCTTTAATTCTTTTTACACTTTACAACTACTTCAATGAATTTTATTATTCAGTGACACTGGCCTTTCATTTCCTCCAAAGGACACTTTATCTCCTACCTCCCTACTTTATTGTTGGTCCTCCCTCACATCTGGAATGCTTTCCTTTCTTTTATCCAACTCATGGCTTCTGTGATAACCTTCAAGTCCCAAATAAAGTCTTACCTTCTACAAGTAGGCTTTCTCAAATCTTTTTTTATTTTAATGCATTTCCTGTATTAATTAAGTCCATTGTACTTTGTATATACCTTATCTCATCATAATTATTTACATATTATCTCTCCATTATAATATGGGTTATTCAAGAATAATGATTTTAGTTTAATTTGCATTCTCTGCTTCCTATCCCCAATTCTTAGCAGAGATTTTGGCACATGGTAGATGCTCTAAAGATGTTTATTGACTGACAGATTTCAATCTCCTGTCTATTGTGGTTTTCTTTCAGTTTCCTTTCCTTTCAAAGAAATTCCACTTTAGAGATACAGGCTGCTTTTCAGAGCTAGTTTATGTTTTGACATAGCTATGCCATAAAATTGTAACAAGGTGACATTAATCATGTGCTTGACACTCTCATAATCATAATAGTTAATTTTTGAGGTTTACAAAATGTATTATCTCATTCGATCCACCTTATCGCCATGTACTAATATCATATTATCTCTAAGCTGTTGAAAATGGTAGGGTATGGGAAAAGACTATAATTATTCTTCTTTTTCTTATTAAGTACTAGTTAGAGATATATTGGACCTTAAGGATAATATTGCCTAAACTGGTTAGGTATCCCTCTCTTTATAATAGCACTTAAAAACCTTGAGCCAACATAAACATCATTCATCAATTTGGAAATACTATTTCATCTTGGAATGTTGATAATTTCATATTGCTTTTCTTTCATTTTTTCTTTATTAATTGTTTTATGTCTTCTGATTATGCATGTATATTAACTTTTTATTATATATTTCTATATGAATCATGTTTGTAGGGAAAAATCAGAACAAAAGGGAAAAAACACAAGAGAGAAAAAAAAACAGAAAAAAAAAGTAAACATAGCATATGTTGATTTACATTCAATCACCATAGTTGTTTTTGTTGGTTTTCTTTGTACAGAAACTTTTATCTAATCATGGTTGTCCATTTTGCATTTCTTAATGTTCTCTAGTTCTTCTTTGATCATAAATTCTTCTCCACAGATCTGACAGGGAATTATCCCTTGCTGTCCCAAGTTGTCTATGATATCAGGCTTTATGCTTGAAATGAAGAATGAGAAATGGAGAAATATATACAAAGATATAGATTGCCCAGATGAACAAAAGACAAAATAACCCTTTGGGTTATTTCCACATTGTTCATCAGAGTGGTTGGATAATTTCACCTTTCCACCAATAATGTATCAATGTCGCAGTTTTCCCCATTCTCACCAACATTTAGCATTATCTTTTCCTGGCATCTTAGCCAATCTGAAAAATGTGAGGTGGTAATTCAGAGTTGTTTTAATTTGCATGTTTCCTAATTGATAGTGATTTAGAGGATTTTTCATATGACTACAGATGGATTGAATTTCATCATTTGAAAATTGTCTGTTTATATCCTTTGACCATTTATCAATTGGGGAATGCCATATGTTCTTATAAATATTACACAATTCTTTATATATTTTAGAAATGAGACTTTTATAAGAAACACTGGGTGTAAATTTTCCCCAGCTTTCTAATTCTCTTAATGTTGTTTTTGTTGGTTTTCTTTGTGCTAAAACTTTTATCTAATCACGGTTGTCCATTTTGCATTTCCTAATGTTCTCTAGTTCTTCTTTGATCATAAATTTTTCTCCACAGATCTGACAGGTAATTATCCCTTGCTGTCCTAATTTGTCTATGATATCAGGCTTTATGCTTGAAATGAAGAATGAGAAATGGAGACATACATACAAAAATATAGATTACCCAGATGAACAGAAGACAAAATAAATTATTTCAATATTCCCAATTTAGAAAAAAAAATTGAACAAGCTATTAAAAAACTACCTAAGAAAAAACAGGGTCAGATTGATTTACATATGAATTATTACAAATATTTAAAGAACATTGAACTCTAGTAATATGAAAACTATTGGAAAAATAGGGAAAGAAGTTCTACAAATTCCTTTTTATTACATAGATATGGTGCTGATATCTAAACAAAATAGGATGAAAATAGAGAAAGAAAATAATTACAAATTCTCTAATGAATATTGATGCAAAAATCTTAAATAAAATACTAACAAAGAGATTATAAAATGTCATTCCCAGGATGATATATCAAGATGTTGTGCTTCAAGGTAGGATTTATACCAGGAGTGCAGGATACAAAATAAATTTACATAAATCATTTTTACATATTGCCAATAAAATCCAGAAGGAAGAGATAAAGAGAAATTATTTTTTAAAACAATTGTCAACAATATAAAATATTTGGGAATCTATCCGCCAAGGGAAAGTCAGTAACTATATGAACATAACTACAAAACAGTTTACACACAAATAAAGTCAGATCTAATCAACTGGAAAAAATATCAAGTACTCATAGGAAGGCCAAATTAAATGTAACAAAAATAACAATATTACCTGAATTAGCATACTTATTTACTATGCTATACTGTTCAAATTCCCAAGAAATTATTTTACAGATCTAGAAAAAAATAATAAAGTTCATCTAGAAAAATCAAAGGTTGAGAATTTCAAGAGAATTAGTGAAAAATTTGTGAATGAACGTGGTTTAGTTGTGCTAGACATAAAATTATATTATCAAACAGTGGTCATCAAAACCATTTGGTAATGGTTAAAAAATAGAGTACAAGATGAGTTGGAATAGGTTAGGTTCACAGGACAAAGGTCAAAATAAGTTCATGTTTTAAATAGAAAGAGTGATATTATAAGGAAATTAGGAGAACATAGGATAGTTTATCTCTCAGATCTGTGAATAAGGAAGTAATTTGTGACCATAGAAGAACTGGAAATCATTATTAAACACAAAATAGATCATTTTGATTATACTAAGTTAAAAAGTTTTTGTACCAACAAAATTAATGCAGACAAGATTAGAAGTAAAGCAATAACTTGGGAAGACATTTTTATATTTAAGAGATCTGATAAAGGAAACATTTCTAAAATATAAAGGGAATTGACTCAATTTTATAAGAATTCAAGCCATTTGGGGCAGCTAGGTGATGCAGTGGATAGAGTACCAGCCCTGAAGTCAGGAGGACCTGAGTTAAAATCTGGTCTCAGACATATAATACTTTCTAGCTGTGTGACCTTAGGCAAGTCTCTTAACCTTAATTGCCTCAGCAAAAAAAAAAAAAAAAATCAAGCCATTCTCTAATTGATAAATAGTCAAAGGATATGAACAGACAATTTTCATATGATGAAGATGATGATACTGAAACCATTTTTAGTCATATGAAAAAGTGCTCTAAATCACTAATGATCAGAGAAATGCAAATTAATACAATTCTGAGGTACCTTTCACACCTTTCAAATTGGCTAAGATGATAAGAAAAGATAATGACAAATGTTGGAGGGCATGTAGGAAAACTGGGACACTGATACATTGTTGATGGAACTGTGAACAGATCCAACCATTCTGGAGCGCGATTTGGAACTATGCTTAAAAAGTTATTAAACTTTGCATACCCTTTCATCCAACAGTGTGTCTACTGGAATTATATTCCAAAGAAATATTAAAGGAGGGAAAGGGATCCACATGTACAAAAATGTTTGTGGCAAGAAACTTTTTGTAAAGTGGCAAAAGCCTGGAAACTGAGTGGATGCCCATCAATTGGAGAACGAATGAATGAATAAGTTGTGTTAGTTTCCAGTTAATTTTGGTCTACTTTCCTTTGGTCTTTTATTGCATGTAATTTTATTGCATCATGATCTGAAAAAATGAATTTACTCTTTTTGCCTTTCTGCATTTGATTTTGAAGTCTTTCTGTCTTAATACATGGTCAATTTTTGTATAGATTCCATGAACTGCCTAGAAGAAAGTGTACTCCTTTCTGTCTCTATTTTATTTTCTCCAAACATTTATCATACCTAAATTTTATAAAAGTTTATTTACCTCCTTCACTTCTTTTTTATTTATTTTGTGATTCCATTTCTCTAGTTCTGAGAGAGGAACATTGAGATCCCACATTAGTATAGTTTTGCTGCCTATTTCTTTTTGCTCATATTGCCAATAAAATCCAGAAGGAAGAGATAAAGAGAAATTCTTTTTTGAAATAATTGTCAACAATATAAAATATTTGGGAATCTATTTGCCAAGGGAAAGTCAGTAACTATATGAACATAACTACAAAACAGTTTACACACAAATAAAGTCAGATCTAATCAACTGGAAAAAATATCAAGTACTCATAGGAAAGCCAAATTAAATGTAACAAAAATAACAATATTACCTAAATTAGCATACTTATTTACTATGCTATACTGTTCAAATTCCCAAGAAATTATTTTACAGATCTAGAAAAAAAATACAGTTCATCTAGAAAAACCAAAGGTTAAGAATTTCAAGAGAATTAGTGAAAAATTTGTGAATGAATGTGGTTTAGTTGTGCTAGACATAAAATTATATTATCAAACAATGGTCATCAAAACCATTTGGTAATGGCTAAAAAATAGAGTATTTTCTCCTTTAGGAATTTAAATGCTATAATACTTGGTATATATATGTTTAGTGTTGACATTACTTCATTATCTATGGTACTCTTTAGCAAGATATAATTTCCTTCCTTATCTATTTAATAAGATCTATTTTTGCTTGTGCTTTATCTGAGATTAGGAGCACTACCCCTGCTTTTTTGTCTCACCTATAGCATAATAGATTCTGCTCCTCCCAGTTTTTTTTTTTTTTTTTCCATTTCACAAGTTCTGTTTTTCAGGGAGTTGTTTTCTTTTTTTCCAGTTTGTCAAATCCATTTTGTAGAGGAGTTATATGCATTTTCTACTTCACTAAATCTATTTTGCAAGGAGTTCCCTTCAGATAATTTCTTTGTTTGCTTTTGCAAACTCTCTTGTAAAATTCTCGTTAGCTTTCCCCATTTTTCTTCTCTTTTACTATACTTTTTGAATTCTTGCAAGAGAGCCTTGTGATGTGTGGACCAATTCATGTCAACCTTTGGGGCTTCATCTGGAGACAATTTTAGAGTTCAAAGGATTTGAAACTTGTTCTTCTCTTTCTCCATTAAAAAACGACAACAACAACAACTATCTATAGCCAAAGTTCTTTCTGTTTTTCTCTTTTTATAAAAGGTTGAGTCTGCTTGTAGGGAAAAGGGGAGATTTCCAACCTTCCTTTACAGATGACAGTGGCTATTTTGGGTCAGTGTTGATTGACTTCAGTTGCTGGATGGATGTGGCCAGGACTGGTGATATTTTTTGGTTTAGATGCTTAAAATTAGTCTTTTGTATCTACATATGATCTTTTATAGGTATTCTGCTGAGCTACTGGTTTCCAACCAGGACAGAGTAGCAAACACTGCTACAGATTCCTCCCTGTAGATTATTAATTCTTTCAATATTCTTAATCTTTTGTTCTTTCAGATGAATTTTGTTATTTTTCTAATGTATAAAATAATTTTAGCAGTGTGAGTAGTGAGACACTGAATAAGTAGACCAATTAAGTAGAATCGTCATTTTTATTTTGTTAGCTCTGCCTACCCATGAGCAATTGATATTTTAACAACTGTTTAGATGTGACTTTATTTGTGTGAGAAGTGTTTTGTAACTCTGTTTATATAGTTCGTGTGTTTGTCTTGGCTGTCTTCATTTTTTTTAAATGCACATATCCTGAAAGGCTTAAATTATAATACATAGGAGCCTGACTAGAAATGACATGTAATTAAAAACAAAGATTTAAAAAGGACTTAAGGTAGTCTCTGAAATCTCTGCTCTCTTTTGTACCTTTTTTTTCCTTTTGTGCAGAGAATCAAAACGTAGTAATTATTTGACTTGTTTCTGGGGGGTAGAGTAAGAAAAACTCCTTTACTCTGCTTTCTCTGATAATATTAGTAGATAAAGGAACTATCATTATTTACAATGACCAGACCTACAATCAGCTTCTTCTTCTTCCATGGATCCTCCACTGAAGCTATTCCCCCTTTTATCTCCCCTACTCTGCTGTTTGAATACCTTTTTTTTTAATGTGTTTTTTTTTTATTTTACTAAAGCTTTTTGTCAACAAAACATATGTACTTTTTCATCATTGATCTTTGAAAAACCTTTTGTTCCAAATCTTCCCTCCTTCCAACCCTCCCCTGGATGGCAGGTAGTCCTTAACATGTCAAATATCTTAAAATATATGTTAAATCCAATATATCTATACATGTTTATACAGTTATTTTTCTGCACAAGAAAAATCGGATCAAGAAGGAAAAACTGAGAAAGAAAACAAAATGCAACCAAATAACAAAAGAAAGAGTGAAAATGCTATGTTGTGGTCCACACTCAGTTACCACAGTCCTCTCTCTGGGTGTAGATGGCTCTCTTCATTTGGTTCTCTTCATTGATGACAATTGAAACTGATCTGAACCATGTCATTGTTGAAGAGAAACCCAAGTCCATCAGAACTGATTAGTGTATATAGTCTTATTGTTGCTATGTACAATGATCTCCTGGTTCTGTTCATTTCACTTAGCATCAGTTCATGCAAATCTCTCCAAGCTTCTCTGAAATAATCCAGCCAGTCATTTCTTACAGAACAATAATATTCCATAACATTCATATACCACAATTTATCTAGCCATTCTCCAATTGATGGGCATCCATTCAATTCCCAGTTTCTTACCACTTCAAAAAGGGCTGCCACAAAGATTTTTGCACATGTGGGTCCTTTCCCTCCTTTAGGATCTCTTCGGGATGTAATCCCAGTAGAAACACTACTGGATCAAAGGGTATGCACATTTTGATAACTTTTTGAGCATAGTTCCAAATTGCTCTCCAGAATGGTTGCATCCATTCATAGTTTCATCACAATTAATCAGTGTCCCAGTTTTCCCATATCATCTCCAATATTTGTCATGATCTTTTCCTGTCATCTTAGCCAATCTGAGAGGTGTATAGTGTTATCTCAGAGTTGTCTTAATTTACATTTCTCTGATCAATAGTGATTTGGAGCATCTTTTCATGTGACAAGAAATAGTTTAATTTTTCCATCTGAAAATTGTCAGTTTATATCCTTTGACCATTTATCAATTGGAGAATAGCTTGAATTCTTATGAATTAAAAATAATCTCTATATATTTTAGAAATGAGCCCTTTATCAGAACCTTTGAATGTAAAAATGTTTCCCAGTTTATTGCTTCTCTTCTAATCTTGTCTGCATTAGATTTGTTTGTACAAAAACTTTTAAACTTAATCTAATCAACATTATTTATTTTGTGATCAAAAATGTTCTCTACTTCTTTGATCACAGATTCATTCATCCTCCACAGATTTCAGAGGTAAACTATCATGTTCTTCTCATTTTTTAAAAATAATATCATTCTTTATATCTAGATCATGAACACATTTCAACCATATCTTGATATATAATGTTAGAAGTAGGTCAATGCCTAGTTTCTGACATACTAATTTTCAATTTTCCCAGCAGTTTTTGACAAATACTCAATTCTTATACCAAAAGCTGGGGTCTTAGAGTTTGTCAAACATGAGATTATTATAGTCATTGACTATTTTGTTCTGAAAACAACCCATTCTACTGATCGACTAATATATTTCTCAGCCAGTACCAAGTGGTTTTGATGACCACTGCCGTATAATATAGTTTTAAATCTGGTACAGCTAGGCCACCATCATTTGCTTTTTTTTTTTATTAGTTCCCTTGAAATTCTTTATCAATTTTTTTCTTCCAGATGAATTTTGTTATTTTTCCTAGATCAGTGAAATAGTCCCTCATTCCTTATTTTTTTTAAATAGTTGATATTGTATTGGAGTTAATTGTTCTTTATATTTTTGTTAGAATTGACATGTAAATCTATCTGGGATAGGGGATTTTTTTTTCATGTGAAATTGATCAATAGTTTGTTCTATATATTTTTCTAAAATGGGACTATTTAAGTAATTTATTTCCTATTCTTTTAATCTGGGCAATCTATATTTTTGTAGATATTTCTCCATTTCACTCTGGTTACCAAATTTATTGGCAAAAAGTTGGGCAAAGTTACTTCTAATTGTTGCGTTAATTTTCTCTTCATCGGTGGAAAGTTCTCCCTTTTCATTTTTGAGACTATCAATTTGATTTTCCTCTTTCCTTTTTCTAATGAAATTAGCTAAAGGTTGATCTATTTTGTTTTCTTTTCACAAAACCAACTCATTTATATTTATTAATTAAATAGTTTTTTTTTACTTTCAATTTAATAAAATTGTTGTAATTTTTAGAATTTCAAGTTTGTTATCTTGATAGTGGGTTTTTAACCTTTGGGAATTTCCATGCTTTACCACTTGGTGCATACATGTCTAATATTGATGTTACTTTTTTATCTATGGTAAAATATAATGTAGTAAATATAATTTTAGTAAAAATAGCAAATTTAATAAAATAGAATTTCTTTCCTTATATCTTTTAATTAGATCTATCTTTGCTTTTACTTGATCTGAGATCAGGATGGCTACCCTTGCTTTTTTTTTTATTTTTTTTACTTCTTTTTCTGCTTATTACTCTGTTTTTGATCTATATATATCTGGATTATTGAAGTATTTTCATGTTGCTTAGCAAACTACACAAAATGAGGGTCTGCAAATTTTTTGGAGAATGTTATTTTAGCTAGAGTTTGATATATAGTTAATCAGTTCAGAATAATCAGAAATCTTTTACATATGCAGTTGTATTTTCATTTGTTTGTTTTGTTATTGTAAGTTTTCCCCTCAGATTGGCCTCATTGATCTCCACTGGCCTCTAAGATATTCATTTCTCAGGCAACAGGTGATTTTTCTGTCAAAAATGACTACTATCTCCCATTCTTTTTCCCTTCTAAGATATGACTCTGTTTATGCAGTTCCCTGTGGCTTTTTTTTTTCAGCTCAATCAATCTTACATAAATCTACCAGAACATCATTTTCTCTATGAAACATCTTCTGCTCTAATCCCTAGGTGAAAGTTACTTCTTCCTCAACATTTTTATTCTATTTACCTGCTTGTTTCATTCTCTCATTCTCACTTGTGCCATAGTTGTTTCTTTAAATGTTTTTCTAATTGATTGTATCTTCTTTGAAGAGACAGTCTGTATCATATCTTACTCTGTTTACTTAGTGAATTGCATGCTTTAGTTTAACTTTTCGTTAGTTGAATCGGATGAGCATGACAAGAAAGATTGGGTTGTTTTATTTTCATGAAGATAAGATAATTCATTTAAAGTATCAATCAGCAAGGTGTCCTTTAAAAAATATTTACCGTACTAACCACTATGTATATATTAATGTGTATTTTGATATTATATATATAATCATACATATATCATAAAAATAAAAATATGAGTATACCTTTTTCATTTAAAACTTTTGTTCCAAATTAAGACTTGTTCATATAATCAATATGACAGCATCTGAGTGCTTTAAATTGATCAGAAAAAAATATAACTAACCAGCAATATTGTTTTTACCAGGATGATATTTATGAAGCAAAAAAAAAAAAAGTAATATATAAGAATTTGTATCAGTTTTATTGTCCTATGTTTTAGACTTGTTTTTTTTTTTAACTTGTAAGTATGACATTATATCCATGTGTGTGTTCATCTATCTATAGACTTTATTTTTTTTCTTTGTATTGTTCTGCATCTCTTTTGTTGTTTTGGTCTGAGTCTGTAATTTCACTAACTATTGAATATCCGAGGGAGGAAAATCCTTCCAAATGTACAGATCATATACTGTTTTGTAAGTTAACGCCCCAGCAAGCTATATGGATACTGAGAAGTTAAATGACTTGCATGATCATTAAGACTTGCATAAAAGCTGTAGCAGAGACTAGATTTAAATCCACATAATTGTGAAGCTGATATAAATCTTTATTCATTATGCCATATTGCCTTTCGAACTCACTGCACAGATGTCTTTGCGCTATTGATACTTTAGCTCAAAATGTCAAAGATAATTTAAAAATGTTTGTTTTGTTTTGTATTCTTAAATGTGAACTTAATGGTAACAAAATTTTCTTATTAAATAAAAAGGTATAAAGCCAATTAAATCAGAAAACTTTGATTTTTAAGACTATGATTTCTCTTTCCATTAAATTTGATATTGAGATATGGGATGGTACTCAATGACTCATGCCAGTAATTTAATGGGTCATAAGGTTTCAAATTGGAAAATGAACAAAAGACAATTATTTTAAAATATTTCAGTAATATTGCAAATCTATTGTCTAAATTTGACATGGAATTGATAAATTATATTTAGTTCAGTAGTATTAGGATTTGCAAGGAATTTCATTTAATTATACTGCATTAGAATAAGTTACTATAAAGGAAATGAATTATGTAATACTACTTTTAGCAAAATAATAATAAGAAAAATAATAAAAGAAAAAGAGAATGTTATGTGTGATGTCCACACTAGTATTCTGGATACTTTAGAATCCTCTGGAGTCAGGATAAGCAAAAGTCCTTAGTCTTTATTCTTGGTCTTTAGAGGTAGAAGTGAACAGGATGGAAGCAGAATCCTCCTTCTTCTTCATATACCACCAAAGTGGCTCTAGCTCGTCTTACTCTACCTTACTTCTTGGGTCTTCTCCTTTGTTTCAAGGGTCTACTCTGTCTCTCTCCAATGGATGAGGCAAATATGGCTCATCAGCACCCATCTGATTCCTTCTCCACCTGTGGAGATACAAGCAAACCCTCTCCCCCAAGCAGTTAACCTATCTGGTCCCTTCCATTCACCACATTCTGGGTCTCTCCACATCATCTGGTGATTATCGAAAGATAGTAGAGCTGCTCGCACTGGACATTGCCCTTCCTGTGGGTTATAAAACCTGTTTGCTGGAGCCAGTGCATCTTTGTCAAAAATCAAGAAATTAATAGTATAAAGAGCTAGATTTAGAAGTTCTCTAGGGTTACCTGGGGCTTCCCCTTTCTTTTGTTTTTGGAGGAGCATCTTAATGTCTCTGTTTCTCCTCTCTACTATTGCCTGTCCTGGAGGACTAAAGGGTGTGCCAGTGGTGTGTAAAATCTTATGCTGTGCACAAAAGTGTGCAAAATGTTTAGAAGTATATGCAGGTCCATTGTCTGTTTTTATGGCTTTTGACACACCCATAATTGCAAATTCTTGTATAAAGAATTCAGTGACCACTTGGGCAGTCCTTTTGCTGCTGGTATTGCAAAAGTGAATCCTGAAAAGGTGTCTACCACAACATGGATAAAAGACAGACGACCAAAAGATTTATGAGTCACATCCATTTGCCAAATTTCATTGGGTCTCAAACCATGAGGGTTTTTCCCTGGAGGCAGTGTAGGAGCATGGAAAGAAAGGCAAGCTGTACAGGCTTTTACTATGCTCCTTGCCTCTTCTCTTGTTATTCCAAATTGCAAATGTAAAGCTCAAGCAGACTGATAATATTTAAAATGAGATTCTTGAGCATCTTGAAATAAAGGAGTATTGACCAGCATAGTTAGAAGGTTATCTGCCTTTGAATTACCATCAAAAATAGGACATGCAAGATATAAATTTTACCTGGATGCTTTCTCACTTGCTCTTGAAGTTTCTTAAAGAGCTGATATATATTAGAGGCTAGAAATTTTATTTGTGCTTTGGCAATTCTTTGTAACACACCTACTGAATAGGCCGAATCAGATATTATATTTATGTCTCCTGGATAATAAGTAAGAGCTAGAATGATCGCATACAATTCATTCTGCTGAATGAACTGAAAAGGAGTTCTGACTACTCTCTTTATAGTTAAGTCATGAGAGTATACAGTGGAAATATTATGTTTGGATGTATCTGTAAAGATAGTTGGTCCTTTAAGTGGAACTTTAGAAACCTTCTCTTCAAGAATCCAATGCCAATTATGTAATAGTCTGGTTATCTTTAATGGAGAACCATGTGTAAAATTTGGAGCCATGGCTAATAAAAAAAATAAAAATACTACACAATGGACAAAGCTGGAATGGTTTCACAGCATACATTAATTTGTGCATTAGTATAAAAGGTGTATATCTTGTCAGGTCTTATCCCAGATAATCGTACTGTTCGCTTAATGGCCTTTAAAATAATTCTAGTCACAAGCATTGGGTAAGGAGTAAGACTTTGTTCTGGTTGTGCTGGGAGGTTCACCCACTCTATCACACTGTCTCCTTGATAAAGGATTGCTGTGGGTGTCTCTTGGATAGCAAAAAACGATATTTCCAAAAATTTTTGAGTGACTCTTTCAACCACATTGGATAAAGCCAGGTCAACTTCTCTCAAAGTCTCTTAAGCTTCTTTTGTAAGCTGATGTAGTGAGTTTAAAGCACTGTCTCCCCTTAAAATGTCATATAATGGTTGTAACTGATAGATAGTCAAGCCTAACACTGGTCACATCCATTGGATATCTTCTATCAATTTCTGAAAATCATTTAAGGTGTTTAGCTTCTCTGTTCTTAAGGACAGTTTTTGTATTGTAAGCACCTTAGGGTATACTTCGTGTTCTAAATATTGAAAAGGAGCATGTCTTTGAATTTTTTCTGGAGCTATGTGCAATTTGTAATACCTTAGTGTTTCTATGGTCTTTTGTAGACATGCTTCTAGTATTTGTTCCTCAGGTGCACATCCCAATATATCATCTATGTAATGTAATAACATAACTTTTAGAAATGCATTTCTTACTGGAGTAAGAGCAGCAGCAACATATATTTGACACATAGTAGGGCTATTTTTCATTCCCTGTGGCAAAACTGTCCATTTATATCTTTTATAAGGCTCAGCTAAGTTAATGCTGGGCAATGGAAAGGAAAATCTTTTCATATTCTCCTTATCTAGAGAAATAGAATAGAAACAATCCTTAATGTCTATAACCCAAAGAGGCCATTCTCTAGGTAATTGAGTAGGAGATGGAAGCCCAGGCTGAAGAGTTCCCATAGTTTCCATCTGTTCATTTACTTTTCTTAAATCAATCAACATCCTCCATTTTCCAGATTTCTTTCTTACAACAAATACTGGGGAATTCCAAGGACTTAGAGAAGGTTGTAAGTGTCCTTGGTTAAGTTGCTCCTGTACTATATCTAATAAGGCCTGAATTTTATCGTACCTAAGGGCCACTGTTCTATCCACACTGGTGTATCAGTTTTCCATTGGATAGGAACAGATGAAAGTGTTGGCAGGCCTTCAACAGCAGCCCTGCTTAAAAAACTGAAGTACTCATTTTTAACCCTAATTGCTGTAAAACAACTCTTCCCCACAGATTGATGGGGATTTTTTTCAACTATAAAAGGAGTAAAAACTCCTGTTTTTCCTTCAAAAGTCCATCTCATAGGGGCAGCACTAACTTCTGCTGCTATTGATCTTCCTATGCCAGACATGTAGGTGTCTGCTTTAATCTTTGGCCAGTGATTGGGCCAATTGGCACCTCTAATGACTGTACCTGTCTAATGACAGGTAGACTGCACCTGTGTCTACCAATTCTTCTAATGGTAGGCCATTTATATACATCATGAGCATAGGTCGGTCAGCTGTTACAGCTGCTATCTAGTATATTCCTGGATTTTGTGGTCTGGAGTCAGAAATCTGGGTGATTATCACCAGGTTGCTTATTAGGAGTCTGTATTAGTAAACCTGATACTACTACTTCTCCTGGGTGATAAGTCATACATTGCCTATCTGTATTAGTGACTGGGTTATTATCTACACATTACCCAGTTTCCTACATCAGTGTATGAATGGACTCTGTTTTGTAAGTGCTCTCAGGAGGTGAAATGGCCAAGCCTACTGTGCCTGGAGGCAAGGGATCCATAGGCTGGAGAGGAATAGATGTCACCTCTCCAGGGGGTCTCTCAGTTGTCCCAGCTACAAACAACTCTATTCCTCCCAATAGTAATTCCTTTCTCCCATCAGGTTGCTTCCTGACTGGTAGATTGTGTAATCCCCTTCTCCCATCAGATGGCTTCCTGCCTGATTAGTCATATCTATACTGGACTTCTAGGCAATCTCTGGGTGTAGCATTGAGTGCCATCATGCCCCAAGTATTTTTTATCTTGGGCCCTGAGGCTGGACCCCTCATCCCATTTCCCTGAATCAGTCTATATTCTGATGCCCAATGGAAGCCTCTGTTGCATTTTGGACATGGGTTTTGGTCCTGTTCTCCCACCCTGTTTCCTCACTCTGTCTCTATGCCAACATTGAGCTTTCAGATGCCCTACTTTACCACATTGAGAGCACTGACGAGTTTCTCTGGAAGTACCTTGCCAAAAGGGATCCTGTCTTCCCATGTTGGCATCTTGAGAAGTCTGCATCATAGCCTGGCTATAAAAGGCATTTGTGCCCACTGTGGCACAACATCTTATGATCTCCTCTAAAGGAGTATCCTTGAGTAGTCCTAGTATAATTGTTCTACAAACTTCATTAGCATTTTCTTTAGCAAGTTGCCTTATCATAATGTGTTACTGCATTTTCACCATTAGTTCATACAACGGCTGTCTGCAAATGTCCCACAAAATCAGCAAAGGTTCATTTGGCCCTTGTGTTATATTTGCTAAGGTTTCACCTTTATAGTTTTTACTGGGGAGAGAAGTCCATGCTTTGACAGCAGCAGCAGCAATTTGCTCATATGCTGCTGATGGGTAATTAATCTGTATTAAAATTTCTGCATAAGAACCTATACCTGTTAGTTGGTAACAGGTGATTGGAGGATTAACTCCACTATAACTATTTTCTTGGGCTTGTATCCTATAGAGCTCACTATATTTAGAAAGCCACAAGTTTTGTCCAGGTTCCAAGCATGTCCTTGCTATAGATTTCTAGTCTATAGGGTTAAGACTTCATAAAGCCAAATTATGTAATAACATCTTAACAAAAACTGATGTAGTCCCATAAAGAGTGCAAGCCTTTTTCAGGTCTTTGAGGATTTCTATATCAAAAGGAGCGTATCTTCTACTTTCTTGACCTGAAGAGTTAAAGTGTTGAATCACAGGATACATTTACAGTTGCAAATCACCTAAATTTTGCCCTTCTTTGGTGGCTTTAAGTACTGCCTTTTGCAATCTAGTCATAAGGAGGGGGTGATTGGGGGGGGGAGGGAGGAGGTGCTGGTGGTATCACTGCCTTTCCCACTACTCCCCCCTCCTCCATTCCGGAAGGTGAAGTTGATGGGAATATGTCAAGAACCAGTTCTGGTTTAGGCGGGGTTGAAGCTGCTCTATGAGTGTGAGAATCACCATGCCCTTCACCACCCCCTTCATTCTCATTTAACTCCCCATGCCCTCCAGTGATATTACTTTTAATCCCTCCTTTGTCCTCTTCATTTTCCTCACACTTCCTCATCTGGCCATTCTTAGAATTTTTTTTTTTCTATAACTTTCAGGGTTCTTTTAGGTCAATTGTATTATGTTGTATGTATAGAATGTTTCCTTGGAATTTGAATGAGGACCTTTATCATTATAGTATTCGTATAATTGTTGTCCTATTAGCTTCCAATTATCTAGCCCCATCTCCTCTTCCTTTAAGAACCAAGGGGATGTGCATTCTAATATACCCAAGAGTCTAGCAATCTGCAACCAAGTTACAATTAAGCCTTGTCCCTATTTCAACTTAAGTATGCTTTCTATACAGCCCCCTTGGAGCGGGGGTGGGCATGGGGCTGGGGCTGAGGCTGGGGCTGGGGTTGGGGTTGCGGCTGGGGATGGGGGAGAATCTTTTCCTAACATCTGCTCTATTTCAGCAAGAAAAGGTTACTAGTTTAGCCCTTAACAAAGTAAGTTCTTTCTTTATCTATTAAAATACTCACCCTATTTCCTGATCACTGGAGACTTCTTCAGTGCAGTTAGTACGCTCAGGCACCAAATGTGATGACCAAGCTGGCACCCAGGACACCCCAGAATCAGCCCTAGTCAGGATAAACAAAAGTCCTTAGTCTTTATTCTTGGTCTTTAGAGGTAGAAGTGAACAGGTTGGATGCAGAATCTCTGCCACCTTCTACTTTTTCATATACCACCAAAGTGGCTCTGGCTAGTCTTACTCCACCCCCCTAGTCCCTCCTACAATTCTCTGTACATACCAATTATAGATCCAGCATAGGATAGTGGGAAGGACCATTCCCTAAGCATATGCTCATAGAGTGTTGTCCAATCAGTAATTAGCCCTAAGTGCTTGAATCAACCTCAGTATGACTTAAAAGTCATACTGCACAGTTATGTATCAATATTCATGTTAATTCATTTTTGTGAAGTTCAGGGCTAGCTTTCTGGAAGTCCCCCTTTGGGCCTTGGTCTCAGCTGGATAGTCACCATGAGGATAGACAGCAATAGAGTCTAAAGTCTTTACTGTCTCCTTCAGTGTGTCTTCTTTACAGTCTGTGTCTGTCACAATTTGACCCAGTCTTGATCTTAGTGAAGGAGTGTGGGAGGCAGGAGAAACACCAGGAGGATAGTCAAAGATAGAATGTCTCATTTCCAGTCCTCTCAGCCCTTAAATATCTTATTACATTTACATCATTATAGCATACTGAATATATGTGAACTAGAGAACCATAACATCACCATATTAAGTATTAAATATATGTATACTAAAGAACCATAAATCATCAATTCCACTGAGTTAACACCTTGTTGTAAGTATCCTTGTTTCAAGTATACTTCTCCAGAGTTCAGGCCCTCTACACATTTTAAGTGGAACTCAATTCTAAAGTAGATATATGCATGTGTGTATATGTGTGTATGTCAGTCTACATTAATTAATATATGATTAAGAGTGAGACTCCATGAGGTTCATATAGACATGAATATCATATGAAAATTATTCCATTAAATTTCAAGCAAACTATTTTACCATATGCTTAGGAATGGAAGGTAGAATTCTACTTGATTAAATAAGCTTCAAAATATGACCAAAGGTCTCCATAACATAACATTTTCCATGACTATCTTGACAGTTTTTCAGGATTAAAATATGTTTTAATTCCAGTTATAAGTCAATAAATGGAAGCATATTTTCTTCATTTTTTGAGATTTGTGGCATATGCTATTATCTTCTGAAAAGAAAGAAATAAAGTCAACTATAGACATTTTGTTAATTTCTCTGCATATCAATGTGTAAAATATTGTAAACATAATTAGGAAAATTTTAAGTTGCTTTCAAATATAACGTAAGCCCTAAAGCCACTTTCTTAGATCTAACTTATATTGACAGGTTGGGTCCCCATAATAATATTGGTACATTTCCCATTTTTGAAGTGGAAACACAAATTAACTTCTAGGGGTAACCCAGGGTTTGTGGTTGTTGCATTCTAGGATTATTATTCAAGAGATTGGCAAGTATGTTTTGGCACATGTTTATACATTAATATAAGTTAGCCAAAATGTAACTTTTAGTTAAAAATATTTAACAAGATGGGAAGTATGTTTGGTATAAAGATCTTCTTCTTGCCACTAAAGTTCAGATATTTTCCAATATGTACAGCACTAAGAAAATTAAATAAATAGAAATTTTGTTGCATCTTTAATTCAAATTATCAAAAAGGAAGATGGAATCTTTCAATGGCCTTTGGAATTTTTTTGTATGATCTAAATTTTTTTTAAATCTAAAATAAAAATATTTCCTGCTCCAATCCAATAAATTAACACATACTGCACGCATTGATTTAGTATCTTTGAAAGTGATAGGTTCTATATTCACTGATGGTATTACAATAAATATCATCCCCAGCTTTGAATGAGTTTACAATGTAAAAGGGAAAACAATGCAAAAAAAAAATAATAATGAACAAGGAAAGATGAGAAATGATAGAACTCTATCCTGATAGAATGTTGTCCCATGAAATTAAAAACATGTGCAGTGGTGGATGGAAAATGGAGTAAATATAATAATTAACGTGAATTATAATTTTTCAATGAAATTTATAAAATTAAGAATTACAGAGAAAAGTATATAGTAGAGTAATTGTTGAAATAAGAATATCTAAATTGCTTTGACATTGAGAGACTCAACTAATGCTTCTCTTCTTAGGTAACCATGTGAGTTGAGGGATACAGCAGATAAAAAGTAGGGGTTAACTAACCAGAGGATAATAATAACAACAGCAGTTATGTAGCACTTTAATCTTTGCTAAGTGATTAATAAACTTTTTTTTTAATTTTCAGAAGAACCCTTGAAAGATGAGCAGTATTAGTATTCTCATTTTACTGTTGAGAAAATAGACATGAAGGATTAAGTAGATTGTTTGAAGTCAAAATTCCCTTGCTCCAATTCTTGCACTCTATCTACTACATCACCTAGGTCTCTATAGGAAGTGATTATAAGCGCAATGGGGGGAAAACAAATTCTCATTATACCCATGGAAGTTCTCTAAAGGACTAGCCTAATATTCTGTCTTTGTCCCCAGGCTTTATTATCAGTAATTGCTATTATTGTTATTAATAATTTATTTAATTGATAATCTATTACCTTCTTATTGCATTAACTATTAGTGTTATTATTATTGCCATTAATCATTATGATTAACCCTAAACATTAATAGTGTCCAAAAATGAAATTGATTGTCTTGCAGAAAAGACAAGAGGATTAAACAAAGATTATTGCAGTTTCATTTTACAGAATTTTAAATTAATTCAGAATGAATTTTATTAAAGATACTGTTGACAGGATTCCTGATCTGGATTAAAATTGGATGTCCAACAAATAGTATGTATATTATTTTGGTTGAAATTCCATTCTATTCTAAAATTATGTTCTCTTTGTTTTTTTTTCCAGTATTCAAAAACATGACATAACAAATAGATTTATTTCATAAAAATGCCTTCCCAGAGATTACTTGAATATCTAACTTGATTTTATATTGGTTGATTGGTTCATTGTTTTCCTTTGTTCTTAAAGAGGACTGAAATGACATTACTATGTTAAATTCACGTTAGAGGTAAAATGGCAGATCAGACCAATATGGGTTTGGAATGATCTTTCACAGGCTGGAGACAAAGAGTTGCTACGAACATTTAGGATGGCTTCTCTAACATTGTGCAATTTGCATTTCTTTTGAGATATTCAATTATACTTTGCTCATAGAGCATAGCACCTTCTCTGGGTGGTCCAGTACCAGTGTCTTCCATGTCACACAATCAATTCTAAAGTTCTTAAGACAGACCTTGAGTTCCTTGTATCACTATTTCTGACCAGTTTGTGATCACTTGCCCTTTATGAGTTCGCCATAAAATAGTCTTTTTGACATGCTTGCCCAGTTACTGAAAAACAGACAATGCTTTCCAGTTTTCTCAGTCACCAATGGAGTAAAACAAAGTGAGTGCTTTTTCCTTTGCTGTTTTGCATGATATTTTCAGCCATGTGGTCAAACATCTTCAGTGAAGACAAATATGGCATCAAAGTCAGTTATTGTACTGATGATTAATTCTTCAATCTGAAAAAACTAGAAAGTAGAGGGAGTGTTGGTGTATGATTTTTGTTTGCAAATGATTATGCATTCAATGCAGCCTCCAAAGTTTAGGTACAATAAAGTATTAATCGATTTATCTGCTATTTCTGATAATTTTGTCCTACCAATTAACTCCAAGGTAACACAGGTTCTTTATTAGTCAGCACCATACCATCCATATAAGGAACCATCAGTTACAGCAAACAAAGTTTTGAACGCTGTGGATAAGTTCACTTACCTTGGCTGTATTCTTTCCAGGCATGTACACATTGATAATGAGGTTGACCCATACATTGCCAGAGCAAGCACAAGTATGGGAAAGAGGAGCTATTCAACTGGCTGCCAAACTGAAGGTCTATAGACACATTGTCTTGATCTTATATGCTTGTGGAACTTGGACAGTATACCAGCACCATGCCAAGAAACTGAATCGCTTTCATTTAAATTGTCTTAGGAAGATTCTGAAGGTTATCTGAAAAGATAAGATACCAGACACTCAGATTCTTTCTCAAACTAAATTTTAAGTATTCAAACTCTACTACAAAGAGTACAGCTCTATTGGGCTAACTATATTGTTTGAAGGCCAAACCTTTTCTCTTTATTACCCAATAAAAATAAATAAACTGGCAAAGAATTTCCAATAAAATATTTATACGAGTTTTTCATCATTAAAATATGAACATTTAGAAAGAATATGATTGGATTAATAATAACTGGGGAGTATAAGTCATCTTTTGAGTGCCTCGAATTCCATATTTGAATCAATGAAGATAATTCCAACATTCTGTGCTAAACATACAGACACAAACACACAAACAGCAAAATATAAAGAGAAACAGCTCTTTAGTTCTTAAGAAGATTTTGATGAAAATCATCATTCAAAATAAGACTTATTATTCTTATCCAGTTTTGTTTGTATATGACTAGACTGTGTCTTATAGTTGGTTTTCATTTTTAATTAATTTAACTTTTGTTTTGTTTCTACTTCAAAGATACTATTTAATAGATATGACTTAAATTCAAAGACTGTCCATTGCTATAAATTTGTCTTATTTTATGTGTAATAAACTTCAGTTAAACCTACCAGTAAACTCCATACTAATTATTGATAACCTACTTGCTTTTCACATTAGTATTAGGATGGAAGAAATAATTATTATTAGTAGTAAATCTCTCAGGGTTCAAGAAAAAGAAGATCCATTTTAAACTGTTATCTTAATTCCCCAGAGGAGAGCTATTTGTGTAAACAGTTTCTTTGGAGATTGGAGGATAATATGTTCCAGCAGCCAAATATGTCTCTGTTAAGGAGTTCATGCATTGGATGTGAAATTACAACAGACTTGGTATTCAGGATTTTTTTTTTTATCCCAAGGGAAATCAATCATACTAGTGTAGTGACCCTCATTGGACAGTTGTACCTGGGGAAATCAGTACTAATTTTCTAAGCAGCCACTGACAGAATTTCTTGGCTTATGATGAATGTTGTTCATTCTAATTCTGCATTTGTGATTTGAGAATTCAATGTAGAATGTTCTATACTGTTTATTCTTATTGTTTTTTTTATATATGGTAGTCTAGATATATTTCAATAACTTTGAATTCATAATATTCTTATATAATCATTTTAATGAAAATTTTGTCATTCTATTTTTTTTGGTAAGGCAATTGGGGTTAAGTGACTTGCCCAAGGTCACACAACTAGGAAATATTATATATTTGAGGGTGAATTTGAACTCAGTATTCCTGACTTTAGGGCAGGTATTTCATCGACTGTGCCATATAGCTGCCCCTATGTCATTCTAAAAGAAGTATTTATTTCAAATAATTTCATAAGAATCATCTGCTCTCAATTATCAAGTATTTCTTGGAACAAAGTAAAGGGAAGGGACTCTGTTATGTAATAGTTTCAATCGCCAATGATACGTCCTAACAAATGATTCAATATCAAACTGACTTGTTAATGTGAAAACAAGTGCTAATTATTGAGAAAAACATCAATAATAATGATACAGATTATAAAACTATAAAATAGTTGTGCAATTGTGGGCAGCTGGTGGATTAAGTGGATAGAACACTAGGCTTGGAGTCAAGAAAACACGAGTTCAAATGTGGCCTCACAAACTAACTAACTCTTTTACTCTGATGAAGTCACTTAACCTCTATATCTCAGTTCCTCATTTGTAAAAATGAGCTAGAGAATGAATTGGCAAACCATTCCCATATCTTTGCCAAGACAATTGCAAATAGAATCATAAAGAGTTAGAAGACCTGAAATGATTCAACAGTAATCAGCCATTGTTATTTACACATAAGATATAGAATTATAAAATATATACTATATTTCAATTTTTACTTATATCTGAAATTCTCAATTCAGTATAAGAAATACTGAAATGAGCACACACATGCACACATATATAGGTATATATAATGTGTGTGTATATATATGTATATCATACACAAAATATGTATATATAAACAAATAAATGTGTACATATATGTGTGTATACATTTGTATGTTGTATGAGTTTATCTTCAAAGAATATCATCCATGTCATTAGAAATAAACCAAAATATGAATCATGATTTTTATACATGTGTGTCTAGGTTTGAAAACTGATTCTTGTTACTTGGAAAAATAATTTAATTACAATTAAAAGAAACATATTTTTAAAAATATTTTCTAATTTTGGTTGTTTATGCCCAAGTATAACTTTAACATTTGAGCAGATAAAGTCCAGTAAACAGTGTTGGAGTAAACTCATAGGAGGTTCTTGCCCACAGCACATATCAGCACTTGAGGTCTCTTCATTTTGACTCAGCAGACCAGTGACACAACAGACTAGCTGTGAGACCTTCAGGTCAAGCATAGATGACAAATCATAAGCCCTAGAAATCAGGCGACAATATGCACAAGTAAGCTCAGCTACCTCAGCTCAGTGAACAAACCACCAGGACTTCATGCCCAAGTGTACAAAAGTCATGATCCCCAGCACAAGAATATTGGGACAGTGCCCTCTTATGCCCCAGAATAAGAATTTAATTTTGAAAGTCATGAAATAGACAAAAAAAAAAAAAACAAGAAACAAGAAACAAGAAAGAACCATGAACACAGAAATCATTATTTTACTTCTCTTGAGTTCTATACTTGGAGATCAAATTTTTTGCTAAGCTCTAGTCTTCTCATTATTAATAAATGCAATATAATATTTTGAAAGGTAAAGGAACTTGGAATGCAGACAAGAATAAACTACCCCACCAAACTGAAATTTTTCAGTTAAGATGGGCATTCAACAAAATAGTTGAATTCCATTTATTAATGATGAAAAGAAATAAAAAATAGAATTGGCCAAATGAAAAATGAGGTACAAAAACTCACTGAAGAAAATGTTTCCTTAAAAATTAGAATTGGGCAAATGGAAGCTAATACCTCCATAAGCTATTAACAATCAATCAATCATGAACACAGAAAGACACTACAGTGATATGGAATCAAAACAAAAACTTTGAAGACGACATTATCAAAATACCTTCCTACAAAAACTCAAAGGGGTAAATGAATGCCTCAATCCCAGAAAGCCTTGTTGGAAGAGCTCACAAAGGATTTTGAAAATCAAATAAGAGAGAAAGCAAAATAAGTGGGGTGAAATGTGAAGTATGTAAGAGAAAAACATCAGCTTAAAAAGGGAAGGTCAAAAATTGAAAGAAGAAAACAATTCCATAAAAAATACACGTGGCCAAATTGGGGAGAAAAGAATTACTTAAGAAAAAAATGTTCTTAAAAAATTACTACAATCAATCAAACAAAATCAAAAATGTGATTTACAAAACAATAAAATATAAAATATTTCAATGGAAAAACAATAGATATGTAAAATAGATTCAAGAGAGAGAATTTAAGAATTATGATCTATGGAAAATCATGACATAACCAAAAAAAGAGACTGCTCAGTATCTTTCAAGAAATAATCAAGAAAAAACTGTCCTAGAACTGGAAGATAAAATAAGTCACTGAAAGAATTTATTGATTGCCTCCTCAAAGATATGTCAAAATGTAAACATCAAGCAATATTTTAACCAAATTCCAGAATTGTCAGGTCAAGGATAAATCACTTCAAGCAACCAGAAAGAAACAATTCAAATGTTGTGGATCCAGTCAGGATTACCTAGAACAAACATCTTACACATTAAAGGAGTTGAAATAGACATTACTGACTATATGCTAATAGTTTTCCTAATATTGAACCAGCCCTGCATTCCTGGTATAAATCCTACTTGGTCATAATGTATTATCCTGGTGATGATTTTCTGTAATCTTTTTGCTAATATTTTATTTAAGATTTTAGCATCAATATTCATTAGGGAGATTGGTCTATAATTTTCTTTCTCTATTTTCAGCCTACCTGGTTTAGGTATCAGTACCATGTCTGTGTCATAAAAGGAGTTTGGTAGGACTCCTTCAATCCCTATTTTTTCAAATAGTTTATAAAACATTGAATTAATTGTTCTTTAAATGTTTGGTAGAATTCACATGTAAATCCATCTGGTCCTGGGGATTTTTTCTTAGGGAGTTGATTGATAGTTTGTTCTATTTCTTTTTCTGAGATGGGACTGTTTAGGATATTTACTTCTTCCTCTGTTAGTTTGGGCAAGCTATATTTTTGGAGGTATTTTTCTATTTCATTTAAGTTGTCAAATTTATTGGCATAAAGTTGGGCAAAGTAACTCCTAATTATTGCTCTAATTTCCTCTTCGTTAGTGGTGGGTTCTCCCTTTTCATTTTTAAGACTAACAATTTGATTTTCCTCTCTCCTTTTTTTAATCAGATTTATTAAGGGTTTGTCTATTTTGTTGTTTTTTTCATAGAACCAACTCTTAGTTTTATTAATCAATTCAATAGTTTTTTTACTTTCAATTTTATTGATCTCACCTTTTATTTTTAGAATTTCAAGTTTAGTGTTTGACTGGGGGTTTTTAATTTGTTCCTTTTCTAGCATTTTTAGTTGCAAACCCAATTCATTGACCTTCTCTTTCTCTATTTTATACAAATAAGCCTCTAGAGATATGAAATTTCCCCTTATTACCGCTTTGGCTGCATCCCATACATTTTGGTATGATGTCTCATTATTATCGTTTTCTTGGGTGAAGTTATTAATTATGTCTATGATTTGCTGTTTCACCCAATCATTCTTTAGTATGAGATTATTTAGTTTCCAATTATTTTTTGGTCTACTTCCCCCTGGTTTTTTGTTGAATGTAATTTTCATTGCATCGTGGTCTGAAAAGGATGCATTTACTATTTCTGCCTTACTGCATTTGAGTTTGAGGTTTTTATGTCCTAATATATGGTCAATTTTTGTATAGGTTCCATGAACTGCTGAAAAGAAAGTGTATTCCTTTCTGTCTCCATTACATTTTCTCCAGAGATCTATCATATCTAACTTTTCTAGTATTCTATTTACCTTTTTGACTTCTTTCTTATTTATTTTGTGGTTTGATTTATCTAATTCTGAGAGTGCAAGGTTAAGATCTCCCACTATTATAGTTTTACTGTCTATTTCTTCTTGCAGCTCTCAGTTTCTCTTTTAAGAATTTAGATGCTATCCCACTTGGTGCATATATGTTTAATATAGATAGTGCTTCATTATCCATGCTACCCTTTAGCAAGATATAGTGTCCTTCCTTATCTCTTTTAATTAGATCAATTTTTCCTTTAGTTTGATCTGAGATCAGGAAGGCTACCCCTGCTTTTTTGACTTCCCCTGAAGCATAGTAGATTTTGCTCCAACCTTTTACCTTTAACCTGCATGTATCTCCCCGCTTCAGGTGTGTTTCCTGTAAACAACATATTGTAGGATTCTGGCTTTTAATCCATTCTGCTAACCGCTTCCTCTTTATGTGGGAGTTTACCCCGTTCACGTTTATGGTTAGAATGACCAATTCTGTATTACTTGCCATCTTGTTAACCCCGGTTTATGCTTTTCTCCCTTCTTTCCCCTTCCCCCCCCCCCTTCCCAGTATTAAGCTTGTGAGCACCACTTGCTTCTCACAGCCCTCCCTTTTTAGTATCCCTCCCCCCGCCTTAGAGTTCCTCCCCCTATCTTATCCCTTTCCCTCCCAGTTCCCGTATTCCCTTCCGCTTAGCTTATTCCTTCCCTTTTCACTTTTCCCTTCTCACTTTTCAATGAGGTGGGAGAAGTTTCACCATAGATTGAATATGTCTTAAGATTTTTCACTTAAAGCCAATTCTGAAGGCAGTAAGATACCCACTATATTCATCCCCCTCCATTCTTTCTCTCAGATATAATAGGTTTCCTATGCCTCTTCATGAGATGTACTACCCCCACTTTACCCTTTTTCTGATACAATGTCCTTTCCACATCAATTTCTAGAACAAGGTATACATGTATTCTTTATACATCTATATAGTCAAAATATAGTTCCCAAGATTAATCTTTACCTTTTTAGATTTCTCTTGAGTTCTATATTTGTAGATCAAACTTTTTGTTAAGTTCTGGTTTTTTCATCAGAAATAGATGAAATTCGCTTACTTCGTTGAATGTCCATCTTCTTCCCTGGAAAAAGATGCTCATTCTCGCTGGGTAAGTTATTTTTGGTTGCATACCAAGTTCCTTAGCCTTTCGAATATCATATTCCAGGCCCTTCGATCTTTTAATGTGGATGCTGCCAGATCCTGGGTGATCCTTATTGTGGCTCCTTGATACTTGAATTGGGTTTTTCTAGCCGCTTGCAATATTTTTTCCTTCATCTGAGGCTTCTGGCATTTGGCCACTATATTCCTTGGTGTTTTGATTTTAGGATCCCTTTCATTGGGTGATCGATGAATCCTTTCAATGTTTATTTTCTCCTCTGTTCCTATGACTTCTGGACAATTCTCTTTGATAATTTCCTGGAAAATAGTGTCCAGGCTCTTTTTTTCATCATGTTTTTCTGGAAGTCCAATGATTCTCAGATTGTCTCTCCTGGATCTGTTTTCCAGGTCTGTTGTCTTCCCCAGAAGGTATTTCACATTTTTCTCCATTGTTTGATTTTTTTGGATTTGCTTGACTGATTCTTCTTGTCTCCTCGAGTCATTCAATTCCACTTGTTCAATTCTGATTTTCAGTGAAGTATTTTCTTCACTCACTTTTTTAAAATCTTTTTCTAATTGCCCAATTGAGTTCTTTTGTTCTGTGGAATTTTTTTCCATTTCGCCAATTTTGTTTTTTAGAGAGCTGTTTTCTGTTTCCAGTTCACTAATCCTATTTTTCAAGGATTTTACTTCTTTATCCACTCTCTCTTTAACTTTCTCCAGGCTCTTTTGCCAAGCCTCCCTCTCCTTTTCCCAAGCCTCACTCTGCTTTTCCCATTTTTCTTCTAGCTCCCTTGTGAGAGCCTTTTTAATCACTTCTATGAGGTTCATCTGTGCTGAGGAACAGATGATCTCCTCCTTTGGGGATTCACCTGGGGACTGTCTGTTTTTAGTCTCCTCAGGATTTAGAGTCTGCTCTCTATCTGTATAGAAGCTGTCAAGGGTTAAAGTCCTCTTCAGCTTCTTGCTCATTCTGTCTAATAATCAGAGACAAACTACCAAAGAAAAACAGAAAAAACTGGAGTCTTTCTTTGGGGGAGGCTAGGTGTGTTACCAAGCTTCCTCTACAGACTGCAGGAGGCAGCAGTGAGGCACTAGCAGGACTGTGTTGCGCGTGCGCTCTGAGATCCCAGAGTGTGCTGAGTCACTGTGGGGGGGAAAAGGGGGGTGGCCAGGTCCCGAGAGACTCCAGCTGTTTGGGGTTGTATTCTTCAGCCCCGGTGTTTTTAGCTTCTCTGCTGGGCTGCTGACTTGCTGCCGGAGCAAAGTATTCAAACCTGTAGCGAAGCTCTCCCCGCAGAGACGGCTGTGATCTCTCCCCACCCCCTCTCCAGTCTGCTCCTGTGCTCTCACTGCCGCTGCCCTCAGCCTGCGCCCGATCTAAGACTGTCCCAGCCCTCCAGTAAAGACAGACCTTTCTTGGCGGATCTCAAGGATGGCTTCTCTTTGTAACTATATGTGGGTTTTTTTCAGTCAAGCATTAATTCAGAGGCTTGTAATGAAATGGATAGTGAGAGAAAGCGTGGAGCTTATGCAGCAGTGAGCCTCCTCTCCGCCATCCCCATAAATCCTCAGCATTTTTATACATCACCAACAAAACCCAACAGCAAGAGATACAAAGCGAAATTCCATTCAGAATAACTGTTGATACCATAAAATATTTGGGAATCTATCTACCAAAGGAAAGTCAGGAATTATATGAGCAAAATTATAAAAAAGTCTCCACACAAATAAAGTCAGACTTAAATAATTGGAAAAATATTAAGTGCTCTTGGATCGGCCGAGCGAACATAATAAAGATGACAATACTCCCTAAACTAATCTATTTATTTAGTGCTATACCAATCAGACTTCCAAGAAAATATTTTATTGATCTAGAAAAAATAACAACAAAATTCATATGGAACAATAAAAAGTCGAGAATCTCAAGGGAATTAATGAAAAAAAAAATCAAATGAAGGTGGCCTAGCTGTACCTGATCTAAAATTATATTATAAAGCAGCAGTCACCAAAACCATTTGGTATTGGCTAAGAAATAGATTAGTGGATCAGTGGAAAAGGCTAGGTTCACAAGACAGAATAGTCAACTATAGCAATCTAGTGTTTGACAAACCCAAAGCCCCTAACTTCTGGGAAAAGAATTCATTATTTGATAAAAACTGCTGGGATAATTGGAAATTAGTATGGCAGAAATTAGGCATGGACCCACACTTAACACCATATACCAAGATAAGATCAAAATGGGTCTATGACCTAGGCATAAAGAACGAGATTATAAATAAATTAGAGGAACATAGAATAGTTTATCTCTCAGGCTTGTGGAGGAGAAAGAAATTTGTGACCAAAGATGAACTAGAGACCATTACTGATCACAAAATAGAAAATTTTGATTACATCAAATTAAAAAGCCTTTGTACAAATAAAACTAATGCAAACAAGATTAGAAGGGAAGCAACAAACTGGGAAAACATTTTCACAGGTAAAGGTTCTGATAAAGGCCTCATTTCCAAAATATATAGAGAACTGACTCAAATTTATAAGAAATCAAGCCATTCTCCAATTGATAAATGGTCAAAGGATATGAACAGACAATTTTCAGAGGATGAAATTGAAACTATTACCACTCATATGAAAGAGTGTTCCAAATCATTATTGATCAGAGAAATGCAAATTAAGACAATGCTGAGATACTACTACACACCTGTCAGATTGGCTAAGATGACAGGAAAAAATAATGATGAATTTTGGAGGGGATGCGGGAAAACTGGGACACTAATGCATTGTTGGTGGAGTTGTGAACGAATCCAACCATTCTGGAGAGCAATCTGGAATTATGCCCAAAAAATTATCAAACTGTGCATACCCTTTGATCCAGCAGTGTTTCTATTGGGCTTATATCCCAAAGAAATACTAAAGAAGGGAAAGGGACCTGTATGTGCCAAAATGTTTGTAGCAGCCCTGTTTGTAGTGGCTAGAAACTGGAAAATGAATGGATGCCCATCAATTGGAGAATGGCTGGGTAAATTGTGGTATATGAATGTTATGGAATATTATTGTTCTGTAAGAAATGACCAGCAGGATGAATACAGAGAGGACTGGCGAGACTTACATGAACTGATGCTAAGTGAAATGAGCAGAACCAGGAGATCATTATACACTTCGACAACGGTATTGTATGAGGACATATTTTGATGGAAGTGGATTTCTTTGACAAAGAGACCTGAGTTTCAATTGATAAATGACGGACAAAAGCAGCTACACCCAAAGAAAGAACACTGGGAAACGAATGTGAACTATCTGCATTTTTGTTTTTCTTCCCAGGTTATTTATACCTTCTGAATCCAATTCTCCCTATGCAACAAGAGAACTGTTCAGTTCTGCAAACATATATTGTATCTAGGATATACTGCAACATATCCAACATATAAAGGACTGCTTGCCATCTAGGGGAGGGGGCAGAGGGAGGGAGGGAGGGAAAAAAAATCGGAACAGAAACGAGTGTCAATATAAAGTAATTATTAAATAAAAATTAAATTAAAAAAAAGAAAGAAATATGACATTACTGAGACAAAGAAAATAGGATTACATCCAAGAATCAACTACCAAGCAAAATTGAACATAAATTTTCAGAAGAAAAGCTGAATATTCAATGAAATAGGGGATTTTCAATTATTCCTGATGAAAAACCCAGAACTAAACAGAAATTTCAATCTCCAAAAACATGATTCAAGAAAATGTAAAGAGGAAAAATGTTATTAATGGCATTAAACTATTTACATGTGTGCATGAGAAGATGATACTTGCTTCACCTGAAGTTTAAAAAAAAAAAAAGAAAAAGAAAGAAGGGGTAGCATTCTTGATCTCAGACAAAGCAAAAGAAAAAAAAATAGATCTAATTAAAAGAGATAAGGAAACTATATATTGCTAAAGAATACCATATATAATGAAGCAATATCAATATTAAACATATATGCACCAAGTGGTATAACATGGGAATTCTTAAAGGACAAGTTAAGAGAACTTCAAGAAGAAATAGACATCAAAACTATAATAGTGGGGAATCTCAATCTTCTTCACTCAGAACTAGATAAATAAAATCACAAAATAAATAAGAAAGAAGTTAAAGTGGTAAATAGAATACCAGAAAAATTAAGTATGATAGCCCTTTGGAGAAAACTGAATAGAGACCGAAGGAGTACACTTTCTTCTCAACAGTTTCAAGGAACCTATAAAACAATTGGCCATATATTAGGATATACAGACCTCAAAATTAAATGCAGAAAGGCAGAAATATTAAATGCATTTTTTTTAGATTACAATGCAATAAAAATTAATTCTGTAAAAGGCCAGAGGAAAATAAACCAAAAAGGAAATGGAATCTCATCTAAAGAATAAATGGATGAAACAGCAAATCATAGACACAATTAATAATTTTGTTCAAGAGAATGACAATAATGATACAATATACCAAAAATTGTGTGATGCAGTAAAAGCAGTAATAAGGGAAATTTTTATATCTCTAGAAGCTAACTTGCATAAGAGAAAGAAAAAAATCAATGAATTGGGCTTGTAACTACAAAAACCAAAAAAAGAACAAATTAAAAAAAAAATCAATCAAATACTAAATTTGAAATTCTAAAAAAAGGAGAGGTTAATAAAATTGAAAGTTAAAAAATATATATTGAATTAATAAATAAAACTAAGAGTTGGTTTTATGGGGGAAATATTAGATAAAACAAAAATAATTTGATTAGAAAAAGGTAAGAGAAAAATCAAATTGTTAGACTCAAAAGTGAAAAGGAAAAAGTTTCCACTATTGAAGAGGAAATTAGAGCAATAATTAGTGTTTATTTTACCCATATTTATGCCAATATATTGGATAACCTAAGAGAAATGGAGGAATACTTAAAAAATATAGATTGCCCACATTAACAGAAGAGGAAATAAATTAAATAGCCCCATTTTAGAAAAAGAAATACAATAAACTATTAATCAGCTCCTTAAGAAAAAATCCCCAGGACCAGATGGATTTACATGTGAATTCTACCTAACATTTAAAAAAACATTTAAGGTGGGGACCCAGCCAAAATGGCAGATGGCACATACATTTCTTTCTGATTTCTCACAACCTTCAGACTAATTCACAGATTCAGCTTCTGAATTAGTTCTGGATGGCAAATTTCACCAATATTGTGAGTGCAACAAATAGTTCTGTTTCAATTGGAAATGGAGGGAGGTTGGCCAAGCACAAGCAGGCCAAGCACAAACCCAAGCACAGCACAGAGTCCAGGGGTAGTGGGAGCTCCACTTACAGGAAGAATCTACAAGGAGGAATCTACAACAGTGTTGGCTACTTTGCCCTGGCTGTAATCCTGTAGAGCAGCAGAGAAGTTATAAAAATCTAAAACAAACACTAAAGGTAAATAGTGAACCCCAAAATGCCAGAATCTCAAGGGACCTGGCCACACCCACCCAGCACCAGGAGTGAGTCAGCACAAACTCAACTGAGCCATTTAGTGGAAGCTTGGAAAACCTCCCCATCCTAAAAGCAGACCTCAACTTAAAAAAAAAAAATGAGTAAAAAAATCAAAGACAACTCTGATCCTAGACAATTTTTATGGTGAAAGAGAAAAAAGATTTCAAACCCTAAGGAGACTAAAAAGCAGATCTTCTACCGATGAAGATCCAAAGGGTAATTAAATTGGTCCCCCGACAAGGCTCTTCTAGAAGAATTTAAAAGGATCATAAAAGAGAGTTAGAAGAAAAATGGGGAAAAGAAATGAAAACTCTGCAAGAGGATTTGGAAAAGGCGTATAACTCATTAAAAGATAGATTTGGTAAAATGGAAAAAAAAAAAAAAACACTCCCTGAAAAACAGAATTTGTGAAATGGAAAAAAAAATCCATAAAACAAAACACCTTATTTAAAAATAAAAAAGAAGTAAAAAAAAAAAAAAAAAGTAAATGAAAGAATAACTCACTAAAAATCAGAACTGAACAAATGGAAAAAAATGACTCAATAAGAAATCAAAAATCAATCAAGCAAAACCAAAAAATAATAATAATAATAATAAATAAAAATAGAAAAACATAGTAAAATACCTAATTGAGAAAACAATTGCTCTAGAAAATAGATCAAGTAGAGACAATGTAAGGATTATTGGACTTTCATGAAATCATGGTGGAAAAAAAAAAAAAAAAAAAAACCTAGACACTATTTTTCAGGAAATCATTAAGGAGAACTGTCTAGATATCACAAAATCAGAAGTTAAAATAGCCATGGGAATAATTCATTGAACATCTCCTGAAAGAGACCCAGAATTTATAACTCCAAGAAATCATGGCTAAATTTCAGAACTATCAAAGCAAGGAAAAAATATTATAAGCAGCCAGAAAAAAAAATAACAATAAAAAACAATTCAAATACTGAGGAGCCACAATAAGGATTATCCAGCATCTAGCAGCTTCCACTTTAACAGAACAAAGGGCCTGAAATTTCATATTCTGAAAGACAAAGGTATTGGAATGCTGGCAAGAATAAACTACCCTTCTAGAGTGAACATGTTCTATCAGGGAAGAAGATGAACATTCAAAGACATTTAATTCCATCTATTTCTGATGAAAAGACCAAAAGTGAACAGAAAATTTCACCTCTAAATATAGAACTCAAAAGAAGCATTAAAAAGGGGAAAAAAAAAAAAACTCTTGAGGACTCTATTTCTGTTATGGGTATCGATAGAGAGGGCAGGTATAATTTGAATTTTACTCTTATAAAAAAGAAATTAGGAATGGAAAGGGGACTAAATGGGGAGGGGGAAAGGAATGAAGGTAAAATGAGGGAAAATACATCTCAGGAAGAGACAAAGAAAACCTATTATGATTGAGGGAAAGAAGGTAAGGGGATGAGAATTGTGTGAATCTTACTCTCATTGTATTTGGCTCAAAAAGAAAATATTAGAAATATTTGGTTTCACTGAGAAACTTCTCTCACATTATAGAAAATTAGGAGCGGAAAAAAGGGGAAAAAAGTGTAATGTTCTCCTTGGTTTTCTGGAGTCTTGGAGCAGCCTTCCTTTCAGTTGAATAATCACCATGAGAACAGCCAGATGTTAAATCCAAATTCTTTATTATCTCCTTGCCTGGGGCTTCGGCTAGCTTTCTGGAAGCCCTTCTGACTGATCTTGGTCTCAGCTGGGGAAACAGGTGAACAGGCCAGCCATCATGTAATTCATACATTATCATAGGTATGAATCTTGTAGAATAGGTGTTAATCTTATAAAACTATATTAAGTACTAAGTACTATTACTGAACTTATCACCATGCTAAACTAGATAGCCATTATCTTATCAATTCCACTGACATAATACCTTGTAAGAATTCTTGTTTCAAGTAGAGAGTTCTGGACCATAACAGGGAAGAAATAAGCTAAAGAGAAGGTAAAACATGAAATAGAGAAATATAATAAGAGATAATAATAATAAAATAAGAAAGAGGGAGGAACTCTAAAGAAGGAGTACTTGAGGCAAATGGTGCTCATAAATATAATACTTGGAATGAGGGAAAGAGGAAAAGGAAAGAGAAAAGTATAATTCTAGGATAATAAGATGGCAGGAAATACTAGAAGTTTTAATCCTAAAAGCAAATGGGGTGAACTCTTCCTTAAAGGGGAGGGGGAAAGGAATGAAGGTAAAATGAGGGAAAATACATCTCAGGAAGAGACAAAGAAAATCTATTATGATTGAGGGAAAGAAGGTAAGGGGATGAGAATTGTGTGAATCTTACTCTCATCGTATTTGGCTCAAAAAGAAAATATTAGAAATATTTGGTTTCACTGAGAAACTTCTCTCACATTATAGAAAATTAGGAGCGGAAAAAAGGGGAAAAAAGTGTAATGTTCTCCTTGGTTTTCTGGAGTCTTGGAGCAGCCTTCCTTTCAGTTGAATAATCACCATGAGAACAGCCAGATTTAAGTCCAAATTCTTTATTATCTCCTTGCCTGGGGCTTCGGCTAGCTTTCTGGAAGCCCTTCTGACTGATCTTGGTCTCAGTTGGGGAAACAGGTGAACAGGCCAGCCATCAGGGTAGTATGAGATGGAGTGAACCTATTTGGCTAAGTTTGTCCCAGCTTATATGCTCTATTATACTTACATTATCATAGGTATGAATCTTGTAAAATAGGTGTTAATCTTATAGAACTATATTAAGTACTAAGTACTATTACTGAACTTATCACCATGCTAAACTAGATAGCCATTATCTTATCAATTCCACTGACATAATACCTTGTAAGAATTCTTGTTTCAAGTAGAGAGTTCTGGACCATAACAGGGAAGAAATAAGCTAAAGAGAAGGTAAAACATGAAATAGAGAAATATAATAAGAGATAATAATAATAAAATAAGAAAGAGGGAGGAACTCTAAAGAAGGAGTACTTGAGGCAAATGGTGCTCATAAATATAATACTTGGAATGAGGGAAAGAGGAAAAGGAAAGAGAAAAGTATAATTCTAGGATAATAAGATGGCAGGAAATACTAGAAGTTTTAATCCTAAAAGCAAATGGGGTGAACTCTTCCTTAAAGTGGAAGTGGATAGCAGACTGGATTAAAAGCCAAAATCCTACAATATATCATCTACAAGAAAAACATTGAAAGTAGTGTGATACATAGAGAGTAATGGTAAAAGGCTGGGGCAGAATGTTTCATGTGAAGTAAAAAAATCAAACAAACAAACAAACAAACAAAACAGGAGTAGCCCTCCTGATCTCAGATCAAGGAAAAGCAAAAATTGATCTAATTAAATAGATCAGGAAAGACCCTATATCTTGCTAAAGGGTATAATAAATAATTTTAAATGGCTGAAACTATGAAAAAGTGCACTTGAATCAGACAACCAAGCACTTAAGGCTAATTACTATTCTACAATGACTCTATTAGCATATGTTTGGAAAAATGGCCCTTTTCACTGTTTGGTGCTGCTCAATGTTTGAGGTTAAGATAATCATAGACAAGGATTAGAGGGTGGGGTGACAGAGGCCAAAGACTCACTTGCCTGCAGGATGAAGAGGAGAAAGGAGGAGATTCTGGATTCCACAATCAAGAAGAGATCTTTGGCAAAATTTCTGGCACTTTTATCCATCTCCTTCACTTCTCCCCCTAAAGACCAAGGACTTTTACTTATCTTAACTCTGGCTGCTCCTGAGATCTCCAGGGAGCTACCTTGGACTTAACAAATAATGAAGCAATATCAATATTAAACATATATGCACCAAGTGGTATAGTGTCAAAATTTCTAAAGAAGATAAGAGAGTTACAAGAAAAACAGACAACAAAACTATATTCCTGGGGGATCTCAACCTTGCTCTCCCAGAACAAGATGAATTGAAACAGAAATTAAATAAGAAAGAATTTAAAGAGGTAAAGAGAATATTATAAGAGTTAAGTATGATATATCTTTGGAGAAAACTGAAGGGAGACCAAAAGGAGTACATTTTCTTCTTGGCAGTTTGTGGAATCTAGACAAAAACTGACCATATATTAGGACACAAAGGCCTCAAAATCAAATGCAGAAATGAAGAAATAGTAAATATTTTTTTTTTCACATCATGATGCAATAAAAAATTACATTCAATAAAAGGCCAGGAGAAAATAGACCAAAAAGTAATTGGAAAGAACATAATCTCATCATTAAAAATGAATGAGTGAAACAGCAAATCATAGACACAATTAATAATTTCATACAAGAGAATGACAATAATGAGACAACATACCAAAATTTATGGGATACAGTCAAAGTGGTAATAAAAGGAAATGTAATATCTTTAGATGCTTACTTGCATAAAATAGAAAAAAAAATGGGCTTGCAACTAAAAAAGCTAGAAAAAGAACAAATTAGAAATCCTCAATAAAATACCAAACTTGAAATTCTAATAATAAAAGGAGAGATTAATAAAATTGAAAGTAAAAAAAAAAATACATAAAACTAAAGTTGGTTATAAGAAAAAAAAACCAACAAAATAGATAAACCGTTAGTTAATTAAATTGAAAAAAAATGAAAGAGGAAAATAAAATAGTCACAAAAATGAAAAGGGAAAACTTTGCACTAATGAGGAAAATATCAGAGCAATAATTAGCAGTTATTTTGACCAATTTTATGCCAAGAAATTTGATGACCTAAGCAAAATGGAGGAATAACTGCAAAAATATAGAATCATCAGATTAATGAAAGAGTCAATCAATCAATTAAATATTCCTGTTTTACAAAAAGAAATACAGAAAGCTATTAATCTTCCTAAGAAAAAAATCCCCAGGACCAGATGAATTTACATGTGAATTCTACCAAACATTTAAAGAACAATTGACTACAATACTATATAAAGTATTTCAAAAAACAGGGAATGAAGGCCTCCTAATAAATTCATTTTATGACACAGACATGTTACTGATAACTAAACCAGGTAGGACAAAGCAGAGAAAGAAAATTATAAACCAATCTCCCTAATGAATATTGATAATATACCATAACCAAGGGAAAGTCAGGAATTATATGATCAAAACTACAAAAGACTTTTCACACAAATAAAGTTAGATTTAAAGAATTGGAAAAAATATCAGGTGCTCTTGCATAAGTCAAGTTGATATGATAAAGATGACAATACTATCTAAACTAATCTATTTATTTAGTACTATACCAATCAAACAACTAAGAAACTACTTTACTGACCTAAAAAAAAATTAACAACAAAATTTATCTGGAAGAACAAATGGTAAGGGGTTTCAATGGAATTAATGGAAAAAAAATAAGCTAATGAAGGTGCTTGAACTATACTAGATCTGAAGCAGAGCTCATAAAAAACATGTGATATTGGCTGAGAAATAGAGCTGCTGATCAATGGAACAGATTAGATTCACAGAACATTGTCAATGACACACACACAAAGACCCCAGGTTTGGGGATAAGAATTCATTATTTGACCAAAATTGTTGGGAAAATTGTGAACTAGTACATCAGAAACTAGGCATTGACCCACACCTAACATCATATTCCAATATAGGTCAAAATGGTTTCATGATCTAGATATAAAGATTTACATTATAAACAAATTAGAAGAACACAGGACAGTTTACCTCTCACATCTGTGGAGGAGGAAGGAATTTGTGCCCAAAGAAGAACTAGAGATCATTATTGATCACAAAAGAGATAATTTTTTATTAAATTACGTTAAAATGTTTGTACAAAGAAAACTAATGCAGACAAAATTAGAAGGAAAGCAACAATTTGGGAAAACTTTTTTTTTTAATATTCAAAGGTTCTAATAAAGGCCTCCTTTCTAAAATATATAGAGAATTTACTCAAATTTATAAGAACTCAAGCTATTCTCCAATTGATAAATGGTCAGAGGATATGAACAGACAATTCTCAGATGAAGAAATTGAAACTATTTGTAGCCATATGAAAAGCTGCTCCAAATTACTATTGATCAGATAAATGCAAATTAAGACAACTCTGAGATACTACTACATACCTGCCAGATTGGCTAAAATACTAGGAAAAGATAATTATGAATGTTGGAGGGGATATGAGAAAACTGGGACATTGATACATTATTGTTGGAACTGTGAATGGATCCAACCATTCTGGACAACAATTTGGAACTATGCTCAAAAATTTACCACACAGTGCATATCCTTTGAGCCAATAGTGTTTCTACTGGGCTTATATCCCAAAGAGATCTTAAAGGAGGGAAAGGGATCCATATATGCAAAATGTTTGTAGCAACACTTTTTGTACTGGTTAGAACTGGAAACTGAATGGATGCCCATCAATTGGCTTGGTTGATTAAATTATCATATATTACTCATCTGTAAGAAACAACCAACAGAATGATTTCAGAGAAGCCTGGAGATTCTTACATGAACTGATGCTAAGTGAAATGAGCAGAACCATCAGATCATTATCCACTGCAACAATAAAACCCTATGATGATCAATTCTGATGGACATGGCTTTCATCAGTAAGGAGAGGATTCAAACCAGTTCCAATTGTTCAACGATGAAAAAAGCCAAGTACACCTAGAGAAAAGCCTGTGGGAACTTAATGTAGACCACAACATAGTATTTTCATGCTTTCTCTTGATATTTTCTTGCATTTTGTTTTCCTTCTCAGTTTTTTTTTCTCTCTAGATCTGTGTGTGTGTGTGAGTGTGTGTGTGTGTGTATGTGTGTGCAGCAAGATAACTCTTTAAATATGTACACATGTTGTACTTAACATATATTTTAACATATTTAACATGTATTGGACTACCTGCCATCTAGGGGAGGGAACAGGGTGAAGGAGGGAAAAATTTGGTACAAAAGCTTTGCAAGGTTCCATGTTGAAATATTGCCCATGAATATGTTTTGTAAATTAAAAGCTCTAATAAAAAAAATTAAAATAAAAAAAGGCCTGGAAAGACTTATATGAACTGATTCTGAGTGATGTTAGTAGGACCAAGAGAATACTGTGCATAGGTGACCAAAAATTCTAGAGCAAAATCAATTTAATATCTCCATAGGAATGTTTTTATTAACATAAATAAATAAATAAATGAACAAAAACATATTGCTGAAGGAAAATTAGAAAAAGTAATTCCAATTATATTTAAATATTGGAGAGAAAATAATGACAGTGCCTTAAAATATAACTACAAAAAGCACTTATTGGAGCATCAGAGAAACCCTTTTCATGCATAAGTTAGATATTAAATCATTCAGATTTTCCTAAATGACACATAGGCACAATGGCAAGAAATAGAATTTGTTAATAATTCTATTCCTAAAAAAAAAAAAAAAAAATTAAGAATAAGTGACTCCCATTTTCTTTCCCAAATAGCAAAGTTTTTAAATAATGAAAACTATGCTTATCAAGCTGAATTACACTTAAAGAAAAAATATATAATGAAATTGAAGGTAAAAACTTTGGAACTTGGTTTGCTTCTCTGCCATTCAGGTATGAAACCAACAGGAGATCAGGACACTGTTAAAATAGATTGAATAAAAAGAAACACAATTATATATGACTAATGAAGAAGAAACCGTCTTGCCTACTATTTTCTCACATGAGACATATATTGTACTCCTTTTGTTAAAGATACTCACTCTCATTCTTTCTTGATCTCTGTCTCTGTTTCTGTTTCTCTGTCTGCTGTCTCTCTGTGTGTGTTTATGTGTGTGCTTGTCTGTCTCTGTTTCTGTCTTTCTATGTAATCTCTTTGTGTCTGAGTCTGTGATTTTGTGTCTGTCTTTCTTCACAGTTTTTTTATGAAAAATCAGAAGTTAAGGAGATGTAATCGTGTACCCTATTAACAACAGAGATGCTAATTTACTAATATCATATAATCTTTACATTTTAATTATTAGAGTATTGAATTTTATTGGCTTCTGGAAGCCTACTTTATCTTCCATATATACCAGTCTGCCTTCCATGTCAAATATCTCTACCTGTCCACCAAAGGGACAAGACAATGAACATTTCAAGCCCAACTTTTTTTAAATTTGTAAAATAGGAATGCAATAATCATTTAGGAAAGGACATTATAGATGTTAAAAGTGCTTACTAATCACATTTCTTATTATTAAGCATTTCTATTTCACAGAAACTTGAAATAATATTATATATTAGTTAGTATTTAGGAAAATTTTATTTTTATTTTATAAAATCCATTAAATAATGCATTTCCCTTGAACATTTTTATATGATTAAATGTAGGATTATTTAATTTAATATAACTTTTTGAACAATAACTATTACAAATATCAATAAAATAAATGAAAAATTCATCCAAGGTTATCAACAATACCATATTTGTACTTCTAATTTTTCTCATGAGAAGAAATAAGTAAGATTTTTTAGTAAAATGTATTGAAGAGTAAATTGAGTTATTAATTTATGGATATAGAAGGGACAAGGAAAGAATGTTTTCCAGGCATTCAATTGATGACACCCAATTGACTGCATTAATTCTTTTTCCTTTTTAATCAATCTTTTGACATCAGCTTTGACCATGTCAATCTTTTGCTCAATAATCTTTTTTTTTTTTGGGGGGGGGGTTGGGGGAGGATTTACTTTAGATGGAAAAAACTCCTGGTTTACCTATTAAAATTTTTCAAAAATAGCTCTAAGCCAATCTTTCTGTTAGTCTCCCCCAAGTATTCTATATTGCAGCTAAATTCAACTACTTGTTGTTCCATGTATTTTGAGGAAGAAATAAAAATAAAAAAAAAAAAAAACTTTTGCCTGAAAAACATGACATCATCTCTACCTCATAGTATCTTTATTGTCTTTGAAGGTTCATCTCAGGTAATATATTTTATAATAAGTCTAACTGTATCTCATCTTACCAAGCCCTTTCCTCATTCCAATGTTGTTTCTCTTTTTATCCTGAAAATTACTTTCTTTATATGAGATTTATTTTTATATGTTTTGTGTTTATATTGATGTACTGCCAAATAATGAAAAATCCTTAAAGCTCTGAAAGATTTACTTTATTTTTGTCTTTTAAAAAATATATTCAGTGCTTGTCACATAAATGTATAGTAATTATAAGTATATGGTCACTCCAAAGTATGTGGAAAGTTACAATGTGAAAGTTGTTTTGGATTCATCAAAGTAATATAAATAATTTTTTGTCCTATAATGTTCTTTTTGTCACATAATTCAAGTAGTAAGGAGGTACTATATTTTTCTCTTCTACAAATATCAATCCCTGAAATGATGTCAATGAAGTTCTAGCCTGAAATAGTTAATTGACAAAATTCCAGGGAATAGCAAGCTCATACTTAGGTTGCAGAATTTTAACTTTAATAACTTTCAGATGTAATGAAATAATTTTGTGTAATAAAATATTTTCTATATAAAATATTTCTAAATATAGTGTCCTTCTTATCTTGGTATCTGTTCATAGATAAAAATCTCTTTGCAGCTTCATTATTATACTGTGAAGTGAATTTCCCAACTCTACTTAAGGTTAAACCAATGTGAGGAACTAATAACAAAGCTTTAAGTAAAATTACATAATTAAAGTAATAGTGCGAATAGGAAAAATATATTTGAATATCTTCATGTATGCACTTAAACACTACTTCTATATCACAATTAATAGCTTTATGAAACCCTAACATCTTATGGCAGAAATGATAGAATTAAAAACTAGAAGCAGATTTATAGATGATGCATAGAAATCAATTTGTTTAAAAAGCATTTTAAGGACATAAACAAGAATTGTAGTTACCAGGGGCAAAATTAAACCCCAAAACAGATTACCTCTGAGGCGAAACAAAATTGCTTCTATCATTAAACAATATTGCAGCGTCACAGCATAAATTCTCAATCCTATTTCAGTATGGAGACTACAAGAAAGAAAAACCTATTGATAATAATCTTTTGCCCCACATCAGGAAATTCTAAAATATTTGCCTTTAAAGAACAAGTTAGAAGTAAAGAAACACAAATCACTGTAGGTTTTTTTTTTTTTTAAGTGAGTCAAAATCACATTTCAAGGACTAAAGTTCTTGAGGTTTTTTTTTTTTTTTAATTAAAGTCACCATGATCATTACAATAAGAATGATATACAAAAGCTCTTGTTTCACTTTCTCAAATTCTATTTCTTAAGTAACCATTTTGATTATTTGGCTTTAGATAAATTGAAAACCTTTGCGTTTCAAAGGAAGAAATGTATCTTTTCATTTTCATACATCCTTCTTTTGCAAGGCAAAACATTCTGTACATTTTTTCACTGCCTTATAATTCTTTGATTTTTTTTTTCATTTCCCAGGATATATGACTAGATTATTCCCTCAACCCTCTTGCTATGATGAAGACAGATTAAAAAGAATGGGTGAACAGGATTTCCTAAGTCAAGGAGAAATGATAGCATATGACTGAACCAGGTCATGAGTGATTTGGACAGTACCTGAGGTCTTGGAGTGCTTAACTTGGAAGCATTAAGTCAACCAACAACATAATCAGCCCTGGGTCTAGAAAACAGTCTCCTTCAAACTAGGAATTTTTCACTTTCCAGCACATTCCATTATTGTGTCACCTGAATGGCTTTATTTTTCCCCTACTTTCATAATAGCAGCTTTTCCAGCTCTCAGATAATGAAAAAAGGGGAGGGTGTAAAAGGAATAGCAATATACAAGAGGGAAAACAGCTGAATACACAGAATCATCATGAAACTTCACACTGTGATATATTATCTCTGATGCTGTATAGCAGATGTACTATATTTAGTTTTAATATCTTGGAAACAGCATGAATTCAGAATTGCACATTCGTCAGTCCCCATGAGAAACTGTTACATTTTCCCTAATTTTCTCTTTTCATGGTTACCTCAGAAATATTCTCCATTTTTATCTCTCACTCTCCTTTTGGCACTGATTTTTCTATAGGTGCTGGAAAGTTTCCACTAAAACCTTTCTGAGGATAGTACATTGATCAGGAATTTTTTTTTTCTTTTTCATGCAAACATCTTTTTTAAAGCTCTTTAGAAGAAGAAAAAAACATGCTAGAAAATGTTTTCTATGTTTAATGTGTTTAAAATGTCTTAGAATCTGCTTTTATTCCATATTTCCTGAAAAGGAATACATTAAAGTATGATTTTATTCCAATGTACTATGGAAAGATTGCTAGTTTTTGGCTTAAACCATGAGACTCAAAAGCCTATTTCTGCCATTTAATGTTTGACTCGCCTTGAAGAAATGACAACATCTTGGGGTTTCAGATTACTCATCTGCAAAATGAGGGTGTTGGATTAAGTGATCTGTAAAGGACCCTCCGGGTCCTTTTCTTTGATTCTGTGAGCCTTTCCATTTCACTTAATCTTTCATAAAACATTTTGTGTTTATTTGTTAATTTTATCATGTTGAATATAGATAGCCATCTGCAAAATTAAAGAATCAAAGCACTAGATTATTTTTTTTCATTTTCAGTAAAAGTAGTGAACATTTCAACCCTGTCTGTAGTTATAAAGTATGCCTAAAAGTATTACATCATTTTTAGCTAGTGAAACATAAAATTATTCATAAAAACTTTAAGCTGCACTAAGACTTTTAGCACATAATATATGTCATTTCATGCCATATAACACTACTAATGAAAAAAAAAAAAAAAAAAAAAGAAAGCATATTTTCCTATCTCTCCTTTAGGACCAAGCTTAGTCATTGTAATGTTGCATTATTCTGATTTCATGTGAATGTTTGTGCATGAAATGAAAATTTTCAAAAGATGAACCATTTTTAAAACAACCTCAATCTTATTAATAATGGCATGCAGACTTAAATAATTTTATGGTATCATTGTACACTCATTAAAACTTTTCAGGCAACATCCCTTTAATAATCTTATTTTGTATTATTAAACTATTGGTGGAATGCTGAAAACAAGGCTAATTAAATGTGCAGGGGAGATACTAATTTATTTTGGGAAGAAAACATCAGAATGAGGGCTTGGAATTATACAAATTTATGTAACTCCTTAGGATTTCCCTTAAAATGTGCATTTAAAATGACTGGTATAGTCTAGAAACAGAGGGGGAAATAGTAATTGAAAGAATCTATTAATCACCATTAGAAAGAAATCTCATGAGGAAAAGCACAAGAAATATTGTTGCAAAACTTCAGAACTACAGTCTCAAAGAAAAAAATACTATAAGATGCTCAATAAAAGAAATTTAAATATCAAGGAACAACAGGCTAGATTATACTAGGATCTTATAATATAATATAAAATGGAATGCATAAAAGAATAATCATAATATGTAAAAAAATAAGCAAATTTGGGAAGGTCAATACTTGTTTGTGGTATAAATGAATATTTCAAAATGAAGGTGATACTTATACCAAATGTGTAATAAAGGACTGAAAAGAGAGAAGAGAAAAAAGGAAGTATAATGGAATGTTACATCACATGAAGAAGCACAAAAAATCCTATTACAACTGATCCAAATAAAGGAGGAGAATTAGCATTTTCTGAAGCTTGATCCAATCAGTTTTGGTTCAAAGAGAGAATAACTTTATTATTCAGTGGGGTGTAGAAATTTATCTAACTCTATAAAGAAGTAAGAGGAGAAAGGGGAAAGAAAATAGAGAGTATAGATAGATGGTAGGGCAAAAAAAAAAAAAAGATAAAAAAAGTTAAGAGAAAGTAGGAGGGGGTGATAAAAGATAAGGTAATGGGTGGAGTGGTTAAAAAAAAAACACTACTAAGGACAGGGTGGAAAGAGAGAACAAAAGTTTATACAGGGGAGAAAATAGAAAGAAGGGTAATACAGAGCTGATAATCCTACTTGGTAATGTGAATAGGATGGACTGTTCCATAAAATGGAAGGGAATAATAGCAACTTAGATTAAAAACCAGAATCCTACAATAAGATATTTACAAGAAACACATTGACACAGAGAGACACATATATAGTAAAGATAAAAGGCTAGAACAGAATTTATTATGCTTCATTCAACTAAAATATATAAAAAAAAAGCTTGGGTAGCAATTCAGATCTCAGATAAAGCAGAGTAAAAACAGATCTAATTAAAAGAGATAAGGAAGGGAAATACATCTTGTTAAAGGTTCCTATAAATAATCTAGTGTTTGACAAACCCACAGATCCCAGCTTTTGAGATAAGAATTCACTGTTTGACAAAAACTTCTGGGAAAATTGCAAATTAATATGGGAGAAAATAGGCATTGATCCACACTTAAAAAGCTAAAGTCAAAATGAGTTCATGATCAAGGCATAAGAATGAAATTATAAATAACTTAGAAGAACATGGAATAGTTTACCTCTCAGACCTGTAGAGGAGGAAGAAATTTGTGACCAAAAAAGAACTGAACATCATCATTAATCACAAATAGAAAATTTTGATTATATCAAATTGAAAAGCTTTTGTACAAACAAAACTAATGCAAATAAGATTAGAAGAGAAAAAAGGAAGTATAATGGAATGTTACATCACATGAAGAAGCACAAAAAATCCTATTACAACTGATCCAAATAAAGGAGGAGAATTAGCATTTTCTGAAGCTTGATCCAATCAGTTTTGGTTCAAAGAGAGAATAACTTTATTATTCAGTGGGGTGTAGAAATTTATCTAACTCTATAAAGAAGTAAGAGGAGAAAGGGGAAAGAAAATAGAGAGTATAGATAGATGGTAGGGCAAAAAAAAAAAAAAAGATAAAAAAAGTTAAGAGAAAGTAGGAGGGGGTGATAAAAGATAAGGTAATGGGTGGAGTGGTTAAAAAAAAAACACTACTAAGGACAGGGTGGAAAGAGAGAACAAAAGTTTATACAGGGGAGAAAATAGAAAGAAGGGTAATACAGAGCTGATAATCCTACTTGGTAATGTGAATAGGATGGACTGATGGACTGTTCCATAAAATGGAAGGGAATAATAGCAACTTAGATTAAAAACCAGAATCCTACAATAAGATATTTACAAGAAACACATTGACACAGAGAGACACATATATAGTAAAGATAAAAGGCTAGAACAGAATTTATTATGCTTCATTCAACTAAAATATAAAAAAAAAAAAAAAGCTTGGGTAGCAATTCAGATCTCAGATAAAGCAGAGTAAAAACAGATCTAATTAAAAGAGATAAGGAAGGGAAATACATCTTGTTAAAGGTTCCTATAAACAATCTAGTGTTTGACAAACCCAAAGATCCCAGCTTTTGAGATAAGAATTCACTGTTTGACAAAAACTTCTGGGAAAATTGCAAATTAATATGGGAGAAAATAGGCATTGATCCACACTTAAAAAGCTAAAGTCAAAATGAGTTCATGATCAAGGCATAAGAATGAAATTATAAATAACTTAGAAGAACATGGAATAGTTTACCTCTCAGACCTGTAGAGGAGGAAGAAATTTGTGACCAAAAAAGAACTGAACATCATCATTAATCACAAATAGAAAATTTTGATTATATCAAATTGAAAAGCTTTTGTACAAACAAAACTAATGCAAATAAGATTAGAAGAGAAAAATAATCTGGGAAAATATTTTTACTTTTTATCAAAGGTTCTGATAAAGACCTCATTTCAAAATATATAGAGAATTGACACTAATTTATAAGAAATCAAGCCATTCTCCAATTGATAAATGGTCAAAGGATATGAACAATTTTCAGATGGAGAAATTGAAACTATTTCTACCCATATGAAAAGATGCTTCAAGTCATTATTAATCAGAGAAATGATTTAAGAGAAATGCAAATTAAGACAACTCTGAGATACCACTACACACCTGTCAGATTGGCTAGGATGACAGGAAAAGATAATGGTGAATGTTGGAGGGGATGTGGGAAAACTGGGATACTGATACACTGTGGTGGAATTGTGAATGGATCCAACCATTTTGGAGAGCAATTTGGAACTATGCTCAAAAAGTTATCAAACTGTGTATACCCTTTGATCCAGCAGTGTAACTAATGGGCTTATATCCCAAAGAGAGCTTAAAGAAGGAAAAGGAGCCTGTATATGCCAAAATGTTTGTGGCAGTCCTCTTTGTAGTGGCAAGAAACTGGAATTTGAGTAGATGCCTTTCAATTGGAAAATGGCTGAATAAATTGTGGTATATGAATATTATGTAATATTATTTTTCTGTAAGAAATGACCAGCAGGAGGATTTCAGAAAGGCCTAGAGAGATTTACATGAACTGATGCTGAGTGAATCGAAGAAGACCAGGAGATCATTATATACTTCAACAACAATACTATATAATGATCAATTCTGATTGACATGGCTCTCTTCAACAATGAGATGAATCAAATCAGTTCCATTTGTTCAATAATGAGTAGAATTAACTACTCAGCAAAAGAACTCTGGGAAATGAGTGTGAACCACTACCTGCCATTTCCAATCCCTTTTTTTTGTCTGCTTGCATTTTGTATTTCCTTCACAGGTTAATTGACATTATTTCAAAGTCCGATTTTTCTTCTGCAGCAAAATAACTGTATGGATATGTATACCTATATTGTATTTAATATATACTTTGACATAATTAACATGTATTGGTCTAGCTGCCATCTGGGGGAAGGGAGTATGGGGGAAGTAGGGGAAAAGTTGAAACAGAAAGTTTTGTAAGGGTCAATGCTGAAAAATTACCCAATGCATATATCCTATAAATAAAAAGCTAAATTTAAAAAAAAATAATTAATTGGTTAATTATTTTGATTTAATTAATTATTAGGCAAGCAGCCAGGATTTGAAACCAAGTTATAGGTTCATAGATGTAGAGTTGGAAGAGATGTTAAAGGCTATTGTATCCAACTTCCACATTTTATAGCTTAGGAAACTGAGAAGATTTACTTAGAATCCCACAACTATTAAGACTCTGAAGTCCAACACTCTCTCCATTACACCATCTGGTTTCCCAGAGGTCATCTGGATCCAAGTCTTGGGTTCTTTCAGCCATAACAACTTGCCTTATCCAAGGCCACCATGAGGTAGGGTGGGGGCAAATTGCTAACTGGAACAAGAGAATACCAAAGGTGAAGGTTCCACTGATCTTCAGCAAGGAGACCTCCCCCTTCTTTGCCAATGTTGAAAAAATGTCCAAAAAGCTATGTCCTCTGTTGCTTGCCAGACCTCCAAAAGTGTCTTTCAGGGTCAAATAAAATAATACACCGATAATATACCAAGATATTAATGAATCCCAAATCTGGAGCCCCAGAATTTGGATTTGAGCTGTATTAAAGTTAACATTTTTATAGTTTACAAAAAAACAAAACAAAACAAAACAATGAAGTAGTAAAGATACTAAATGTATATGTGCTAAGTGGTACAACATCCAAATTCTTAGAGAAGAGGATTTGGGGAAGATGGTGGAATAGGTTGGTCAATTCAAGCTCTCATAATTTCCCCCAGAAATAGAACAAATCCTTGCCTCAAGATGAACATAGACTGGTGAAAAACCAAGAAGACTTGGAGGAAGAACAGAGGTCCTTCTGAAAGAATACCAGAAGTTTTGAAGAAAGACTCTAGGCCTGGCTGGGATTAACCTCTCTGAAATGCAAAAATGTTTTTGTCAAACAGTGAATTCTTATCCCCAAAGCTGGGGTCTTTGGGTTTGTCAAACACTAGATTGTTTATAGGAACCTTTAACAAGATGTATTTCCCTTCCTTATCTCTTTTAATTAGATCTGTTTTTACTCTGCTTTATCTGAGATCTGAATTGCTACCCAAGCTTTTTTTTTTTTTATTTTAGTTGAATGAAGCATAATAAATTCTGTTCTAGCCTTTTACCTTTTTATTTCCCCGCCCCCTCCCAGTATAAACTTTTGTTCTCTCTTTCCATCCTGTCCTTAGCAGTGTTTTTTCTTTTAACCCACTTATCTTTTATCACCCCCTCCTACCGTCTCTTAAATTTTTTTATCTTTTTTTTTTTTGCCCTACCATCTATCTATACTCTCCATTTTCTTTCCCCTTTCTCCTCTTACTTCTTTATAGGGTTAGATAAATTTCTACACCCCACTGAATGATCTCCCTGATACCTCAGCAGAAACATAAAATGGGGACCCCTAGAGCTATCTGGTTGTGGCTGGAGGTGATTTTCACTTCCTTTGACTGCTGAGTCTGGGAAGACACCTCCTTCGCTTATTGGGAATTCCAGGCTTAGCTAGTTGCTGAGGTGTGGCCTTGGGCAAGAAGAAGTCTACTTCCAATGAATAGAGAAGCAACAGGCTAATAGCATTGGTGTATAGACCCTAGCATGAGGGTGGAGCTCTTGATTTGTGGTTCCAGAGTGGTGAGGTAAAGGCAAGTTTGAGACATAATTCCTCCACTCCCCTACACACTAATACCTCTTATTAATATATATATATATATATATATATATAAAACAGCAAAGAAGAAAGAACACTACTACTGAAATATGTTATGGGAACAGGGAAGCTTGGGATTTATCTTCAGAAGAGGATGCTATATTAAAAGCAAATTCTACCCCAAAGAGTAATGTGAAATGGCTCCAAGCCCAGACAGAATTTATTGAAGGACTCAAAAAAGAATTGAAAAAAATCAAATGAAAGACATTAAAGAAAAACTAAAGAAAAAAAACATTAAAACCGTCCAAGAAAAACAAGACAATTATGAAAGAAAGTTAATCAATTAGAAAAGGAGGTACAGAGTCTCAAAGATGAAAATAACTCTTTGAAAATTAAGATAGGATAAGGGAAAATGCAAGAAGCTATAAGAAACCACAAAATAACAAAACATTGTAAAGAATGAGAAAATAGAACAGAATATGAAACATCTCATAAGGAAAAAAAAAAAAACTGTCTGGGAGTTGAAAGTCTCTGTAGTTCCTGCTAAGGCTCCAGCCACACCTAGTTAGCCAGAGAGGTACCCACTTAATGTTTCTGTGGAACTAGCCTGGGAGGTGTTTGCACTTCAGCCAAGTTAATTATCATCCTAAGGTCTATCTTCAGATCTTCTTGGATTGTATCAAGAAGACTCCTGTTCTGCCCCAGTTCTTTCTGATTGTTCACCAGTCTATCTTTGCCTTGATGTGTGAATTTGTTCCATTTGTGGGGGTAAGGGGAGGAGGGGAAAGGAAGCTTGAAATTTATCAAAGTACTCCACCATTTCCCATTATCCTCTAGGAATTATTTTCTTCACTGTGCTTTTGTACCTGTTTTTAGACATGACTAATTCTATTTTTTAAGGAGTTGTTTTCTTCTGTCGATTTTTGTGCCTCTTTTCCATTTGCCCAATTCTATTTTTCAATGCATGCTTATCACTGGATTTTCTATTGCTGTTAATTTAACCTCTTTTTTTGATCTGCTCTGCTTTTTAAAGAAATTATTTTGCTCAGTATTTTTATGCCTCTTTAATCAAGTAATTGATTTTTTTTCATAATTTTCTCACATCTCTCTCTTATCCTTTCCCATTTTTTCTCTACTTCTCTCATTTGATCTTTATAGTCCTTTTTTAAATTCTTCCATGGCCTGAGATTAACTTTTATTTTTGAGGCTTTCTATGTAGTTTTGACCTTGTTTTCTGAATATGTGTGTTGATATTCTTTGATAAAATCTTTGCTAAGGTGGAGTTCTGTCTCCCATGAAGGGTGCACATCACACTATTACAAGCTTTAGGGCATTTGTGCAGCTGTTTTTAGAGATATTCTAAAGATTTGTAAATTTTCTGTCCTTCCAAGATGCTATGAGCTAAAGAGAGGTGTGTTTACAACTCTGTTTTCCTGTATTCTTGTCTGTGAGAGATCACAAATGCTTTTTTTCTTCCCTTGAATTATGATAAACATTTCCAGTGTCCTAAGGATCCCAGCTCTGGGACTGCCACTGAGAACTGTGACTCAAATATGAGCATGAGCAAACCAGCAGAGTCCTACCTTAGGGCCAAACCCTGTTATCTCCTTCTGACCAGTTTTGGACCCTCTTAACTTCTGTAGACTGAGAACTCTGGAAGTATCCATTGCTGCTCATTTAATTGTTCATAAAGCTTGTTCCTGTTTTTTCTGGGGCCAATTCTCTACTGGTATAGCCTACACTAGACTGAATTTCACTCTCATCCTGTTGTCACATAGTTTTCCTGCCAACTTTCTAAGTTGTCAACGATTGGAAAATTGTTACATATAATTGTTTTGTGCATTCTGACACTCCATAATTTGGTTTAGGGCCTTATTCAAAGGCATTCAGAGGAGAATATGAAGAGTGTAGGGGAGCCGTTTTGCCACCATCTTGTATCCAACCTTTGAATATTCTGTTTTCAAAATATTATATAGTGTTTTCTATTGTTGAAAATCTTGATATAGGATGTCTAACTTCTTTTCTGTATATTCTATGTGAAATGTAATCTAATTATTTTATTCTGTGTAATTTTCAAATATGGTATTTTGTCCTTCGTATTTATTAATTGCTATTATAATTGTGTTTGCTTATCACTTTATCAAAATTTTTCTTTATATTTATTCATTCTGTTGTTTGATACATCTAATAATGTTATTAGTCATCATTTTACAATCTTTCTAATTATTCTTTAATTTCAATTTCATGTTTTAAATGATGTGATTCCCCTTACCTTCTCATATGACAATTTATTATGTTACATTTTTGTCAGTTTCACTGATAGTTAAATGTGAAATTCTGAAGGAATCTTGTTCCAAGAATTTTAATATTGATTTTTCAAAATCAACTTATATTATATGTTGAGGAAATGGATTATTTCATATTTGTATTTGTATCAGCAGTTCCTATTATAACAACTAATCATATTTTGTTGTGGTGGTTTAGTCAAACAGCTCTTCATGATCCTGTAGACAAGAGCACATACATACAATCCTTGGAGTTTTCTTGGTGAAGATACTGGAACACTTTGTCATTTCCTTCTTCAGTGGATGAGACAAATAGTAGGTATTTAATAAATAAAAGGAGTATAAGAAGAGAGATGGAAGCTAGAAATTCTAGGCCTGAAGTCAGAAAGATTTATCTAAGTTCAACTCTGAACTCAGATATATAATATCTGTGCAAGCTTGGACAAGTCACTTAATCTTATTTGTCTCAGTTTCTCCATCTACAAAATGAGCTGGACAAAGAAATAGCAAACCACTCTGGTATCTAAGCTCAGTTGGGGTCATGAAAAGTCAGACATAATTAAAAAGAGCTGAACACAGACATATAGGAAAAGGAATATTTTACAACGAAACTAGAATGGTAAATAAAAATGGTAGGTTGTGAAACTCTTTAGAAGCCAAGCAGACACGTGCATATTGATTTTACTAATAGGAGAAGGATATTGGAATTCATCAAATAGAAGTGTCATAATTAAAATAGTATATAAGGAAAATGAAATTGTCAGTTTTGTAAAGCATGATTTGATATTCTTAGAAGTTTGTAATTGGGAATTAATTTATAGACTATTGCAATAGTTTGAGAGAAGATATGATCAATGTATGAATTAAGGCAATATAAGTATGATTAAAGATTGGGTCAGATGTGAAATATTATAATGTAGAAATGTCAAGATTTGGCAGCTAAATGGAAAGTAGAAAGAGAAATGAGAGATAATTCTTAACTTGTGAACCTGGAAAACTAAAGTAATGGTGGTTCCATTAAAATTATATCCTTATGATTGGTAGAGGTGATGATTTTATGAATGAGGATAATGATTTTGTTTGGGATGTGTTGAGTTAGAGGTTTTTCCAGCATACCCAATTTAAAATGTCTGGTAGGAATTTGGTTATGTGAAATTTAAATCCAAGAAACAAATTTAGGATTGATATTCAGATATTATGAAAATATTTGTTTCATTTTGATTTTGCTTATTTTTCTAATGGAAGAAATTTTAAGGGAACTTGTGATGATGATACCCCTTATATCCCATCAATAAAAAAGAAAGAAGGAAGCATCATTAAAGCATTTAAAATTAAAAGCAGAAATGACAGTAGAAAAAATCTCAAAAGAAATCCAGATAAAGGTGGTTTTAAAAGTGCTATCTTCAATTTAGTATATGCCTTTAAATTAATTCTCATATTCAGAGTGGAATAATAAAATAAATTGTATATGATTCCAAGAATCTCTGTTATATACAGCTTGGTTTTTAAAGGCTTGCAATAAATTCAACTAATCATCTCTCTGCCAAAAACTAGGTAACTCTTTATGTAACATTAATTTTTGGTGTTGGTCTTGACAATGGTGGTGGTAGAGACTATAGTGATAATATTTCTCTTTTAGAACCAGAAGGCTGAAGCTGGTTGGAAGAATTACAGACAGAACTATTTAAAATCCAATTACATGACAAAAAAATTCAATTTCCCCTTCAATGCCTTCTAATCCAAAAGAAATGTGTATCAAAAGTTTTATTTTGACTAGACGTCATATGATAAAATTTCTATACATTTATCTTTCTCTTCTCTGTATATGTGTTAGATAAATAATATCCTTCCTAAAATATGATACGCTAAACTGAATAAAACACTCCAGATGCTTTCTTATTCACTGTGTTCAATTGTTTTTATCTTTTCTTTGAAATTAATCAAGATCTATAAAATAGCAACATTGAGATTATTTCCCCTTATACCATTAGAATTTCATTTTTTAGGGTTTATTTTCCCTCCTTGTAAAACTTTCATTTCAAAATTTAGTCCATGGAATGTTAATTACATTTTCTCTAACCTCCTTGGAGTCTGCTTTCACAATATCTAGAATACATGTCAAATCTACATTCAGTTTCTTATATTTTTATCATATATTCTAGGATGGAATAGTTCATTTCATCCATGTTTCCCATCATTATTAACTTAGCAACCTTTGAATTCCAAGGGTGATTATATTCTCCAATATCAGATTCCCTAAGGTTGTTAAAGACAACAGTGAAAATAATTTGTATGTTGAAAAAATTGGGGTAGATAGGGTCCCAGTAGACTTTTGAGCTTTCTTGAGGATAAAGAGTTGTATGTATGGGTCTGGGCATCAATCTAGGTCAATATTAAATAGTAGTGAAGAGCAAATAGCTTTTAGCCCCCAAGATGCTTCTTTTGGATTTCTTTACTTCCTATAGTTTTATTTATTATTTTTACTCAAATCATTGAAAGACCTATTTATCCAATCCTAGTTTCATTACAGAACTCCACTTATATATTAATAGCTTTTATTTGAGCATTTTATACTGAATGCCCATGGGAAAAAATAAAACCATTATATTTCTCCCTTTCATATTTCTGGGTTTGGGGTATAGAATACCCTTGATTTGGAGACACTATATGAATTTTCTTGACTCTCCCTTTGTACTAGAAAAATTGAATTTTCTTTTTTTTTTTAATGGAGTGTTAATAATACCTTATTGCATATTTTGGGTTAAATATTTGGCAGTAAGCTCTGTCTTATCTACGGGTCTTAGGTTGTCATTCTTAAATTCTCCCAGAAATTCTCATTTAATTTCTTATACTGATTTATTATATATGAAACCCTCAATGAGGAAAGTTGCTATGTGGAATAGTTAACTGCAATTATTCAACTTGAACAGAAATATTGTTAATAAAATGACAGGAAATTTTAATACCAGGTAATATATTAAATGCCATGTCCTTAATGGCCATAGTAGTGTCAGAATTCTGATTATATATTTTCATTCCTTTTTTTCTTTTAAATTTATTTATTTAATATTTTTAAAACATTTTTTAAATTTATTTTTAAAACTTTAAGTTCCACTAAGCTTAAAAAGTTATCAAACTGTACATATCTTTTGATCCAGTAATGTTTCTGTGCGCTTGTATCCCAAAAAGATCTTAAAGGAAGAACAAGGACCCACATATGCAAAAATGTTTGTGGCAGACCTCTTTGTAGTAGCAAGAAACTGGAAACTGGGTGGATGCCCAACAATTGGAAAATGGCTGAATAAATTGTGGTATATGAAAATTATGTTTGTAATTATTGTTGTATTATTGTATTTATTATGTATTTTTGTATATATATCATATATATACAATAATATAATATATCATGCTTAATTATTATTACATTATTAACATATAATAATATTATATTATCACATATTAATATTAATATATTATTAATGATATAATATTATTATGCTATAATTAATATATGTATGTGTATATATATGTACATATATATACACACACACATACACAATAATACAACGTATTACTGTAATTATTATTCTGTAAGAAATAATCAGCAGGATGATTTCAGAGAGGCCTGGAGAAACTTACATGAACTGATGCAAAGTGAAATGAGCAGAACCAGGAAGGAGATCATTGTACACAGCAACATCAATCTTATATGATGATCAATTCTGATGAACGTGACTCTTTCCAACAATGAGACAATTCATGCCAGTTCCAATGAACTTGTGATGAAGGGAGCCATCTACACTCAGAGAGAGGACTGTGGGAACTAAATGTGATCACAACACAACATTCTAACTCTTTTTGATGTTGTTTGCTTACATTTTGTTTTCTTACTCATTTTCTTTCCTTTTTGAGATTATTTTTCTTGTACAAAAAAGAGAATTTCATAAATATGTTTACATATATTGGATTTAACATATATTTTAACATGTATAGCATATATTGGATTGCTTGCCATCTAGGGGAGGGAGTAGGGCGAAGGAGGGAGAAATCTGAAACACAAGTCTATGCAATGGTCAATGTTGAAAATTATCCATGCAAAGTGTTTTGAAAATAAAAAGCTTAAAAATAAATTTTTAAAAATTGAGTTCCAGACTCTCTCCCTCATCCTCATCCCCAGTCTCATTTAAGAAACCATATGCATAGTTATATAAAAAATTTCCATAAAACTCATATTGTAAATGAAAACATAGATCATAGAAAACCCTCAAAAATAAAGTTGAGAGAGAGAAAGAGAGTCAGAGAAAGAAGGAGAGAGAATGTTTCAATCTGTATTTAGACAGAAGCAGTTTCTTTTTTGGATATGGATAATACTTTTAAGCATAAGTTCTTCAGAGTATTTGTATACAATACATTTCATGTTATTTCACTTCATGGAGGACTTTTCAGGTTTTTTTCTGATTTCATTCTGCCCATCATTTCCCAAAGAACTAATATTCCAGGACAATCCCTAATTTATGGGCAATCCTTTATTTTCCAATTTTTGTCTTAAGAAGAGAGGTGCTGCAAATATTATTATACAAATAAGTCTCTTTCTTTTCCTTTTTAAGTCATTTTCGTTAATCATGCCTAGTAAAGTTTTTGTTAGGTTAAAGGAAATGTATGAATTTATACTCCCTTGAACATAGATCACAGCTTTTGATCATTTATCAATTGGATCATGGCTCCTATTTTTTATGTTATAAGTTATAAGTTTATAAGTTACCTTGATGTGTAAGACCTTTTTGAAAAATAAAAAGCTATCATAAAAATAAATAAGATCTTTTCTTTATTTTTTATTAAAGCTTTTAATTTACAAAACATATACATGTGTAATTTTTCAACATTGACCCTTGCAAAACCTTCTGTTCCATATTATCCTCTCTTTGCCCCTACTCCTTCCCCTAGATGGCAGGTAGTCCAAAACATGTTAAACATACACACACACACACACACACACACACACACACACACACACACACATATATATATATATATATCAGATAATCAGATCAAGAAGGAAAAAAAAACTGGGAAAGAATACAAAAGACAAGCAAATAAAGTTTTGCTTTGTTTGTGTGAGTGAGTGAGAATGCTACGTTGTGGTCCACACTCAATTCCCATGGTCATCTCCCTGGGTATAGATGGCTCTCTTCATCACTTAACAAGGGGAACTGGTTTGAATCATTTCATTGTTGAGGAGAACCCCGTCCATCAGAATTGATCATCATATAATTTTGTTATTGCTATAGATAATGATTTCCTGATGCTGCTCATTTCGCTTAGCATCAGTTCATGTAAGTATCTCCAGGCTTCTTTAAAATCATACTGTGGGTGGTTTCTTACAGAAAAATAATATTCCATAACAGTCATATACTAAAATTTATCAGCCATTATACAATTGATGGGCATCCATTCTGTTTCCAGTTTCTTGCCAAAACAAAATAGGGCTGCCACAAACATTTCTTCACATGTTGGTCCCTTTCCCTCCTTTAAGATTTTATTTGGGATATAAGCCCAAGTAGAAACACTATTGGGTCAAAGGGTATGCATAATTTGATGGATGGATTGATTGGATCAATTCACACTTCCACCAATAATGTATCAGTGTCCCAGTTTTCCCACATCTCCCACCCACATTTTCAACACCCATCATTATCTTTCCCTGTCATCTCTGACAGGTGTGTAGTGGTATCTCAGATTTTTCTTCACTTGAATTTCTCTGATCAGTAGCGATTTGGAGCACCTTTTCATATGACTACAAATTGTTTCAATTTCTTCATCTAAAAATTGTCTGTTCATATGTTTTGACCATTTATCAATTGGGGAATGGCTTGAATTCTTATAAATTTTAATCAATTCTCTATATATTTCATAAATGAGGCCTTTATCAGAAACTTTGAATGTAAAAATGTTTTTCCAGTTTATTCCTTTCCTTCTGATCTTGTCTGCATTAGTTTTTTTCTGTAAAGAAACTTTTTAACTTAATATAACCAAAATTATCTGTTTTGTGATCAATAATCTCTAATTCTTCTTTGGTCACAAATTCCTTCTCCCTGTGCAGACCTGAGAGGTAAACTGTCCTATGTTCTTCTAATTTGTTTGTAATATCATTCTTTATGTCTAGATCATGAACCATTTTGAAATTATCTTGATATATGGTGTTAAGTATGTGTCAATGCCTAGTTTCTACCATACTAGTTTCCAATTTTCCCAGAAGTTTTTATCAAGCAGTGAATTCTTATCCCAAAAGCTGGGGTCTTTGGATTTGTCATTCACTAGATTGCCACAGATAGTCATTGACTAAGTTGTTCTGTGAACCTAAGATCTTATGAGAGTTAATTGCTTCAAAATTATTTTTACCACTACTAATGCAAACTAAAATTTCCCCCATTTATTCTATTCTCTCATTTCTTTCATGTTTTTCATCCTGAAAAGTGCTTTTCTTCTGACTACTCTCTCCCTCTATAGACTAACTATTTTCTCCCTCTATGTACTTTCTCTTTTATCATATTTTATCATATTTTTCCAGAACATAAAATAGATTTCTATACTGATAGAGGATTATATTAATTCCTCTTTCAACCAGTCCTGATGACAGTAAAATTTACTAACTCCTCCACTCATTCATCCTTCCTCTTCACTTTAAAAGCTTTTTCCTGCAGTTTTTTTTTGACAGATAATTTGCCACATTTCACATCACTCTTTCCTTTTCACCCAATACCTTCCTCTCTCACCCCTTAATTTCATCATTTTAAGATATCTTTTCATATTTAATTCATACCTGTGTCTTCTGTTTATATATACTCCTTCTTATTGAAATCATAACGAGAAAGTTCTCAGTTACAAGTATTGTCCTTCCATGTAGTAATGCAAACATATAAAATATATCAAGTCCCTTATTGTATCACTTTCCTTATAACCACCCTAAATTGCTCCTGAATCATATTTGAAAATGAGATTTTCCAATCAGCTCTGGTCTATTTATCCCACATACTTGAAAATCCTCTACTTCATTGAATATCCACTTTGTCCTCTAAAAGATTACACTCAATTTTGCAGGGTAAGTGATCTTTGGCTGCAGTCCTAACTCCATTGCTCTTCCAAGCCTTTCAGTTTTTTTTTTTTTTAATGTTGAAGCTGCTAAAACTTGTATGATCTTGAATGTGACTCTACTATACTTGAATTGTTTCTTTCTGGATAATTGGAATATTTTCTTCTTGACTTGGAAGTTCCAGAATTTGGCTATAATATTCTTGGGAATTTTCATTTAAACATGCATATATATTTTTTCTACATTATTCCTTGAAAAACATTTTTTGTTTCAAAATTTTTCTCCATCCATTCCTCCCACCCTTTCCCCTAGATGGTAATCAGTCCATTATATTTTAAACATGTATAGTTCTTCTATCCATATTTCTGTCATGCTGCACAAGAAAAATCAGATCAAAAAGGAAAAAAAATGAGAAAAAATGCAAACAAACAACAAAAAAAGGGGAAAATACTATGTTCAAATCAACAATTGTCTCCACAATTTTCTCTGGATATAGATGACTCTCTTCATCACAAGACTATTGGAACTGTCTGGAATCATGTAGCTACTGAAAAGACTTATGTCCATCAGAATTCATCATCATATAATCTTGTTGCTGTGCACAATGTTCTCTTGGTTCTACTTAACTTCACTTAGCATTAATTCATGTAAGTCTCACCAGTCCATTCTGAAATCATCCTGCTGATAATTCTTATGGAAAAACAATATTCCATAACATTCATATATCACAACTTGTTCAGCCATTCCCCAACAGAATGGCATCCACTAAGTTTCCAGTAATTTGCCAATAAAAAGAGTTAATAGATTTTTGCACATGTGTCCTTTTCCTTTTTTTATGATCTCTTTGGAATACAGGTCCAGCAGAGACATTGCTGGATGAAAATATATAAACAGTTGATTACCATTTGAAATGGTTCCATATTGCTCTTTAGAACAGCTGGATCAGTTCACACCAAAAAATGTATTAGTGTTCCTGTTTCCTTGTGTCCACTCCAACATTCAGCATTATCTTTTCCTGTCATCTTAGCCAGTCTGAGATGTGTATAGTGGTATCTCAGAGTTATCTTAATTTGCATTTCTATGATCAATAGTGATTTAAAGCACTTTTTCATTTGATTAGAAATAGTTTTGATTTCTTCATCTGAAAATTGTCTGTTCACATCCTTTGACCTTTTATCAATTGGAGAATGGCTTATATTCTTATAAATTTGAGTCATTTCTCTATGTATTTTAGAAATAAGTCTATCAGAACCCTTCAAATAAAGTTTTTCCCCCACCTGGTTACTGCCTGCCTTCTAATCTTGCCTTCATTGCTTTTGTTTGGGCAAAAACTAACTAAATATAATAAAAATTACTAAGTTTAAATTCCATAATGTACTCTAATTCTTTTTTACCCATAATTCCTTCCTTCTCTACAGGTCTGAGAGGTAGACTAATTTATTTATTCTTCTAAATTGCTTATAGTATCATTCTTTATGTCTAAATGCTGAACCTATTTTGATCTTATTTTTGTATATGATGTTAGATGTACATCACTGCTTAATTTCTGCCATGGTAAATTCCAATTTTCTCATTAATTTTGTCAAATACTGAGTTCTTTCCCCAGAAGTTAGAGTCCTTTGGTTTATAAAACACTAGATTATTATAGTCATTGACTATTGTGGTTTTATGAAACTAACCTATTCCACTGATTCACTACTCTATTTTTAAGCCAGTATTAAAAGGTTTTGATGACTGCTGCTTCAGCTGGGCCATCTTAATTTGTGATTTTTCATTAATTCCCTTGAAATTCTTGATCTTTATTTCTTCCTGCTAAACTTTGTTATTTTTATAATTTCTTGGGAGGTTAGTATAGTATCAAATAAGTAGATTAATTTGAGTAGAATGGTCAGTTTTATTACATTACCTTGACCTACCCATGAGTACTTGATATTCTTCCAAAAGGCTAAATCTGATGTTGTTTTTGTGGAATGTGTTTTCTAATTGTGTTTCATATAATTTCTGACATTTTCTTGATAGGTATTCACCCACATATTTTATGTTAGTTACAGTAATTTTAAATGAAATTTCTCTTTGCATCTCTTGCTGCTGGACTTTGTTAGTAACATACATATACAAAAGCTGATGATTTATGTGGATTTACTTTGTAGCCTGCTGCTTTGCTAAGTATACCAGCATATCATCTCTAAAGTGTGATCATTTAGTTTCCTCATTACTTTCTCTAATTCCTTTGATTTTTTCTTCTCTTATTGCTAAAGCAAACATTTCTAATACAATATTGAATAGTAATGTATAAGTATCATATCTATGTCATAAAAGGAATTTGGTAAAACACCTTCATTCTCTTTTTTTCCCCACATAGTTAGCATAGTATTGGAGCTAATTTTTTTTTAAATCTTTGGTAAATTTGACATATAAGTCCTCTGGCCCAAAGATTTTTTCTTAATGAGTTGATTAATAGCTTGTTCAATTTCTTTTTTTCTAAATTGGGATTATTTAAATATTTTTTTCCTATTCTGTTAACTTGGGAAATCTAAGTTTTTTTTTTTGTTTTGTTTTTTTTAATACTCACCCATTGCTTTCAAATTATCAGATTTATTAGCAATTGGGCAAAAGAGTTCCTAATTATTGCTCTAATTTCCTCTTCATATTTGGAAATTCCATCCTTTTCATTTTTGATGCTAATAATTTGATTTTCTTTTTTTCCCCTTTTTCTGATCAAGTTAACTAAAGGAATATCAGCTTTGTTGTTTTATTTTCATAAAAACAGCTCAATTTTATTAGTTCAATATTTTCTTATTTTCAGTTTTATTATTCTACTCTTTTATTTTCAGAATATCAAATTTGGTGTTTAATTTGGAGTTTTTAATTTATTCTTTTTCAAATTTATTTTTAGTTGCATGCTCAATTCCTTGATTTCTCTCTCTCTCTCTCTGTCTCTCTCCCACACATACACACAAATAAGCATCTAGAGACATAAAAATTCCCCTAGAACAAAGAAGTTCTTTGGCTGCATTCTATAAATTTTGGTGTGTTGTCTCTCCAGTCAATTATTATAATTATTATAATATAAAAAATATAATGAAATTATTGATTATGTATATGATTTCTTGTTTCATTCACGTATTCTTTGGGAAAAGATTTAGTTTTAAATTAATTTTTGGTCTGTTTTGGGAGGATCTCTTTCAGAAAGTGTTGGTGAATTCTTTCAATTTCTCTTTTATTCTCTGGCTCTAGAATATCAACTGAGTTTTCCTCAATAATTTCTTGAAAGATGATGTCAAACTCTTTTTTTATTATTACTTTCAGGCAGACCAATATTTTTTTTTATTTTTCCTGGCTCTGTTTTCCAGGTAAGTTGTTCTTCCTATAGGATGTTTCACATTTTTCCATTTTTCTTCTTCTTCTTCTTCTTCTTCTTCTTCTTCTTCTTCTTCTTCTTCTTCTTCTTTTTTTGTTTTGCTATAGTGCATCTTGATTTCTCTTAAAGTAATTAGCTTTCATTTGCTCAATTCTGGTTTTTAAGGAATTGTTTTTTGTGGTGAGCTTTTTCTTCTCAAAACGCAGCCAGGTGATAAAAGTTCAGATCTTTTATTATCTCCAATATAGCCCGATTAGCTTAGAGGCCTATCTCTCTGCTTGGTTCCAAGAGCTCTCTCCGAATGTCGCCAAATCCAAAGGTCTGGTCCTTCAGCCTTTGCCTCTGCTTTCTTCAGCCTCCAGCCAGCTCCATTCTTCATGTCATTCCAGTGAAATCTCTCAAAGTGCTCTGTGTCTGTTTCTTTTATACAAGAGGGAGGAATTGTGGGATACGAGAGAGAGGGATTATGGGTTTTCTCCCATAGTGCTCTCTGGCCCAAAGAGCTTCAAGGGAAGTATGAACTCATTGAACTCCAATGAGTAAAGGTGTGAACACAAGCCTTGTATTAATTAGTTCTACTTAGTACCTTGTTTCAGGTTCTGGCCAAAACATCTTCTTGTAAAATTAGATCAACTCTAATTAGTTAGCAGTTAGTAAGGATTCCAACAGTTTTTCTCAATGAGCTTTTGTAGCTTCTTTTCCAATTGGTTAATTTTGCTTTTTAAGGCATTTTTTCCTCATTTAATTTTTGCATTTCCTTTTGCACCATTCTCAGTTCTTTTTTTTTTTTTTTAATTTGTTCTTTAGCTCTTTGGATTTTCAAAATCTTTTCGAGTTCTTCTATAACCTGGGCTCAATTCTTGTTTTTCTTGGAGGCTTCACATATAGAATGATTTAGTGTTATTTTCTTTAGAGCATGTCTTTTGTTCTTCCTTACGATCATAGTAACGTTCTTTGGCCAGAAACATTTTTTGTTGTCTGTTCATTTTCTATCCTATTACTTGATGTTTAACTTTTTTCTTAAAGGAAGGCTCTGTTTCCAAAGTGGATGGTGCACTATTTCAAGCTTCAGGGATTTTATGCAGCAGTTTTCAGAGATTCTTCTTGGACCTGACCACAAGCATTCTTTTTTTTTTTTTGGGGGGGGGGGCGGCTGTTAAAAGTGTTCTTGCTTCACTACAGATGTGAGATTTAGTGTGCTAAAGCCATAGAGTTCTCCTTTGCTGGCACTGGAGCCAGTGCTGGGCCTGGAGCTTATACTGTGCTGACAAGATCAATGCTGGCATTGCATGCTGGGTTCCCACTATAGTTCCACAAACATTTTCTCCTGGCCTTCCAAAGTGCCTTTTTGGTGTCTCTTGGCTGAGAGATTTAGAAACTGCCAATACTGCCTCCCTGGATCCATTCCTTCTTTACTGTTTACCCTAAATGCTGGACTCCTATTCTGCTTTTACAGACCTTCTGTAATTTTCTTCTGACCTTTTAAATTGCTTTTGGATGGATTATATTTTATTCCATTTTGGGGGGTATTTTGATGTTCCAAAATTTGTTTTAAGTCATTACTTAAAGGGATTTGGAGCTTTCTGGGGGAGAGATTGGGCTAGTTTCTGCCTTTTCTTGGTCAAATTGGCTCAATGTCCCCAAAGTCATTTTTATTCTTAAGATATTTGCTCTTAGTTAGATTAAACTGAACAATACCCTAAGTGTCTGCAAGCTTGTAAAAAAAAAAAAAACCCTAACTTTAGATGGATTTGTTTATAATATCCTATCCCCCACTTCTGTTAGGATTCATTCCTTGAAGGGCAAAATAGACAGAATGAAGTACTTTTCCTTATCAGGAATGACAATGGCCACTGGGATCTCATGCCTAAGCTTTGCCACCTCATTCTATTTTCTTCTCCTTCATTCTTCCTAAAGATATAAGATGCTTTTCCATTGATCTTGGAGTTGGGAAATCCACTGTGATCTGCACTCATGGCACACCCACAGGGGAGCAGATTTGCTATCATATTATCTCATTTAAATAAATCTCAACTCATGGTTTTGATTAATTTCAGGACTTTACAACTTGCTTCCAGTCTTGTTCTGTTTCAATCTATGGTCCATGCATTTGCAAAAGTTATTTTCCTTGAGGTTAGTTCCCCTGATTCAGTAAACACCAATGGCTTCTAAATCCTCTTTGAAATGTAGAGCTCTTTAAAACTTGATCTCTTCCTACCTTTTCATTCTCTTATAATCTTTTGCTCTGTACACTATTATGATCCAAACATACTGGCTTACTTTCTATTCCTGAAAACTACTCTCCATTTATTTTGTAGTACCTTTTTGCTGAATGTTTCATATGCCTGAAATAATTGCCCCTTAAGACAAATGACTCTTAGAGTCACTATTTTCATAAGAATCATTTCAAGGACTGTCTCCTCCAAAGAAGACTTCCCTGGGAGTTCTAAATGCCAGTGTCATCCTTGTGAGTTTTATAATATTTTTATCTTATGTTCTAATAGATAAAATTGTCTCAAGCATTTATTCTTATTATTATCTCCTTAAGGTCAATGATTATTATTTCTTTGTATTTTTACATTTAGCCAGTCTCAAAGAATTATTTAGTACTTTATGAATATTTGTTTTTTGGTCAAAGGGTTCACTTTGAAGTGAAAGGAATAGACATAAAATTGGATGATTCATTAAATACAGCAGTACTTCACTGATTGGGATGGAGAAGTTACCACATAATACCCAAACATTGATCAACCTGGAGTAGGAAAAGGATCAAGGGATGACTCCCTACTTAGCTGATTTTTAGTTCAGTGAAATACTAGATATTTCCTATCTGGGAATGTATTGTTACTCTAGGAGTTGTATTTCTACCTGCTCTTAACAGGAAGTTATATGGGAAAAAGCTTCAAAGACAACCAGCTCCTCATTCTGCCTACATTACCTGATTATTGTTGAAAGCAAGGACATTCTCTTCCTGTCCTCCTCTTTCATTTCCTTCTCTCATCTCCTTTTCTGTACTCTCTCTCTCTGTGTGTGTGTCTCTCTGTTTCTGTCTTTGTGTGTCTCTCTCTCTTTCTCCCTCTACTGCTATCTGTCTAACTCTTTTTCTCTTTCTGTCTCTCTTTTTCTCTTTCACTGTCTTTCTATCTTTTTTTCTGACCCTGTCTCTTAATCTGTTTGTCTGTCTCTATATATGTGTGTGTATGTACTTGCAATTAGTTGTTCATTTCTTATTGTATTTGAAAATTTCTACAGTCATTTTCACTAAATGACTTGGCAGTTACTGGTCAGCAGAACTGCTTAATCAAAGGGTATGCACAGTTTGAAAGCCCTTTGAGCATAGTTCCAAATTGTTCTCCAGAATATTTGATTCAATTCACAACTTCACCAACAATGTATTAGTGTCACAGTTTTCCTATATCACCTCCAACATTTATCATTATCTTTTCGTGTCATCTTAGCCAATTTGAAAGGAGTGTAGTATCACTTTGGAGTTGTATTAATTAACATTTCTCTGATCAATAATCATTTAGAACTTTTTTCATATGCCTAAAAATGTTTTTAATTTTTTTATCTGAAAATCTGTCTGCTCATATACTTTGACCATTTATCAATTGAAGAATGGCTTTATTCTTATAAGTTTGAGTCAATTCTCTATTCATTTTAGAAAACATCAATCAACACTTAAGCCATTTGGAAACTTTAATTTTATTAATTATGGATTTTCTTTTACTTCACATTACTAATTTTCTACAAACCACCATTATGACTGAACTCTCCTCTGTAACAATCTTTAAGCAAAACTATTTAAGAAAGAAAAACAAACCATGTCTAGTAGTATATACAATAATCTCCCTTATTAGTTTTCTACCTATTAGGAATAATATTCTTTTTCCTTTTCTTTATATTTTATTTTTAGCACATGTTTATTAGTAAGATTACTCAATCCAAGTATTGGGAATTGTTGGTTAATTCCTTGCTGAAATTTAGAATAGCTAGATGACTTCTTTGCTACATCAATACCATTTGAGTTTCTCAACACCAAATAAACACATATGTTAAATCATGACCTGCTTTCTTTCCCTATTACTCTCATTGAGAAAGCAAGAGAAACAAAACCTACATAACAAATATGTATAACAAGCAAAACAATTGGCATGGTTGTCTATGTCCCCTGAAACTATGTGTTAATATGGAAGCTGAATAAATTAGCTCTTTATCAGAAAGACAGTACCAAATACTTTTGAGAACTAATGCTGAATAGTATAGTTTGAAGTTTCCTAATATTCTTTGTTTCCTTCATTTGCACACTTTTTTTATTATTTCCATTGAGATTTTAGAACTTCTTTGCTTTTAAATTAATTTAGAAGCTTTTATTTTCAAATCATTTTCTTTTGGGGTTCAAGATTGTTTGGAATATGAAAATTCTAGCTATGTAAAATTAATACATTAAATCAATCTTTTGGAATACTGTAGTGCTTTGTCAGTTTGTTGTCCCTAAAACAAATGGAACTAGGATTTGAGTTTTCTTATAACTCCCACTTAAGCTCTTGTATCCCTTGTGTGCCTTAATTTTGGGGGTGAATGGAAGGAGAGGATAACATTATGTCCAATACAGTCCCACTAAGCTTTTTATTTTAGTCCCATTTTCCTTCAAACATCTCAGATCCTTTGATTTCCCACGGGAATGAAAAAAAAAAGAAAGAAAGAATAAATGCCCATATAACATTCATTTAGATATTGTTTTTTGCATTAACATATATAAAATGTCCCTTCTACTCTCAAGCTTAGTGCAGCTTTAAGCTATGAAAACTTAAAATTATACTATGATAAAATCATTGGAACATTCTGTATGATCAGAAATTAAGATGCAGTAAAGTAAAAAAGTAAAATTCTTTGTTCAGATTTTCACCTTGATGAATCAGGCAAAACTTAGGAGAAAGAGAATTAAAAGGAATTTATTAAATATATGTCAAGGTGGCAACACATTTATGGGTTTTTCACTGTACATTAACAAGGGATTTAAGATGGAGCCAGTTTTTATTCATAACCTCCATGATGAGATAAGGACAACTCAGATAGGTGCAGATCAGCAAAAGAGGATAAGCCATGATGGGTAACTAAATGATGAATAGCAGGAATACAAAAGCTGAAAACTGGGTGAGACCATCTACAACAGAATCTCCCTCAACAGAAATTACTCCAACACTGATTTACTATCTGGACTGGGAGCAATGGTTTGCTGAGTCACCATAACTTTCTATTCATTCACCATATGGCAAAAATGTGAAGAATAATTTCAATTGAGGAAGATTAGATGAAGAAATCACACAACACTAAAAATAAATATCATAATATTTTCTTTCAAAGCATATACATATATAGATATATACATATATATATATGTATGTGTGTGTGTGTTATGTGAATTTGTGTGTGAGTAGGTATGAATTCAACAATAGTATCAAACATCAAAATAATGAGAAGCAATAGATTGACTACTTGAATAGGACACTATTTTTCTAGAAAAAGAAAAAAAAAAGCAGCCAACTTAATGGGTAAATCCTCTTTGAAAGAATTCATATAAAAATGTTAGGAGAATCAAACAGCATATAATAGTACTCTATGTATAGCTGTTCTATACATATACATACACAAAAAACATTTATCTATCTATCTATCTAGTAGTTATTATATTTGTCGGATATGACCTCTGTAATGAAGATAATTAGATGTTAGAATATCCCTTGTTCTCAGGAGAATAGAACAATGGAGTTACAAAAGAGCTAGCCAATTAGAAGGATTTCTGAGGCTCAGAAGCAGTGATTCTGTTAATTGTATATGAACTTGGAAATGATTGAAGATATCAGACCAGCCTTGAGTAGCAGCTGCAGTACCAATACACACATGTGTATCTATACACATAAATATATACATATATAGGTTTATGTATGTGCAAGCATGCATATGTGTGTATATAGGCATATGGTATAATCTGTATGTATATACACACATATGTTGCCTTATATATATGTGTACATGTGTGCATTTGCATATGTAATACATGTGCACTATACATACATATGTATATCTGTGTGTGTGTTTGAGTGTTTGTATGTGCACATATTTAATAGCCACAGCCACTCAGTGAATCTTAACAAGAAGAAATCTTTGGAAGTATTGAATTATTAGTCCTGGAATAAATAAAACTCATAAGAGTCAGAAAAGGTCATCTTTAATCAAGATAAAGAGGGATATCAAATCTGGATCACCTATATATCTGAGTGCATGGATATAGTCTAAGAAAACTCACAGAAAGGTTTTTAAACCTTCAGGAGGAAAGTAAAATGTCATATAAGGAGTGAGGACAGATAATAAATCCCAGCCACCCTTTCCAGTCTGAGCAAGAAAACTCACTTCTTTCTGGTTGTTTTACTATTCATGATCTAAGTTAGTATAAACTTTAATGAAATAAGCAAGGAGTAAATTTTGGTAGTTGTGGCTAGCTCAAGCTGGCTCAGTTTGCAGAATTAAACAAAGATTATGGACACCCAGGTCAGAGCTCAGTCCAACCTAATTGAGAGTAAATACTTATAGAGCAGAAATGCAAGGATATTAAAATGATTTCCAACATTACTAAGATTATTTAGAGGAATTGGAGGGAATATTACATTTGATATTAACAATTTTGAAAGTAGTTTTCCTCTCAGAGGTAAAGGATAAAACTGAAAGAGAAGGTTAACAAAGAAAAAAAAAATGTACAGTGGTAAAAAAATATCTCCTCTACTGACAAGTAATCAGGTCACTTGAAAGTTATGCTGACTCTGCAAATCAGGTTCAAATTAATTTGGAAAGCAGACTTAAGTGATCTCTTCTCTTAATGTTTGAAGTTATTAAACTTTCAAAACTTTTGCTTCATACCTTTCATTTTAGTCTCTAAATTTAACTGTATTTTATTACAAGTGCCATGAATGTTGTGTTATTTAAAAGATTCTTATATTCATTTCATGTTCTCTTTTAAATATCATATATAATTTAGTAATAAAATAAATATATTAACTTCCTTTAATGGTTCTGGGATTGTATTATTCTAGGAATATTTTCTGCAATTTATATTATTAGTGTTTTGCCCAGGCATTGAGAGGCTAAGTATCCTGACCAAAATCAGACAAGCAGTACTGAAAAAAAAAATGAAATTTAAAGCCTTACTTTTTCAGCTTTAAGACTAGCTCAGTATTTATTTCACTTTGTTGGGGATGAGGATAGGGTTCTTCTCAGAAGACAATACTGATCATTTTCTCATTTTTACATAGGCCGCTTACTTCCTATTTATCCAACTTTATGTTGTATCCAAAGTTGATTTCTAATTATTGTTTCAGGTTCTGACACACACAATTAAAGGATAAGATTAACATTTTATTTGGTTAAGAAATCTACCAGTTGACAAGTGTCCATATATGCGTAGGTGTGCATGCGCGAACACACACACACACACACACACACACACACACACACACACACACTGAAATCCTTAGTTAGGCAGCATGTTATAATTTGTAGAGTAATGGATTAAAGTCAGGAAGAATCGAATTCAAATTCCTCCAGAGAAATTTATTAGTTGTATGAATGCGGGAAAAAAAAATCATTTTAACTCTGCTGAGTATCATTTTCTTCTATAAAAGAGATGCATAATAATATTTTGCTATTATTATATTGCTGTCATGAAGATAAAATATATCAATATATCTATATATCTATATATTTAGAGAGAGAGAAAGAGAGAGAGAGAGAGAGAGAGAGAGAGAGACAGACAGAGAGAGAGAGAGAGACTGAGAGGTATTGGTAAAATCTAAAGTCACTGACTTTAGGGAAAAGTAGTAGTTTTACTCTAGGACTACTCATCAAAATAAACTTAAGGAATACTCCAGCAAGTTTCCGAAGTTATCTACATTGGAATTTTGTCTAGATTTACCATAAATTTGATGCAGTTTAACTTTTTTTTTCTCTTTTCCTCCTATCTTGCCTTCTTTAATCATCTTTTCTCACCAGTACCCTCCCAAAACATAACTAATATATAATATATATATATAAAAATTGATATATTTGAAATCAATTTATATGTTATACCATTAATAATATGTTAAAATTATATATTATCAATATGTATTGATATGTCAAGGTTTTTTGAAATGATTAAAGAGATCTATTGTTATTGTAATACATGTAGTTATAAATTTAGCGTTCAAAGTTAATAGAGATCATATTAGCTTTAATCTACCCTCTTTTCTCTTCATATCATGATCACAACTACCTTCCCCAACCATCCATCTCAAAAGCACCATTCAAAATAGAATAAGGAAATGCCACGCTAGAATACCTGAGAAAATCATTCAAATACATCACACAGTTTCAACAAAGGGCAACATAAAGCCAATATAAGTTCAGAAAGAAATAGATTCAGAAGTAGGATCAAACATAAAACAAGTCTAAATGGAAAGTGATCTATTCTATTATTTTAACACAGACCTATTCAGCTGATCTCAAACAAAACAAAACAAAAAGATAACTTTTAAAACTATTAGTAGTATGGTTAGATGTTGACAGTATCAAGGAAGACAGAGAAACTGAAGTATCAGACTTATAAAAACTAATCCATCACAAAATAAATACGTTACATATCAGGAAGACATTGCTGAGAATATTTTAAGTTTATTTTGATAAGGGGTCTTACTATTACTTTTCCCTAAAGTCAGTGACTTTATAGCTTACCAATACCAAAGCAAGGAAGTAGTAACTTGCTTGGCAATCAGTGACTAGAAATTCATATTAAATTTAATGTTTCCATTTATATTGATACTTGGGAATGCTTTTCTAAAATTAACTAATCCACAATGAAGAAGTCCTCAGAATAAAAATGTCTTTTGGGAAATATAATGAAGTAAGTATTGGATAAAATGCTTGTTGAACTAATGAATGAATAATACAAATATGTTTTTCTTGGATAATCTGGAGACTAACAGTGCACATTAGGGAGAAGCCTATGGCCCTGGAATAGAGAAAAGCAAATTACAGTAAGTATAATAGAAACAGTCTTCTTAGGCAATAAAGCAATGTCTGAATTTCATTGTCCCCTGTAATGTTCTCTCTAAAATGTAATGTTCTCTGTAATGTAATGTTCTTGGAGTCTCTGGGAACAGCCTTGCTTTCTGTTCAGTAATCACCATAAGTGCAGCCAGAGATTAAAGTCCATATCCTTTATTGTCTCTTTCCAAGTCTTGTTTCCTTTCCTGGAGCTGATTAGCTTTCTTATAGTCCATATTCTTTATTATCTCCTTCCTGGGTCTGGATAGCTTTCTGGAGAGCCTTTTCAGTCTAGCCTTGTTCTTAGGGGGAGAAGTACAGTAGTCTGAGCCAGCAACCAGGAAGATCTAAGATCCAATTGAATTTCTCCCTTTTGTTCTGAGAGCTTAAGCTCCTGCAGCCAGACCTTTGCTTTCTCTTGGAATGTCCCTGAATCTCTCTAGCTGAGACTTCTAATTTATATGCTCCACACTGAGTACAAAACAATCATTATATCACTAGGAAACCATTATTTGTTGTAGGATTAAATCAATACTAAACTAGATTTAACCATTATCTCCTCAATTCCACTTAGTACCTTGTTTCAAGTTCTGGCCCATAATATCTCCTTATAGGATTAAATCAATCATACTGAAGCATGCTAAATTAGATAACAATTGTCTCTATCAATTCCACTGACTTAGTACCTTGTAAGAATCCTTTGTTTCAAGTTCAGAGTTCTGGCCTATAACAGTCCCCTCCATATGATTTCTTTTAGGGCTTTAACAATCCTGCTCCAATTCCCTATCGTATCATGGTGGTGATGCTATATTTTCCAAAGGACTACCAAATTGGAAAAGTATACATTTGAATTTCATGAGGATTAATGCTATCTTTGTTGTAAAAAACATCCTTGCTTATTTTCGATATAATCCTTTGTCATGCCCAAAAGAATGACAATGAAGTGGTGATTTTATAAACAACTACAGTAATTCATAGAAATGTGTATTAAGGTAAATAGACAGAAGCTAGATATATATCAGTGGAGATTATATAATATCACTGGTTCTCGAAGGATTGAAATGTTCTTTCTATGGTGATTTCAGAATCAAATATAATTATAAATATTTAAAATTCATAACTAAGGTGGTAGAGATGTAGAGACTTCAACTTTTTGCTTAAATATTCAAATAATTGAGGCTAGAATGGACAATAATTTGATCGAATTCATTAGTATTTCAACAATTATTCCACCTTTCATAATATTATGTATATTTTCTCCTAACTTTCCTGACACCATTCTAAAAATTTCTAGTCTCATGTTTTTACAAGAGATCTTTTTCAGTACGTCTTAATTTTAGACACTTCTTTTTACTATTAGTCATAATTTATCTTCTATATATGTACTTTATGTACATAGATTTTTATTAAAGGTTATTCTCCACATTAGTGAAGAAGAAAGTTGGGTATATGTGTGCTGTTTTTTTCTTTCCTTTATAAAAGGTCCTTCAGAATTTATGAAAAATTAAGAACTAAAGAACATTATGATATTCAAAATGGATAATTTTGATTATATTAAGTTAAAAAGTGTACAAACAAAAGCAATATAGTCATGATTAGAAGGGAAGAAGCAAAATGGGGGAAAAAATTCATCCAGAGGTTCAGATATAAAGAATTGACTCAAATTTATAAGAGCACAAGCCATTCCCCAATTGATAAATGGTCAAAGGAGAGAAACAGACAATTTTCAGATGAAGAAATTAAAACCACTTGTAATAATATGAAAAGATGTTCTAAATCGCTATTGACAAGAAAAATGCAAATTAAGACAATTCTGAGATACCACTACATACTTGTCAGATTAGCTAAAATGACAGAAAAAGATAATGATCATTGTTGGAGGTTTGTGGAAAATTGGGACACTAGTACAACTGCAGTTGAGAATTTATCCAACCATTCTGGAGAGCAATATGGAACTATGCCCAAAGGCTATCAAACTGTCCATACCCTTTGATCCAAGAGTATCTCTACTAGGTCTGTATCCCAAAGAGATTATAAAAAAGAGAAATGGATTTATGTGTGCAAAAATGTTTGCTACAGTCCTTTTTGTAGTGGCAAGCAACTGGAAACAGTGTTTGCCCATCAGTTAGAGAATAACTGAAAAAGTTTTGGTACATGAATGCTATGGAATATTATTTTTCTATAAGAAACAATCAGCAGGATGATTTCAAACAGGCCTGGAGAGACATACATGATCTGATTCTAAGTGAAGTGAGTAGAACCAGGAAAGCAAAATATACAGCAGCAGCAAGGTTATATGATGATCAATTCTGATGGATATGCCTATGTTCAACAATGAGATGATTCAGAACAGGTCCAGTGATCTTGCCAGGGAACTATATGAAAACAACTACAAAATACTTTCTACACAAAAAAGTCAAATCTATTACATCGGAAAAATATCAAGTGCTCTTGGGTAGGCCAAACTAATATAATAAAAATAACAAAACTATACCATTCAAACTCCCAATAAATTATTTTTAGATCAGAAAAAAAATTATAAATTTCATCTGGAAGAACAAAAGATCAAGAATTTCAAGGGGATATATGAAAAAAATGTAAATAAAGTTGGCTTAGCCAGGCCGGATCTGAAACTATATTATAACACAGTGGACATCAAAGCCATTCCATACTGGCTAAAAAAATAGGTTCACAGGACAAAACAAACTCAAAGGCCCCACCTTTTGGGATAAGAATTCACTATTTGAAATAGACTGCTGAAAAATTGGAAACTAGAATGGAAAAAACTAGGCATTGGCCCACACCAAACACCATATATCAAGATAATGTCAAAATAGGTTCATGATTTAGACAAAAAGAGTGCTATTATAAGCAAATTAAAAGAATAAAGGGTAGTTTACTTCTCTGATCTGTGGAGAAGGAAGAAATTTGTGACCAAAGAATTGCAGATCATGAATGCTATTGAGATCATATTGATATGAACAAAAGAGATAATGTTGATTATATTAATTTAAAAAGATTTTGTCCCAATAAAACTAATGCACACAAGATACATTTTTACATTCAAGGGTTATGATAAAGACCTCACTTCTAAATATATGCAGAAAAAATTGATTCAAATTTGTAAAATTTCAATCCATTCTTCAATTGATAAATGGTCAAAGTATATGAACAGACAATTTTTAGATGAAGAAATTGAAACTGCTTCTAGTCATATTCATAGCTGCTCTAAATCATTATTGATCAGAGAAATGCAAATAAGACAACTCAGACATACCATTACACACCTCTCATATTGGTTAAGATGACAGAAAAATATATTGACAAATGTTGGAGGATATGTGGGAAAACTGGTACACTAATACATTGTTGGTATAATTGTGAATTATTCCAACCATTCTGGAGAGCATTTTGGAACTATGCCTAAAGAGATATCGAACTGTGCATATCCTTTGATCCAACAGTGTTTCTAAAGGCCTTATATTCCAAAGAGATCTCAAATGAGGGAAAGGGACCCACATGGGCAAAAATGTTTGTGGCAGCCCTTTTTGTAGTGGCAAGAAACTAGAAACTGAATGGATGCCCATCAATTGGAGAATGGCTGAATAAGGTGTAATAGAGGAATGCTATGGGATATTACTCTTCTGTAAGAAACGACCAACAGGATGATTTCAGAGAGACCTGGATGAGAGACCTACATGAACTGATACCAAGTGAAATGAGCAGAGCCAGGATATCATTGTACACAGTAACAAGATTATATGATGACTAATTCTGATGGACATGGCTCTCTTCTACAATGAGATAAATCTGACCAGTTCCAATGGTCTTGTAATGAAGAGCGCCATCTACACCCAGAGAGAGGACTGTGGTGACTAAATGTAGTTCACAACATATCATTTTCAACAACTTGTGTTGTTGTTTGCTTGCATTTTATTTTCTTTCTCATTTTTTCCAGTTTGATTTGATTTTCCTTGTGCTACAAGATAATTGAATATATGCATATATTGGATTAAACATATTTCTACCATGTTTAACATATATTGGCATTGAGGGGAAGGAGTAATAAAAGGGGAATTGGAATACAAGCTTTTTAAAGGGTTGATGTTAAAGAATTATCCATGCATATGCTTTGAAAGTAAAAAGCTTTAATTAAAAAAAAACTCAAATAGATATAACTCCTTTATATGGACATGTAGGTATGTATTTACATGATTTAGTATATAGCCTAGAAGAGAGAAGATATATATATATATATATATATATTTAGTAAGGACCTATTCTGAAAATTAAGAAAGTTGTCTTTGTAGATGTATGTATATGTGTGTAGGTGTGATATATAGTTATATATGCATGGATTTGGCTTTGTGTACACAAAGAACAATTTAAATAGATTAAATTTAAATAATTTAAATAAACTTAAGCACTTTGATACTGTTACTAAATCGTATTTTTTTCATAAATAAAAACATTAATAAAAATAATAAACAGAAGAATTAATCTTAGGCAGACATGACTTTCATTATTTGTAAAATTATTAAAGAAGTAATATTCTGTTTTTAAAATCTCCCAAAGAAAACTAGTAAGTTCAAGTCTGTTTTTTATGTTGTGCCAACTCTTAATCTATATTGTTTATGTGTCCATTTTGAGAAATATGGCACGAAGAAATAGTGGTCTCCTTTATTCAAATAGAAAGGAACTTTATTCAGCTAGGAAAATCTTTTAAGAGAATGTAAAATTGTGCAATCTTATGTGTGTTTTGTGCTAATTCATGTTATGCTGGCAGGTACTTCCAATCACCTGATTTGTCTTATTTTTCCCCCTGTGGTCTAATAAGCCACATAGAAAAGATCAAAAAGAAAATTACAAAAGTCTTCATAAAATACAAATTTCTCTATTTCTAATACTGATAATGCTGAAAGTTCAAGAGATAAAAGACAAATAATAATGGAGATGAAGATTGTTATTCTGTACTAGAAATTTCTAAATTGTAGACTTTATTGTATTTTGAAGAAATTTTGAGATATCAGTAAAAGGTGAAAAAATTAATGAAAACAAAATTTGATAAATTAGTTACTTCACAAAAGGAGAACTCTAAAATGACTAGAGATTGTTTTATAGCTTCTGTTTGAATTTTATGACCTTTTATTAATCATGAAATCTTCTCATGAGAGTCAGTAAAATTAAGATTCATTAAATTCATAGAAGTGTTAAAAATAAGGAAAAAGGAAAACAGTATCATAAAAATTAAAATACAACTCCTATAATTTCAATTCTACAACTCAGAATTTAGAAAAAGAAAAAAGAAAATCACTGTCCTAAGCAGTTTCCATTAGTCAATTTTTGAGTTTTAAAATTTTAGTGTATCACTTTGTGAAATTGCTTTTTAACTTTAGTGTAAATTAAAGTTATACTTTAAAACATTCCTTAAGCATTGAGGCAAACATTGCAGGATGGAAGCATTATTTTTTATAAATATAAAGCAAAAAAGAAAAAAAAATTAAATCTTCAGATTCCAAAATAATAAAAATATCATTGAAATTCATTTGCCTCTCTGCTATTTTTAAATGTTTTCAAGCAACCAACCTGAAGTCATCAAGGAAGCCTTGATGGGGATTATGAGATTGAATATAAATCTCAAAGTGCTCCAAGAAAGAGAAAAGCTTTTTTTTTTTTTTTTTTTGAAAATTGGAAGCATCAGCAGAGGCAATATGGTGGAAAGTAGACAAGTCTTTATCTGAACTCTTCCTGACATCCCTCAGATCAAGCCTTTGAACTGGTTTAGGGGAAACAGAAGCCACAAATATTTTGAGTGGAATAAAATTCCAGCTGAAGATAATTTGGAAGAACTTCAGAAAATGTCTGTTTCAATTGAGCATGGGGAAAGACAATGGAGCACAGGCACAGCATGGGGACCTACACTCATGGAACCTAAGGTTTTCTATGTTTGTGAAGTGGAGATGAAGAGACAGACAGAAAGATGGCCCAAAAATCAGGAATTGGTGTTGTAAAAGAAAGGATGAAGGAGGAAGGGAAGAAGTTGATATGATGACAAATGTAAGAAACATCAAGATGTAAAGTAGGAGGCAATTTTGGCATAGCTTTCAGATATTAAAAAAAAAGGTGCCAGTTAAATAAAATGCAGCAAATTAAATATTGCTATAATAAACATGGCAGAGTGTAGTGCAGTGACATAAGCAAAAAGTTTGAAATCAGAATACCTAACTTCATATTCTGGTTCTTCCATGTAACATTTCTTTTAGGCTCAATTTTCTAATAATAATAATACAATAATATAATAAAATCAAAGAAAAATACCACTAAGTGTGAGGAGCACATAGTTTGGTTATTTGATAATAGGAATTACTAGTAATTAGGTATGTTTCATTGGTATTCACAAGATTAAAGAGTCTATAAAGAACTTATCTGTAATAATGGAGAAGAGTAACAAAAATGTTGTAGTATGAAAAGGATATGATCTGTATTTATTTTCTCAATAAATACATGTTTATTGACTTGAGAAAAATTGGATTATTTAATTATAAGGTATATTATGTGATTTTATATTTTATTTATTTTATTAAATATTTCCCACTTATGTGTAGAAACAGCATGTTATTATTTTTTTTAAGTTTTGGCTTACAAATGGTTTTTTTCTCTTCTACTCTTCTCCTACCCATTGCAAAAGCATGTAATTTAATATCAATTATGCATAGGAATTAACGTAAAAATATTTCCATTGGGAACAGAGGCATTTAATGAAGCTGCAGGCTTTTTTACATTACAGTATTCAGAGCTTGTTCTTGTGTTTAGATTTTTTTTTTCTCTTCCAAAGGTATATGATCTGGAAAGAAGTGTCATCACTATTGTCCTGGTCTGCACTCTTTTCCTTATCTTGAAAGACAACTAATACTTTAGGATTAGAATCTATATCATTTCTTAGATCCTTAGGAACAAAATCAATCCTATCTCTCAAGACTTTGACTCCTTCTTGACAGAAAATGTTCCTTGTTGCCCTTGAGCTGATCCAGAAGGGGATATAGTCAATGTAAGTGTCAGGTAGTACTTGGTACTACATCCTATATAGCAGAGAAGTCCCCTTTGGTCTTTTTCTAACAAATTGCCAGGTACCACTACCATTTTTGGTTTGAGAGCCACCCAAAGGTACTGCTACTGTTATAATCACCAGCTAATACCATCAGTAATACATCTTTTACTTGGGTTTTCATCAGCTTCTGCTGTCAAAAGATCTCCCTCACTTTTTAAATTGTCTCTCTTTTACTTTTTGTGAAGTTTGTCATTTCAGAATATAATTTGGGGCATTAAAAAAAATTATCCAGAGGTAAGTATTGAGAGAGCTCAACTCAATGCTTTCTGTACATCATTTTGGTTCCACTTTTTGAATCTCATATCACCTTTAAGGTCCATTCTATTCTAAATCTAAAGTACCATTTTGCTTGTTTTATTTCTACCTAAAATGTGAATCCACTTATACATATTCATGTAACAGAAATAAGCAGAAGCAGTAAGAATATGTTGAAATAGTTGTGATACAATGCAAATACTTCAAAAGAAATAAATATATTGAAAGCAATTTGTGAATAATGTATTAATTAGACTATACTTTCTTTATATTTATTCAAAAAATAAATTACGCCATCTTGATCTTTCTCTTGCCAATGAACCCAAATGGCTTTGTAAAAGAAAGTAAAACTGCTGATTTTGAACAGCCCTCCTTTACTTAAATCCAGTTTGCTTGCAAATCATGGCATCACTTGTCTGTTGTCACTCTTTAAGGACAAAGTACAAACAGCATTTATTAGAATACTTACATCTACATTTCTGTAATCTTTTAGTTTGAAGAAGTCAAGTTGACCAGATTGTAGCATTGAATTAATGAGAATTAATGAGAATAAAAAAGTCTACACATTTGAAATGAAACATTTTATTTAATTTGTGTTATTTGTTGCACTTCTTTTTTATTGTTTCATGAATACATATATATATATATATATATGCATATATATGTGTGTGTGTGTATGTAAAATTATAGATTTTATTATAACTAATACTTGCAGGAGAAAAATGAGTTCTTTAAGAATTCAAGTCTGACAACTCTGAGATACCACTATACACCTCTCATATTGGCTAAGATGACAGAAAAAGATAATGACAAATGTTTGAGGGGATGTGGGAAAACTGGGACACTGATACATTGTTGGTGGAACTGTGAATCAACCAACCATTCTTGAGAGCAATTTGGAACTTTGCACAAAGAATTATGAAACTATACATACCCTTTGATTCAGCAGTGTTTCTACTGGGATTATATCCCAAAGGGATCTTAAAGGAAGGAAAGGAATCCACATGTGCAAAAATGTTTGTTGCATCACTTGTTGTAGTGACAAGAAACTGGAAACTGAGTTGACGCCCTTCAGATGGAAAATGATTGAATAAGTTATGGTATATGAATGTTGTGGAATATTATTGTTCTGCCAGAAATGACCAGCAGGATGATTTCAGAGAAGCTTGTAGAGACTGACATGAATTGATGCTAAGTTAAATGAGCCAAGCCAGCCCAGACTGCAGCACTGGGACACCAGGGCAAGGAGCTAGGGTGGGGAGTCAAAGCATTGCAGTTTCAGCACCTAGGAATATTCTGGGAGCCTCTTACATTACTCTGTCCTGGTTGCAAGAAGGTGGTTTGGCAGATTTGCTACAAAAGGCAAATTGTAAACCACTGAACCCCAGAAGAATGTTGGATGTAAGCTGCTATTACCCAGCATTGGAAATCAATCAGCAGAACTACATCAGGGCAAATTAAAACAGTTGTCACTCATTTGCATTAAACAGACCTCAAGACTTAAAAAAAAATGAATAAAAAACCAAAAACAACTCTCACCATCCTATATAGCTGCTTTTATGGAGAGAGAAAAGAATAGACCTCAAATCCTGAGGCTCCTAATGGCAAAGCAACTCCAGTTGAAGCCCCAAAGGGAGACATGAGCTGGTTCCCATTTCACAAGGCTTTCTTGAAAGACTGCATAAAAGATCTTAAAAGACAGTTAGAAGAAAATGGGGAGTTGAAATGAGATCATTACAAGAAAGAAAGGAAAGAGTTGTATAATGCTTTACAAAAGAAATATGAAAAAAGACACCAATTCACTGAAAAAAAATTGTGAAATGGAAAAATAATTGCATGAATAAAAAATTCAATTGGCTAATTATAAAAGAAACTAAAAAAGATTACTGAAGAAAATAATACACTAAAAATTAGAACTGAACAAATTGTAGTGAATGTCTCAATACAACTTCAAGAATCAGTCAAAACAAAACAAACAAAAAAAGGAAAAATAGAAGAAAATATGAAATATATCTTAGGGAAAACAACTGGCCTGGAAAATAGTTTCCCCACATTCCCTCCAACATTTATCATTATCTTTTCCTGTCATCTTAGCCAATCTGACAGGTGTGAAGTGGAAGTGGTACCTTGTAGTTGTTTTAATTTGCATTTCTCTAGTCAGGGATTTAGAGCAATTTTTTCATATAACTATAAATGTCTTCAATTTTATCATCTGAAATGTGTCTGTTCATATACTTTATCATTTCAGTTCTGAAATTATTTTCTTCACTTTTTTTTACTTCTATGTCTGTTTGTCTAATTGAATTTCAAAATGAGTTGTTTTGTTCTATGGAATTTTTTTTTCCATTTCACAAATTCTGTTTTTTAAATCCTTTTCTTTTTCAAAAATTCTGTTTTGGGGGGAGTTGTTTTCTTTTCCCATTTTATCAAATCTCTCTTTTAATGAGTTATATGCCTTTTCCAAACCCTTTTGCAAAGTTTTCGTTCCCTTTCCCCATTTTTCTTCTAGCTCTCTTTTAAGATCCTTTTTAATTTCTTCTAGAAGAGCACTGTGTGATGGGAACCAATTTATATCACCTTTTGAGGCTTCACCTGGAGACAATCTGCTTTTAGTCTCCTCAGTGTTTGAAATCTGTTCTTCTCTTTCACCACAAAAACTATATATTATCAGAGTTCTATTTGCTTTTTTACACATTAAAAAAAAAAAAATTAAGGTCTGCTTTTAGGGTAGGGGAGGTTTTCCAAGCTTCCTGTACAAGCAGTAGCTTCCTCTATAAGTGTCCTTGGCTATGCTGGGTAAGTGCTAATTGGCTTTTGGTGCTGGGTGGGCATGGCCATGTCCCATGAGATTCTAGTGTTTGGGGTTTACTTTTTACTTTTGGTGTTTGAATTGAATATTTTCTAACTTTCCTGCTGATCTATTGACTTGCAGCCAGGGTAGAGTAGTCAAACTTCTGCTGTAAAATTTCCCTGTAGATTCTCCACTACTCTGCATCACCCTGTGGATTTTGCACTTACACAGTCTTTGCTGTCTGCACTGGCATCTTTGCTTGGCCTGCTTCTCTCTGTTCCCATTAAAACAGACATTTTCTGGTGATCTTCGAAATTATCTTCTGCTGGTAATTTGTTGCACTCCCAATATTTGTGCGTTTTTTCTGGTCCAGAGATAATTCAGAGGCTGGAGTTCCTAATTGGTCTGAGAGTTGTAGGAGAAGGTCATAAAGAAACATGTGTCCTCTCCACCATTTTGACTCCACTCCCGAAAATGTCAGATTTCGTCTTATAACTCATAGAGAGAGAACATTTGGGTGACTATCTTATCACTCAGTTATATGAGAACTGGACAAAAGGTTCAATTTCCACAGAGTTATAAAACTTAAATCAGAAAATGAAATTGAAATCTAAGATTTGTAAATTATAAACAATTGTAAAATGTAATCAGAGGTGAGGACTTAATCACAAGTGGAATGGAAAATGCAATTAAGGACTTACACTCAGATTAGAGAGGAGATGTAATGTTATAATCAGAAGTGAATACACTTCTCATGGGAGTCAGAAGTAATAATGTTTTATGGATGGAAACTCCTCTGGGTGAATTAGACTCTCCAGACAGCCTGTAACCTTTGTATTACTCATCCAAAAGCAAATGGGGAGGGAAGGGGGGAAGGAGGAGATGGGGGGGGGGAAATGAACTATTTCTAAATAAGGTAAATGCCAAGCAAAGATGTAATGATTTTATTAGGGGTGAAGATTCACTCTCATCTGGGGGGCTTAGATGGTGCAGACAGGCTGTGCCTTTCATGGCTCTCAATCAATGGGGAGCCAGGAGAGGGATTTGCATTTCTAGTAACAGGATATAAAAAGACATGTGTAGTGATTTCATATGTGTTTATTCTATAGGACACACACTTTTATAGTTGTGCAATTTAAGACTTTTAACTTTACCCTTCCAAATCCAATGGAGTTATTTCTCAAAGTTAGAGAGTTACTTGCCACTAAATGAAGAAACTGAAATATCTAGTATAAAGTAATTAAATATTTTTCTCCTTTTGTGACTCCTCAAAAATCATTCTAGTTGCTACAATATTTAACTAGTTCAAGAAAAAAAAAGCTAGTGTTTCTTAGCCTTGTTAATCACTTCACTTTCAATAAGAAAAAAGTACCAACTGCATAACATATTTCGATGTTAATGCTTAACTAAACAAATTCAATTGGAACAATCATCAGTACAAGACTCAGAAACTCTAGCATCAAAACTTGATTGCTCATAATATTTGGGATAGAAATGGAACTTTATATAATCAGGCATTTTTCCAGAAGATGATTTGATATTTGGTATCAAAGTCAAAGTTCTCTGACTATTTCTCATTTATGACTACTTCATTATGTATGGAGGAACATTGCAGGCAAACCAAGGATAATTTGAAGCAAAATTGTTTCTATCCTCATTTTCCTCTTGTCTCCACATGTTCTTTTTATTCTCTGATTTTGAGTCCTTTAAATGATTATCATGTATGTACCATCTTGTCTCAGTCTCTTAGCTTCATCTTGTATTGATTTCATCTAGACAGTGTTCTACTTTCTACACTTTTCTTTCTAATCTTAATTGTATTAATTTGTTTTTTTTAAAAAAATCTTTGTAATTTCATATAATAAAAATTATATATTTTGCATTTCAAAAAAGAAAATTGTTGATCAAGTTTATGTACTAATATATTTTTTATCTTTCCTAATGCCATACATAGCCAGATTTGAGCAACCTGTATATGAACTGAGAGGAAGAATTTAATTGGAAAGAAGTGTTCTACTTGTCTATTGAACTTCTGTACCTGTGTATTATAGCCTGGTATATTGGTATCATGTTTTTACTGAATCAAAAGATCTTTGAATACAAATATCATATCTTATCTTTGTGGGTGTTCTGTCCAAAAATTTCTATCTAATATTTGTTTAAAAATATATTCTGTAAAGAATGAGGATAATATTTTTCTCACCTATAACATTGTTAAGATCATGTGAGAAAATGCTTAAACAGTGTGAATTACAAAATAATGTTTTTTTTAACTTTTAGGAATTGAATTTATTATTATGTATGCATGTTACTTCAAAAAAATGCCAAACAAAACCAAAGTATTAATAAAGACTTATATTGCATTACAAAATAATGAAGATTCTCTGTTCTCTTTTTTAATAGTATTTTTAAACAATATTTCATCTAAATTTAGGAATATCAAATTGTTAGTACTTTCCTAAACTCTGTTAGAAGAAGCTTGGCACCAATACCATGAAACCAAAGCTTAAAATTGTTTTTCATTTTACTAATTTACCTCATGAACAGAATTTTTTTTAATTTTTATTTAATAATTACTTTATATTGACACTCGTTTCTGTTCCGATTTTTTTTCCCTCCCTCCCTCCACCCCCTCCCCTAGATGGCAAGCAGTCCTTTATATGTTGGATATGTTGCAGTATATCCTAGATACAATATATGTTTGCAGAACCGAACAGTTCTCTTGTTGCATAGGGAGAATTGGATTCAGAAGGTATAAATAACCGGGGAAGAAAAACAAAAATGCAGATAGTTCACATTCGTTTACCAGTGTTCTTTCATTGGGTGTAGCTGCTTTTGTCCATCATTTATCAATTGAAACTCAGGTCTCTTTGTCAAAGAAATCCACTTCCATCAAAATATGTCCTCATACAATATCGTTGTCGAAGTGTATAATGATCTCCTGGTTCTGCTCATTTCACTTAGCATCAGTTCATGTAAGTCTCGCCAGTCCTCTCTGTATTCATCCTGCTGGTCATTTCTTACAGAACAATAATATTCCATAACATTCATATACCACAATTTACCCAGCCATTCTCCAATTGATGGGCATCCATTCATTTTCCAGTTTCTAGCCACTACAAACAGGGCTGCTACAAACATTTTGGCACATACAGGTCCCTTTCCCTTCTTTAGTATTTCTTTGGGATATAAGCCCAATAGAAACACTGCTGGATCAAAGGGTATGCACAATTTGATAATTTTTTGGGCATAATTCCAGTTTGCTCTCCAGAATGGTTGGATTCGTTCACAACTCCACCAACAATGCATTAGTGTCCCAGTTTTCCCGCATCCCCTCCAACATTCATCATTATTTTTACCTGTCATCTTAGCCAATCTGACAGGTGTGTAGTGGTATCTCAGAGTTGTCTTAATTTGCATTTCTCTGATCAATAATGATTTGGAACACTCTTTCATATGAGTGGTAATAGTTTCAATTTCATCCTCTGAAAATTGTCTGTTCATATCCTTTGACCATTTATCAATTGGAGAATGGCTTGATTTCTTTTAAATTTGAGTCACTTCTCTATATATTTTGGAAATGAGGCCTTTATCAGAACCTTTAACTGTGAAAATTTTTTCCCAGTTTGTTGCTTCCCTTCTAATCTTGTTTGCATTAGTTTTATTTGTACAAAGGCTTTTTAATTTGATGTAATCAAAATTTTCTATTTTGTGATCAGTAATGGTCTCTAGTTCATCTTTGGTCACAAATTTCTTTCTCCTCCACAAGTCTGAGAGATAAACTATCCTATGTTCCTCTAATTTATTTATAATCTCGTTCTTTAAGCCTAGGTCATGGACCCATTTTGATCTTATCTTGGTATGTGGTGTTAAGTGTGGGTCCTTGCCTAATTTCTGCCATACTAATTTCCAATTATCCCAGCAGTTTTTATCAAATAATGAATTCTTTTCCCAGAAGTTAGGGGCTTTGGGTTTGTCAAACACTAGATTGCTATAGTTGACTATTCTGTCTTGTGAACCTAGCCTTTTCCACTGATCCACTAATCTATTTCTTAGCCAACACCAAATGGTTTTGATGACTGCTGCTTTATAATATAATTTTAGATCAGGTACAGCTAGGCCACCTTCATTTGATTTTTTTTTTCATTAATTCCTTTGAGATTCTCGACTTTTTATTGTTCCATATGAATTTTGTTGTTATTTTTTCTAGATCAATAAAATATTTTCTTGGAAGTCTGATTGGTATAGCACTAAATAAATAGATTAGTTTAGGGAGTATTGTCATCTTTATTATGTTCGCTCGGCCGATCCAAGAGCACTTAATATTTTTCCAATTATTTAAGTCTGACTTTATTTGTGTGGAGACTTTTTTATAATTTTGCTCATATAATTCCTGACTTTCCTTTGGTAGATAGATTCCCAAATATTTTATGCTATCAACAGTTATTCTGAATGGAATTTCTCTTTGTATCTCTTGCTGTTGGGTTTTGTTGGTGATGTATAAAAATGCTGAGGATTTATGGGGATTTATTTTGTAGCCAGCTACTTTGCTAAAATTATGAATTATTTCCAATAGCTTTTTAGTAGAATCTCTGGGGTTCTCTAGGTATACCATCATATCATCTGCAAAGAGTGATAGTTTGGTTTCCTCATTGCCTACTCTAATTCCTTTAATATCTTTCTCGACTCTTATTGCCGAGGCTAGTGTTTCTAATACGATATTAAATAATAATGGTGATAGTGGGCAACCTTGCTTCACTCCAGATCTTACTGGGAAAGGTTCCAGTTTTTCCCCATTGCCTATGATGCTTACTGATGGTTTTAAATATATGCTCCTGACTATTTTAAGGAAAAGTCCATTTATTCCTATGCTCTCAAGTGTTTTTATTAGGAATGGATGTTGGATTTTATCAAATGCTTTTTCTGCATCTATTGAGATGATCATATGGTTTTTGTTTGTTTGGTTATTCATATACTCAATTATGCTAATAGTTTTCCTAATATTGAACCAGCCCTGCATTCCTGGTATAAATCCTACTTGGTCATAGTATATTATCCTGGTGACGATTTTCTGTAATCTTTTTGCTAATATTTTATTTAAGATTTTAGCATCAATATTCATTAGAGAGATTGGTCTGTAATTTTCTTTCTCTGTTTTCAGCCTACCTGGTTTAGGTATCAGTACCATGTCTGTGTCATAAAAGGAGTTTGGTAGGACTCCTTCAATCCCTATTTTTTCAAATAGTTTATATAACATTGGAGTTAATTGTTCTTTAAATGTTTGGTAGAATTCACATGTAAATCCATCTGGTCCTGGGGATTTTTTCTTAGGGAGTTGATTGATAGTTTGTTCTATTTCTTTTTCTGAGATGGGACTGTTTAGGATATTTACTTCTTCCTCTGTTAGTTGGGGCAAGCTGTATTTTTGGAGGTATTTTACTATTTCATTTAAGTTGTCGAATTTATTGGCATAAAGTTGGGCAAAGTAACTCCTAATTATTGCTCTAATTTCCTCTTCGTTAGTGGTGAGTTCTCCCTTTTCATTTTTAAGACTAACAATTTGATATTCCTCTTTCCTTTTTTTAATCAGATTTACTAAGGGTTTGTCTATTTTGTTGGTTTTTTCATAGAACCAACTCTTAGTTTTATTAATCAATTCAATAGTTTTTTTTTACTTTCAATTTTATTGATCTCACCTTTTATTTTTAGAATTTCAAGTTTAGTATTTGACTGGGGGTTTTTAATTTGTTCCTTTTCTAGCATTTTTAGTTGCAAACCCAATTCATTGACCTTCTCTTTCTCTATTTTATACAAATAGGCCTCTAGAGATATGAAATTTCCCCTTATTACCGCTTTGGCTGCATCCCATACATTTTGGTATGATATCTCATTGTTATCGTTTTCTTGGGTGAAGTTATTAATTATGTCTATGATTTGCTGTTTCACCCAATCATTCTTTAGTATGAGATTATTTAGTTTCCAATTATTTTTTGGTCTACTTCCCCCTGGTTTTTTGTTGAATGTAATTTTCATTGCATCGTGGTTTGAAAAGGATGCATTTACTATTTCTGCCTTACTGCATTTGAGTTTGAGGTTTTTATGTCCTAATATATGGTCAATTTTTGTATAGGTTCCATGAACTGCTGAAAAGAAAGTGTATTCCTTTCTGTCTCCATTACATTTTCTCCAGAGATCTATCATATCTAACTTTTCTAGTATTCTATTTACCTCTTTGACTTCTTTCTTATTTATTTTGTGGTTTGATTTATCTAATTCTGAGAGTGCAAGGTTAAGATCTCCCACTATTATAGTTTTACTGTCTATTTTTTCTTGCAGCTCTCTTAGTTTCTCTTTTAAGAATTTAGATGCTACCCCACTTGGTGCATATATGTTTAATATAGATAGTGCTTCATTATCCATGCTACCCTTTAGCAAGATACAGTGCCCTTCCTTATCTCTTTTAATTAGATCAATTTTTGCTTTAGCTTGATCTGAGATCAGGATGGCTACCCCTGCTTTTTTGACTTCACCTGAAGCATAGTAGATTTTGCTCCAACCTTTTACCTTTAACCTGCATGTATCTCCCCGCTTCAGGTGTGTTTCCTGTAAACAACATATTGTAGGATTCTGGCTTTTAATCCATTCTGCTAACCGCTTCCTCTTTATGGGGGAGTTTACCCCGTTCACGTTTATGGTTAGAATGACCAATTCTGTATTACTTGCCATCTTGTTAACCCCGGTTTATGCTTTTCTCCCTTCTTTCCCCTTTCTCCCCCTTCCCAGTATTAAGCTTGTGAGCACCACTTGCTTCTCACAGCCCTCCCTTTTTAGTATCCCTCCCCCCACCTTAGAGTTCCTCCCCCTATCTTACCCCTTTCCCTCCCAGTTCCCGTATTCCCTTCCGCTTAGCTTATTCCTTCCCTTTTCACTTTTCCCTTCTCACTTTTCAGTGAGGTGGGAGAAGTTTCACCATAGATTGAATATGTCTAAAATTCTTCTCTTAATGCCAATTCTGAAGGCAGTAAGATACCCACTATATTCATCCCCCTCCATTCTTTCTCTCAGATATAATAGGTTTCCTATGCCTCTTCATGAGATGTATTACCCCCACTTTAACCTTTTTCTGATACAATGTCCTTTCCACATCAATTTCTAGAACAAGGTATACATGTATTCTTTATACATCTATATAGTCAAAATATAGTTCCCAAGATTAATCTTTACCTTTTTAGATTTCTCTTGAGTTCTATATTTGTAGATCAAACTTTTTGTTAAGTTCTGGTTTTTTCATCAGAAATAGATGAAATTTGCTTCCTTCGTTGAATGTCCATCTTCTTCCCTGGAAAAAGATGCTCATTCTCGCTGGGTAAGTTATTTTTGGTTGCATACCAAGTTCCTTAGCCTTTCGGAATATCATATTCCAGGCCCTTCGATCTTTTAATGTGGATGCTGCCAGATCCTGGGTGATCCTTATTGTGGCTCCTTGATACTTGAATTGGGTTTTTCTAGCCACTTGCAATATTTTTTCCTTCATCTGAGGGTTCTGGCATTTGGCCACTATATTCCTTGGTGTTTTGATTTTAGGATCCCTTTCAGTGGGTGATCAATGAATGCTTTCAATGTTTATTTTTTCCTCTGTTCCTATGACTTCTGGGCAGTTCTCTTTGATAATTTCCTGGAAAATAGTGTCCAGGCTCTTTTTTTCATCATGTTTTTCTGGAAGTCCAATGATTCTCAGATTGTCTCTCCTGGATCTGTTTTCCAGGTCTGTTGTCTTCCCCAGAAGGTATTTCACATTTTTCTCCATTGTTTGATTTTTTTGGATTTGCTTGACTGATTCTTCTTGTCTCCTCGAGTCATTCAATTCCACTTGTTCAATTCTGATTTTCAGTGAAGTATTCTCTTCACTCACTTTTTTAAAATCTTTTTCTAATTGTCCAATTGAGTTCTTTTGTTCTGTGGAATTTTTTTCCATTTCGCCAATTTTGTTTTTTAGAGAGCTGTTTTCTGTTTCCAGTTCACCAATCCTATTTTTCAAGGATTTTACTTCTTTATCCACTCTCTCTTTAACTTTCTCCAGGCTCTTTTGCCAAGCCTCCCTCTCCTTTTCCCAAGCTTCCCTCTCCTTTTCCCAAGCTTCCCTCTCCTTTTCCCAAGCCTCACTCTGCTTTCCCCATTTTTCTTCTAGCTCCCTTGTGAGAGCCTTTTTAATCACTTCTATGAGGTCCATCTGTGCTGAGGAACAGACGATCTCCTCCTTTGGGGATTCACCTGGGGACTGTCTGTTTTTAGTCTCCTCAGGATTTAGAGTCTGCTCTCTATATGTGTAGAAGCTGTCAGGGGTTAAAGTCCTCTTCAGTTTCTTGCTCATTCTGTCTAATAATCAGAGACAAACTAGCAAAGAAAAACAGAAAAAACTGGAGTCTTTCTTTGGGGGAGGGGCTGGGTGTGTTACCGAGCTTCCTCTCCAGACTGCGGGGGTGCAGCAGTGAGGCACTAGCAGGACTGTGCTGCGCCTGCGCTCTGAGATCCCAGAGCGTGCTGAGTCACTGTGGGGGAGGGGCGGCCAGGTCCTGAGAGACTCCAGCTGTTTGGGGTTGTATTCTTCAGCCCCGGTGTTTTTAGCTTCTCTGCTGGGCTGCTGACTTGCTGCAGGTTCCAAACCTGTAGCGAAGCTCTCCCCGCAGAGACGGCTGCGATCACTCCCCACCCCCTCTCCAGTCTGCTCCCGTGCTCTCACTGCCGCTGCCCTCAGCCTGCGCCCGATCTAAAACCGCCCCAGCCCTCCAGTAAAGACAGACCTTTCTTGGCGAATCTCAAGGATGGCTTCTCTTGGTAACTATTTTTGGGGTTTTTTTTCAGTCACACATTAATTCAGAGGCTTGTAATGAGGTGGATAGTGAGAGAAAGCGCGGAGCTTATGCAGCTGTGAGCCTCCTCTCCGCCATCTACCTCATCAACAGAATTGACAAAGAGATAATAAAGTCAAGCAGAGCAATTTTTTTTTTCCATTTTATTAACCTCTGATGCTACTTCTTGTTTGCTTGATATTAGTTGTTAGTATTGAAGGATGGGAAGGAAATACGCATGTTATGGTGCCTCATACATATCAGGAATTATATTAAGAGCTTTAACATATATTATCTCAGCTAATATAACAACCACCATGGGAGGATGGCAATTTTACTCCATTTTACACATGACTTATCCACATAACTATCAAATGTCAGAGCTTTTGAATTCAAGATTTCCTCACTCCAAGCCCATGCATTGTACCATATACTTATTATTGCTTATTGAGCATCACAGGTTACCAGTTGCCATGCTGTCATTATGCTTTTTTTTCTTTTGCTAGGTCTTTCCATTCAATGTAGTCATCCTAAAACTTCACTTTTCTAAAACTTAAGCATGAGTTTAACTTTAAGTCTAGCACATCATTACCTTCAGTATATCCTGAAGCAGTCTATAATTTGTCTTCACTTTATGATTTTTAAACTTTTCTCATTTTTCCTAATATAAACCAATATTTTAAGAACTTGCTTCCTCAGTATCCCCTAAATTTATCAAAGTAATTTCTATTTTTTTCAATCTTTTCTCATGTCTATCTGCTCTTAAGGTAATAATGTCAAAGTAAGGTGGGTCTAAAATAACCTGGAAGAATATTCCCCTATGTTTATTAAAATTCTACATAATGCATTATTGGTAGAGTTGTGAAATGATCCAAAAATTCTGGAGAACAATCGGGAACTATGCCCAAAGGGCTATAAAGCTTTACATACCCTTTGACCCAGCAGTGTCATTACTGGGTCTGTATTCCAAGCAAATCATAAAGGAAGAAAAAGGACCCACACTTGCAAAAATGTTTATAACACCTCTTGTGGGGGTAGCAAAAAATTCAAAAAAGAGTGGATGCCCATCAATTGAGGAATCACTGAATAAGTTATGGAATATGAAGGTAATAGAATATAATGTTCTCTAAAAATGATTAATAAGCTAATCTTAAAAAAGACCTGGAAAGATTTACATGAATTGATATTAAGCAAAACAAGCAGAACCAGGCATACATTGTACACAATAACAGTAATAGTGTATCATGATTTAATATGAAAGGTTTGGTCCTTCTCAGTGATTCAGTGGTCCAAAGCAAGCCCAATAGTCTTTGAACAGAAAATGCCTTCTGCATCCAGAAAAAGATCTAAGGAGAATGAATGTAAATCAAGATATGCTATGTTCACTTCTTTTTTCAGTGTTGTAATCTCTCCAAGGTTTTTCTCTTTTGTTCTGATTTTTCTTTCCCAACTGTTTCATAAAGCAGTGTTTATTAAAAATAAATAAATTTACTACAATTAAAAAGATTCATTGAGTGAAAGGAATTCTTCTACTACAATTATTTTTTTTTTTGGCACTTTTATGTTCTTTGATATTTCGTTTTCAATAAATTGTATTTGTTTTGTAATCCTATTTTACTTAATTATATGTATTCAAAATATTTTTCTGAGAAAGAATCCAAACATTTCATGAACTGAAAGATATTTTGATAAAAATTGGTTGAGAATTCCTCTTCTAGAAACCATTTTCCCAGAATTTTATCATCCTGAAAGTATTAGGAGGAAATGACATCATTAAAATTCTGGAAGGGATCCTAGACATCTTTTCCATAACATCTCAATTAGTATAAATGAGAAAACTAGGAGTTAAAGGATGGAATAATACGTGTCAATGTCAAGGAACTAGTATGAAAATAATATTAGAATCCAAGATTTCAGAAACTATCATCTTCTTATTTATTTTTACTTTTGAGAAATTCATGAAATTTTCAAGCAATATGATTATTAATTTATCTATCAATTTCTTATTAGAATCACTAAAAATTTTAAAAATTCTAATATTTTACTAATAATGTGAAAGTTGGTGTTTGAATATTTTCATATAATAGGAAAGTTAATGTTTCAGATAATGATTATATTAAATAAATTATGATGTCTTACCAAAGCTTTCTAAAACCACAATCTCTCTCTTTCTTTCTCTCACTCACACACACATACTCTGTCTCTATCTCTTTCTCTCTCTCTCTCACTGTCACATGACACACATACTGCATATTTTGAATATACATACATACATACTATGTACACATACATATAATATGTATATATAGATATATGTATACACATATATCTATATATATACACACACATATACATATACTCTTTTTATATTTTTCTGTTTTTTTTCTTATTTTGCATTTGTTTTAAAGAATTAAACACATTAAAACAATTTTAAGTATAATTGCCCAAATGGGAAAAAAAATCCCCTGAAGCAAATAATTTCTTCAAAAGTAAAAATAGCCAAATAGTAAAGGAGATAAAGAACTTACCTGAAGAATATCATTCCTTAAAAATTAGAATTGAGCAAAGGAATGCTAATGATTATATGAAAAATCAAGAATTATTCAAACAAAATCAAAAGAATGAAAAAAGAAGAAAATTTAAAATACTTCATTGGAAAAAGAATCAATCTAGAAAATAGATTCATGAACTATTTAATGAAGTTTGAAATATTTGAAAGCCATAATTTAAGAAAAGAGCCTGAACAACATCTTTTAAGAAATTGCTATGGAAAACTGTTCTAACATTCTTGAAGAAGAAAGAATAATCCAAAAAATAATTAAAGAAAATTACCCTAGTGATATCACCCAAAATAGCAAGCAATCTGATATAACTGAAATATGTACAATCCTATTAAGCATATTTCTGTATTTGTCATATTGTGAAAAAAAAAATCAGAGCAAAAGGGAGAAAAGAAAAAAAAAAACAACAACATAATACACAAACAAATTTGAAAATACTGTTCCAGTGCATATTCAGTTTCCATATTTCTCTCTCTAGATGCAGATAGCATTTTCCATGCCAAGTCTATTGGAATTGCATTTAATCATTACATTATTAAGAAGTCCATTGCAGAGATTCATACAAAATTTTGTCATTACTGTTTACAATGTTCTGTTTTTGTGCTCTACAAAATAAGGTTTTACACTTTTCACATACAGGCAGATCTAAACAATTGAAAATGTATCTCATTCTGTCATGGGAAGTCAAGCTAATATAAAAAATTTACAATTCTACCTAAATTAAGCTACTTATTAAAGTGCCATACCAAACTGATGAAAAATTATTTTATAGAGCTAGAAAAAAAATAATAACAAAATGCATTTGGAAAAATAAAATATCAAGAATATCAAAAGAATTAATGAAATACCAATACCAGTTCCAGACCTAAAACTATATTATAAAGTGTCAATCAAAGAGTCATTTGATATTGGCTAAAAAATTGAGCTATGGATGAGTGCAATGGATGGCTACACAAGATACAGTAGTCAGCGACTCTAGTAAGAACTCAATATTTGGCAAAAACTGCTGGGAACATTTTTGGAACAACTTTTTTATGAGTGAGCTTCTAAATCTTTGGTAGGACTGGAAGTTAGCCCAGGGAAGCTGCTGCAACCTACTGCTTTCCTGGTTGCAAAACTAATGGTGGTGGCTCCTCAACAATCACTTTCTCACATATTCAGATACAAATTAGACAAGTATAAGGATTAATGCATTTATTTCATTTCTCCTTAAAAGAGGTTTTCCCCTACTTCAAAGTCCAACTCTTTTTGTACAGCAAAATAATTATTTGGACATGTACACATATATTGTATTTAACTTATACTTTAACATATTTCACATGTATTGGTCAACCTATCATCTGGGGGAAGGGGTTGGGGAAAGAAGGGGAAAAGTTGGAACAAAAGGATTTGCAATTGTCAATGCTGAAAAGTTACCTATGCATATGTCTTGTAAATAAAAAGCTATAATAATAATAATAATAAAAGAAGATGGTGTACCCAGTCTCTTAGAATAGGAACACATCTTTATATCTTTACCTTTTTTATGTCAATTAGCTGGTTAGCATTTCTCCCATCAGGATTCTCATTGGTCAAGATCCTTTCACTATTGAATAGAGAAATGCAAATTAAAATAACTCTGAGGTACCATCTCTCACCTATCAATTTGACTAATATGGCAGAAAAAGAAAAAGATAGATAGCAAAGGAGGTATAGCAGAATTGAGATATTAATACATTGTTGGTGGAATAGGGATCTTATCTAATCAACTACAAAGCAATTTGAAATTATGTCCAAAGGATGATAAAATTGGACAAACACTGATCCAGCAATACCACTAATAAATTTATATTTTAAAGTGATTATAGAATAAAAGTAAAATGGAGCCACATGTACAAACATATGTATAACAGCTTTTTTTTTGTGGTGTTAAAGAATTGGAAATTGAGAACATGCCTATCAATTGGGGAATAGCTGAATAAATTTTGGTATATGAATGCAATGGGATACTATTGTTCTATAAGGAATGATGATCAAGGAAACTTTACAAAAAAACAAAAAGACTTTCATGAACTGATGCTGAGTGAAGTATTCAAAAACAGAATATTACAGTTACATTGCATAATAACAGAAGAATATTAAGATCATCAACTATAATGTTACCTCTTCTCAGTGATCCAAAATTCCAAAAGAATTCCAAAATACTTCTGATGAAAAATGCCCTTCATATTGAGAGGGAAAAAAACAAAACAAAACAAAACAAAACAAACTGTTGAGTCTGAAAGCAGATCGAAACACACTTTTTTTCATTTTTTTAATTTTTTGTATTATTTTTTGTCATGTTTTTTTTTCCCTTTTCTTCTTATTCTTCTTTAAAATATGACTAATATTATGGAAATATGTTTAACATTATTGCACATATATAGGCTATATTGAATTGTTTTTTGTCTTAGTGTCGTGAGGGAAAGCAGACAGGGAGAAACATTTTTAGCTCAAAATCATATAAAAATAAATGTTGGAAACTGTGTATGTATGTTTGTACATATATTTAGAAAAAATAAAATATCACTAAAAGAAATAATTGTTATATCCTGTTTTCAGGTAAAAATACAGCACTTTTGTCCATGCATTTATTACTTGTTAATATAGAACTATCTAGTAACACGAATGTTGATGACACAAGTGCATGGTGCAATGGAAGTGACCCTATAATTGAAGTCTAGATAACAATTCCATCTGGTGACTGACACTTATTGCTTTTGTGACATTAGGAATGGCATTTAACCTCCCTGGAATTATCTTTTATAATCTGTAAAAAGAAAGTTTTAAAGTAGGTCACCTAGGAAATCTCTCCCATTTATATTCAAGAAAGCTTCTTCCAATTAACCAATAATAATTATCTCAGATTATAATTCCTTGAATTGTGTAGAACAAAATAAAGTTTTGTAAACTTTTTTACATTTTTTTACACAATAATGTTTTTTTTTAATCTTTAATGCTGGATTATTATTATTTATTCTCCTAAAAGAATTTAGTACATTGCTTTGCACATGTTGTTCAATCATTTCAGCTTTGCCTGCTTATTCATGATTCTACTTGGGGGTTTTCTTGTTAAATAAACTGGTATTGCTTGCCATTTTTTCTACATATCATTTTATACATGAGGAAACCAAGAAAAATAAGGTTAGGTGACTTTTCCATAACCACATAGTTAATAAGGGTCTGAGATTGGATTTGAATTCAGGAACTTGGTCTTCCTGATCCCAGGGTCTGCAATCTTATCTTTAAAAAAATATACTCTAGGACATTTAATTTTATATTTATATTACTTATTTGTAAATAATTATCTGCCATTTTACTAAGAGTTGCCCCAAGAGCGTTTGCATTAGGTGCCATTGTGCATTGTTAAACGAAGATAGTAACCACTTTTTTTTTTTTTTTTACATCAGATAACACTGGGGAGGGAAGGGGCAGAAATATAATAAGCAAGAAATATATGAATATCAGGCTTAGTCAAGTCAACAAACACTTATCAACTATGTCCTATGTATCTGCAAAACAATCCATGTTCTCAGAATTTACAATTTAAAGAATGAGGAAAAAATATAAAGCATGTAAGAACATTATATATACATACTGATAGCTAGATAGATAATAAAGACTCATAGATCATAGTTCCACATAGCTATAGCTTAGTTTATATAGTTTATATTAATGATGCGAGTGTGGTCCCTTTAAGAATTCACTTATTGCTTTCTTTCTGATTCCCAACCCCTCCTAGTTAATGTAATTATCAATCAAGGGCCTTTTGATTCACAAATTCTGGTCCCTTTGAATTCCAATAGAAGATCCAGGCCTGTCCCAGCCCCATCTGGATTTGAGCTAACTTGGGGCTACACCCACAGGCCCCTTTATTAAATCTGCCATTATAAAAGGGGCCAAGCTGGGACCACCTCTTTGCAGAGGTCCCAAACATGTTACCCTTATGCCTGGCATATCTGGACCCTCTGTCCATTGGAACTCTGTGTCTGGTGCTCTTCTTATCTCTACCTTTACCTATTTCCTTAACTATACTTTAACCTTACTTCCAAATCCCATAATAAATCTCTTTTATCAATCTAGCTTTTCGGGCAATAAATGCTTTTATTAGAAACCTTTATGCTGCTACTAGACTTATTTAATTCTGTATCCTTGTGCCGAATCCAATGGGGTTGCAGGGTAGCTCTGTTTGACTCCCTGTACCCTGAACCTACCACTAGACCTCAATTAAACCCTAATTTCATTTAGGTAACCCAAATCTAGACCTCATCATTAATATGTGTATATATAATAACTAGCTAGCTATATTGATATAGAAATTGATATTAATATCTATATTTGTAGATGCATCTTGCTATCTCTATTATTACATCTTCCTCCTTCCCGCCTTCTCTTCCTCCCTCCATTCCTCCCTCCCTTCCTCATTTCTTTCTTTCTTTCTTTCTTTCTTTCTTTCTTTCTTGCATCTAACGACAAAGCCAAAACTTGGAATACTTGTAATTGATTGTATTTGAAAATGAACATTTGGATATCTAAATGATTTTCAAATCAACAATTTTACCCTTTTCAATATAAAATATTATTAGTGGTAGGATAAAGAGGTAGTCATATCTCACTGGAGATAAAAAAGGGATTAAAAAAAAAAACAGATTTCTGGTTTCATAGGATCATAAGATTTTTCAAGTGGGAAGAGTCCTTGGGAATGAAATGGAACAATTCTCATTTTTTAAAAGAAGATAATATTTTTAAAAAGAGAGAGAAAAAAAGGAATCAAAGGAAATTTAACACACATATATTAACCATGCTCACTAGACTATGATCTAATTGAGATAAGTAATTTTTTTATTTCTGTTTTTTCTACCCCTGAGCTTCACAAATTTCTGACACATAAGCCTTAATAAATGTTTAGTGCCTGACTGAAAAAATATTATATGTAATTGAGCCAAAATCTGATTTTTTTGGTCTTTCATTTGACATTGTTTCAATTATCAAAAGTCATCTATTATAGTTTTGTCATTTCTTTTACCCAGGCCAAATATCTTCAGTTCTGAAATTTGGCCATGATATTCCTTGGAGTTTTTATTTTAGGGTCTTTTTCAAAAGATGTTCAATGAATTCTTTCAATGCCTATTATACCTTCTGATTCTATTACCTCTGGACAGTTCTCTTTGATGATTTCTTGTAAAATAGTATCTAGGCTCTTTTTTTCATCATAATTTTCCAAAAGTCCAATAATCCTCAGATTCTCTCTCCTAGATCTATTTTCCAGGTCTGTCATTTTTCCAAGTAGATATTTCATGGTTTTTTTCCAATTTATCATTTTTTTAGTTTTGCTTAATTTTTGCTGTCTCAATGAATCATTAGTTTCTATTTGTTCAGTTCTAATTTTTAATGAATTATTTTCTTCATTAGTTTTTTTTTTTTTTTTTTTTTTTACTTCTTTTTGTATATGTCCAATTGAGTTTTTAAATGAATTGTTTTGCTCTATGGAATTTTTTTCCATTTCCCTAATTTTTTTTTTTAGTGTGTTATTTTCTTTTTCCAATTCACAGATCCTACTTTCTTGCGAGTTCTTTGTCTTTTCTAATTCACAGATCTTACTTTCCAGAGATTTTTTTTTACTTTTTCCATTTCACAGGTTCTGTTTCCCTGCACTTCCTGGGAGTTTTTTACCTTTTCCAATTCATATTTCAGGAAGTTGTTGCTCTCTTGCAAAGCTTCTCCTTCCTTTCCCCAGTTTTCTTCTAACTTTCTTTTGATACTTTTAATGGTCTTTTCTAGGGGAGTGTTATGTAAGAGAGGACAGGTAACATTCTCCTTTGGGGTTGTCTGGTGACTGTTTGCTATTAATCTCTTCGGGATTGCAGACCTGCTCTTTTTCTGTATAGAAGCTGCCAATCGTCCTTTTCATTTTTTTATTCATTTTTTAAAGCCTTTAGTATCTGCCTTCAGGGCAAGAGGGTTATCAGCTTCCTCTGCAGAGCAGGGAGAGATGTAACCCGGCTTCTGGCTCTGAGGTATGGGAGTGCTCTGAGTGAAAGTTTCCCCTTCCCCCAACCTGAGGTGATTTAGCCCTGGCAGAGCTACAGAAGGTGCCCAGGGGAGAACCCCACTGTGTGGTTTAGCGACTGCTCTAAGGCTAGAGACTAAGTAGTGTCACTACCCCAGGCCAGAGAGCCTTGTGGGGCTAATGTGAATGGCCTGGCTTGGAGGGGAAGTCTCTGCCTGGAAGCAAAGCAAATCACCCAGCAAAGGTTCTATTGCCCCAAGCCGAGCCCCACACTGTGCAGATTAGAGGCTGCCTCCCCTGCCATGCAACTGCCCCAAGGAAAAGCCCTGGACTGCGGGTTGGGGCTGCGAGCTTGTGCTGCAATCTGTGCTCTCACTCCCGGTTTGGGGTGTGTAGGCACTCCCACCTGATTCTCTCCCTTCTTGTGCTGATCTTCTCCCAGGCCCCTCAGGACAAACCTTTTCTGACAAAATTCCAGATTATCTTCAGCTGATGAGTTGTTGTACTTCTAGTCTTCCTAGGTTTTACCGCTCCAGAGCTATTTTGGAGGCTGAATTTAATGTTGGTCGTGAAGGTAAGAGAGGTGCTTAGAAAGTCGCATGTGCCTTCCCCACCATCTTGGTTTCGCCCCACATATCTTCAGTTCTTTCCAATGATCTTAAACTTAGTTTAGTGTCTGATATAAATTAGGTACTTAATAAATACTTATTGCCTTGATCTATGTTTATATCATTTTAAATCTCCTGCCTATTTAGGATGCCTTTGAGTAAGTATTATTGAGCTGGTATTTGGCTTCTTTTAGATTTGTCAAAAATAAAACTGTATAATTCAGATTTGATTTTCACCAGGATGGAGTGCATGTTTAATTCTTTTCTTACTAGTTCATCAAACATGTATTAAATACCTACACTGTACCAGAATAAGAAAAATAAATCAACTTACATTTATGTAGAACTTACTATGTGTCAAATTTAGTGCTAAATTCTTTAAAATTATATTCTCATTTGATACTTATAAATGCTGTAAGGTACATGCTATTATATCTATTTTATAGATGAAGAAGAGAAAACTTAGATAAACTGACATAAAACTTGTTTGGTGTCTAGGGATTGTGTCTGTTTTTGAACTCAGGTCACCTAATTCCAGATTTAGCACTTTATTATTGCTCCTCATCATTATGATAGCCTGTTTCTCTTTATATGCTTTATGGATAGATAGATAGATAGATAAAGATATCTACCTGTATCTCTTTACATACATTACATATAGATATAAATATATTTATATAGAAACATACAAATATTTGTATACATTACATATGTACACACATTTATATATACATATATGCAGGCATGTACACACATACATACACATATGTGTGCACACACACATAATATGAAAAGTTTGTTTTTAATCCAGGAAGAAAACATATACTTTAAAACAGTATATTTATTGATAAAAAATAAATTTAACTTATCTAACTATGAATGATTTCTTGGTAAGAATATTAAAAAATAATTAATGAGAAAATACTTAAAATAATAATTGGACAGCTTTAACACACTGCTCTAAGAAACTGAAGATTTATTATTTAATTATGCATTATGTTGTCTTTCCTTATATCTGATTATGAAATTTGAAATTATTTCTTTTTATAAATCATATTGTTGTCCCCTTGATGACAGACTTTTTTTGCCTTTGAATCTTCAGCACTCAGTTCAATGTTTTGTATATATCTGGCATTTAATAATTGTTCATTGATTTCCTCCCTAAATACATTCATCTCATTGTTCTTCATTTACTAAGACTAAAGTTATCAAATATTTTGTCACAAGTTCCCTACTCTTCTTAACCTATGCAACATTTAAGGAAATCAATTACTCATAAGGATTGCATATGGTTAGTGATATGCAAATGCTTCATTTGATTTCTTTTAGGCTTCAGACAAACAAAATTAAAAATCATTTCAGAATATACACTGAAAACATGCAAATGAAAGCTAGATTTGCTTCATACACCAGAAATGTGTACAACTCCTCCTTATGAATTATGCATATAGAGAGCTAATCACAGCCATTATAGTTTATGAAGCTCTGTAAATAGCATCATCATACTTTGATGGTAGGGGAACAAAAATAGCAGAGTACTGAATTTGGATTCCATGAATTTTCTACTTGTACCTAATTTCTTTTTTAAATATTTTTTACAAGTTAATATTTTTTTAAAAAAATACCTGCTTTAGGAAAGACATAATTCTAAAAATATATAATACTGACTACTCCAACAATATTTCAATTACTCCCAAACATAATTTGACAGATATAATTTTTCCTCTCTAATACTGTACCAAATTATCTGAAAAAAATTAATTCAAGGAAGCTATTTATTCTTCTTCAGGAAAAGATGGATAGGCTACAATTCATAATTCCATTTTGAAAGAGGAAAGAGGAAATATAGCAGTTTAGCAGTTGTTTTTGGAAACCATAGCAATATTTCCTTTTGGACATGTTTAACATGTTAAACTAATGTTCTCAAATTGATTATAGTCAGTAATAGAATGAAAATTAATATGTATCACAAAAGATATAAAAATAAATAATACCCTTCCACCTTAATTTCTGTCTTCTTTAGCTATTCTAGCTACAGGTTTCAAAAGGTGAACTAACTGAATCTAATCCCTAATTCTTAAAAAGTTAAGAAGATAGCTCAGAAATCTTCTTGGGACTAGCATAGAATGTTTAGATAAAATGTGGAGGAAAATATTTAAATATATCGTGACTTTTGCTTTGGCTTAAAAATACCCATATCAGACTACATAAGGTATTTTTTTTCTATTTCAGAGAAACAAAATTTTTTAAAGAAGAGGGAATTTGGATCTGAAGTAGGAAAAACTGGTTTGACTCATAATATCTGAACAAATTGTCTAATTTCTCTAGGCTTCATATTCTTCATTTGTAAAATAAGAATGGGGTGGGGAAAAATAGATTTAAGTTATTTTCTGATTCTAAATCTATGAGCCTATAGACCTATGCTTGGTTTTATCCAATGGATTATATCATGATATTTTCCCCATAGTGCAATTCTAAATAATAATTACAGAATTATAGAAATATGAGGGATATCAAGGACTATAGAGTCCCCATAATATTTGAATAGAGAAATTATTTTACAATAATTTATGCATATTGTTTTTACCCCTTCTCCTGAAAACCTCAAATGTTTAGGAACTCCACTATCTTGTGAGGCAGAATATAAATACTGTATAGTCCTAATAATAGGAAAATTTTGTTAATTGTTTGTATGTACTCCTTATATCAAAATATTCCTTATATCAAATCCAAATATCAAATTGAACCAAATTTAAATTTCACTCTCTAAAAGATCTTTCCCATTATATAGTTTCTACTTCTACTCTCATGATGAAAGAGAAAAAATAAACTAATGATCTCTCTTTCATATTATAGCCCTTCAAATAATTGAGAATTGTAATCATTTAATCTTCCTCTTTGTTCATTCCAAACATTCCATAAATTTATCAATAGGGTTTTAAGTGTATGTGTGTGTCCTAGTGTGTCCATTCATCTCAATAACTTATTTAATTATATTTTGCCTAAATCATTCCTAAAATGTGGGACTCAGAATTGAGTCTAATGTCTAAATATATTCTGACTAAAGTAGAACAGAGAAAACCAATCACCTTCTCTTTAGAAACTATACTCCTCTGAATGTGGCCCTAGAAACTATGTTGGTTTTTCTATTGTTTTTGTTTATTTGTTTTTACTTTGGTTTTTCCCTTTCCATATTTTTACTTATGTTGAACTGGAATTCCACCAAATTATTTAATTTCCAATGATCCACGGAGATCAAAAGGAGGGTGATAGAAAGAAACATAAGAGTTGTGAGTAGGTTAAAACATATTTTATACAGTAAATTAGGAAGGAAAATTGGAGAAAGAATCAACTTTAAATAAATATATTAGAAAAAATAAGATGATTGGTTACACATTTGAAGGGAAAAATGCTTATTTTGGTTTAGCCTATCTCTTACTTAGTAGCTGGGAAATACAAATGTGCTTATTTGAGTAATTAAAAAACCAGTTGATCAAGGACATCACTATTACTCTACAAATGTAATTTAATGATGAAATATAGTTCTTTGTCAAAAATTTATAGTAAAAAAAAAGAGACTGACTTTCCTACATTGTTTTATATGTGTCTTTGTGGGTGCTCACTATGGACAATAGGAGTTTTTGATCCAATTTATAAATTTCAGAAATGTTGTTAATTGGCTTAGCCATAGTCACACAGATAATGAACATCAGAGATAATTTTAAATCTTATGCCTTCCTTCCTGTTGAGGAACACTAAGCTTAGCTGAGTCTCTCATATGTTAACTGCCTTGATTATATATTTCAAATCATTCCAAAGACTAGTAGCCTTGCAACAATTTTATTTGGTAGAATTTATTTTGTACTTATTCATATTTATGCATAACCTACCATTCTCTTTGCTGTTCTTTATTTCCATTATAATGTAATATGCATTCCATTTTAAGATTTATATATGTGTGTATTATTGATTGTTCTTCATTGTCAAATAGGGGCATGATGCCATGACATGTAAGTAATTGGATTTAAGGGAGGGAAGGATGTACAAAGCACCAGCTTCAGTTTCCCCTCCAGAGCTATCTGGGTCCAGTGGCAAGATATAGATGACGGGATATTGCCCTGGGAGGAGTGGGAGAACCTAATCTTTTTAATCTAAGAGCTTTAACAGGACTCAGTTTGATAGAGGAAATGTCCAAACCATGATTATGGCTAAGTAAGAAATAAAGCAGAGAATTGCATTTCCATTCATTTAATGCATATTATGGTTTACCAAATATTTCAGTCATGTCCCCATTATAGGGTTTTTTGGGAAAGATATTGGAATGGTTTATCATTTTGAAATGAGAAGCCTGAAGAAACTTTTTCTCTCAAGGAGAAAGCTATCTTGAACTTTACCTCTGTACCTCATACAAGACAAACAGGATAACCAGTCTAATTCTGTTATCCTGAGAGACCACCCCCATTGATAATACTCACTACTGATTAAGTTTTCTATACAGGTAAACAGATACCTATTCAATTCCAAAATTCTCCATTGTCTCAATAGTCCTAAACTCTAGGATCTGCCATAAAAATAAGTACCCTCAACAAACCTCTTTACAAAATCTCCTGCTTGTATTAGGGGCTTTTTGTCCACCAAGGGAGTCTCTTTCTTTGTGATACTCAGAAATAAACTTTCCTGCTCTTTGCCACAGATAACTCAGTTTTGTGAATTCTTGTCACAAGAATTCTCCTCCCTTGCCTTTCTTGTTTCCAAGCCAAGGCTCAAATCCCATCAATTTCATTCTCTAGTTCATTTTTCAGTTGAGGAAACTGAGGCAAACATAATTAAATGACTTAAGTTCAGAGTTGCTGAAATAGTAAATGTCTGGGGCCAGATTTAAACTCAAGAATAAAAATCTTCTTGCCTCTAGATCAAACACTCTATCCACTGTGACACTTCCCTATTCTACCACCAATACATCTTTCTTTAAATTCAAAGAAATGAAAACTGGAAGTCAAGTAATATGTGCTCATAAGGTTGAATGATTAAAAGTCACATGTGCAATTATCAAGAGATTCAGCATATTCATTCCATGATTCATTTCTTGACATCAGTTCCAGGATTATTCAAATCTCATCCCTCCTGGTAATTACCTCCATATCATAGTATTCACTTTGCCACTTCATTAATTGAGATCTTGTGGCTCAGTCAATAGGTCTGGCATCAGGAAGACCTGCCCTGACTTCCAATCCAGTCTTACTGACCCAGAGAGTAGGATATTTAACATCTTTTTTGGCTCGGACTCCTCTACTATAAAAGGAATGTAGTAATAGTATCTACTTCTCTATATTGTTGTGAAGATTAAATGAGATAATATTTATAAAATTCTTACTATACTGACTGGCACACAGCAGCTTAAGAAATGATAGTACTCTTCTCTTTCTTTACTCCTCCAAATTCCAAAAGAAATAACAAAGGCATTTGTCTATAGGATGTGCGTTGTTAATTGCACATTCCTTGTTGAAAACTATTTACCATATGCAGCCCTCAAACAAACAAACAAAAAGAATAAAAGTTATTTTGCAAAAATAAATGCATGCTATTATTTAGGTATAGCCAACATATTCAACTCAGAATTACAGAGGTAAAGTAAAATTGGTATCATAAAGTGCAACAATTTAATTTCATAGATTATTAAACCATGGCTCAGAGGACTGAAATGATTTATCAAGCATCCTAGACCTAGGATGTTACAGGGTTGGATTTCACAATCTTTTATTCTTTCCATTATCTCATACTGATATATTTTCTTGCAAATATTAAATTCAAAATTGTTGATAAAAACCAAAAATACACGACATGTCTTAAAGTCAGAAAGACCTGGGTTAGGTCTTATTTCTGAAACAGTCTTGCTATTTAAATGTAGGTGAGTCATCAGAATTCTCAATGCACAGGCAACTCTGTAAAATTTTAAATAGTAGAGAAGGGAATGATGTGCAGTGATAGAGGATGTTTTTGATTAGTGACTTACCAATAACAATTAAATCATAAATTTGGATAGTATAAATTCCCACAAGCATGTGTGTATGTGTATGTGTACATATGTGTATATAATCTACATATGTATATATGTACACATGTACAAATATTTTGATTAAACATATATGGGAAATGTATTAATATGCACACATTTGCTTTGGATTTATCTGATAATGAAACAATGAAAAAGACAAAAGAAATTAGGTCCAAAGGTCTTTAAGGAAAAAGCTCAATGACCACATGATGGAGATGTTGTGAAGGGATTCTATTTCAAGTATGTTTTTAACTTTATTGCCTTTGAGGATCCTTCCAAGACTGAGAATCTTTGATTCTGAAAATCTAATTTTGAAAAATAAATAAAATTTTTTAAGGGAACTTATTTTTTAAAAGTTTATTTCCAATCTAGAATCCCAGGGAATTCGAGTTTAGAACTAAACATAGATTCCACAGATTTCAAGTAGTTTCTAACTTTGGCTGGATATCTCTCCCCTTACTCCTATCCCCACCCTCTGTTTAATCTTTTTTCTATAATGTGAAACTCAAAAAAGAAGGACTCTCTCAAATGATAGCAATTAGACATTGCCAGCTGTGAAATCTGAGGAGAAATGAAGGAAAACATTCAAAAGAGTTAACACTTTATCTTCTTCAAGTCCCTAAACAACTTTGCTTAGTTTATTAAAGAAAGTATAACCAAATTCTTTTTAAAATTTTGGGGTTTTTACCTGTATATTCAATATAAATCTATAGTTCAATGATTTATGACTTTGTTAGGTCTAATGTTTTCTATCCTAATAAAGATTATGACCCTTACATGTCTTAATATAAAATCTTTAAGAGTTGCTTTGGAATAAAGCAGTCACTATTAATTAAATAAGACTGTAGTTAAGAATCTCTCCAGAGCTGGCTAATTATCCATAAAAGAAAGAAGCCACTGTGATGTCAATACTCCAACCAGTAGAAATGTCCAAAGCCAAGAGATGACAGTAAGGAAATCAGGATTACTAGAATAAGAGTATTTAGAGGTTTGAAGGTGTTTAGCACCTAAAAAGATTGGAAAATTGGAATGAAGATGGTTTTGAATACCAAATAAACAATTTTACGTTTGAAATTATTGGTGACGAGGAGGCATTATAATTTATAGAATAAGGAGGTCACATGATTAAATTTGTACTTTAGAAAAATCACCTAGATGACTGCATAGAGGATAGAATGGATTGGGAAGAGGCTTGAGGCACTCAGACCAACCAGTAGGCTGTTACAATTATCCAGCAGTGAGATGTCTATAGGACATACAATTCAACATTTCTCATATACAGTTGGAGATATGGAGACTGAAGAGCAAGATATTTCTGAATAAGTAGATCTGAGAATATTTTATCACAATACCTACATAGTGCCCTCAGTGAAAAAGATGTATCATAATTTTTTTAAACAATTAAAAATAAAAAAAAAACATTATTTTTTTGAGTTTTTTGTATTGATTAAAATATATGTAAATAAACAATGCAGTATAATTTCCTAGAAATAGAAAATAAAATTGGAAACACATATCAGCAAAGAAACTCAACATTAAAGGTTTTTTTTTTTTTTTTAATCTCACATAAATCTATCCTGTGATTGAATTTGCAGGAGCTACAGGAATATTTATCCACACATTTTCCCATTTTACCATGGTGGAGCAATGTTCAAGAAAAATAAATAAATAATTTTTCATGTATTGTAATGTTATTTTAATGAGATAGAGTTTTGCCTCCAGAAAATCCATTTGAATAAAAATGAAAATTAATGCTGTTGTTCAAAATTTAAATATTCAAAGCCTGTCACCCGATGCTTTGTTAAAATTGACATTTGGTGGTGCACATTGGAATATTTTGACAGATAATATTTGAAAATGTTTATTAAGAATTTTGCTTTCAAATTTATCAAGAAAGGTGCTTTTTCATGTAGGTTGAAATAAGTATGTTTAAATTTATATTTGTTTTCAAAAGTTTTTTGTTGTTTTTTTTCACCTGCTATGCATCAGACTCTAAGTATACCATTTTAGCAAGAAAACTCTATTGAAAGGAAGGAAATAATTCTAAGCTATTTCTTTGAAAAAACAAATTCTAATCTTCCATTCTCTTTGTATTACTAAGGATAGTTTTTGAAAAACTATTTATTATTACTTTATCTAGGTTCTTCTTCATCCTTTTAGTTTTTCAGATTCTCACTTTATCTTTTCATGATTTGTACTTTTTACCATTAGTTTTCTAACTAATTAGTATGGCAGAAACTAGGCATTGACCCATATTTAACACCATACACCAAGTTAAGGTCAAAATGGGTTCATGACCTAGGCATAAAGAATGAGATTATAAATAAATTGGAAGAACATAGGATAGTTTACCTCTCAGACCTGTGGAAAAGGGAGGAATTTATGACCAAAGAAGAACTAGAGATCACTATTGACCACAAAATAGAAAATTTTGATTATATCAAATTGAAAAGTTTTTGTACAAACAAAACAAATGCAGACAAGATTAGAAGGGAAATAATAAACTGGGAAAACATTTTTACAGTCAAAGGTTCTGATAAAAGCCTCATTTCCAAAATATATAGAGAATTGACTCTAATTTATAAGAAATCCAGCCATTCTCCAATTGATAAATGGTCCAAGGACATGAACAGACAATTCTCAGATGAAGAAATTAAAACTATTTATAGACATATGAAACTATGCTCCAAATCATTATTAATCAGAGAAATGCAAATTAAGACAACTCTGAGATATTACTACACACCTGTCAGATTGGCTAAGATGACAGGAAAAAATAATGATGAATGTTGGAGGGGATGCGGGAAAACAGGGACATTGATACATTGTTGGTGGAATTGTGAACACATCCAGCCATTCTGGAGAGCAATTTGGAACTATGCTCAAAAAGTTATCAAACTGTGCATATCCTTTGATCCAGCAGTGTTTTTACAGGGCTTATACCCCAAAGAGATACGAAAGAAGGGAAAGGGACCTGTATGTGCCAAAATGTTTGTGGCAGCCCTGTAAGTAGTGGCTAGAAGGTGGAAAATGAATGGATGCCCATCAATTGGAGAATGGTTGGGTAAATTGTGGTATATGAACGTTATGGAATATTATTGTTCTGTAAAGAATGACCAGCAGGATGAATACAGAGAGGACTGGCGAGACTTACATGAAGTGATGCTGAGTGAAATGAGCAGAACCAGGAGATCATTATATACCTCAACAATGATACTGTTTGAGGATGTATTCTGATGGAAGTGGATCTCTTCGATAAAGAGAGCTAACTCAGTTTCAATTGATCAAGGATGGACAGAAGCAGCTACACCCAAAGAAAGAACACTGGGAAATGAATATAAACTGTTTTCATTTTTGTTTTTCTTCCCAGGTTATTTTTACCTTCTGAATCCAATTCTCCCTGTGAAACAAGAAAACTGTTCGATTCTGCACACATATATTGTATCTAGGATATACTGTAGCATATTTAACATCTATAGGACTGCTTGCCATCTGGGGGAGAGGGTGGAGGGAAGGAGGGGAAAAATCGGAAGAGAAGTGATTGCAAGGGATAATGCTGTAAAAAATTACCCTGGCATGGATTCTGTCAATAAAAAGTTATTAAAAAAAAAAAAAATGGAAGGCACCTTTAGGAGGGCCTTCAGTGTGTGGAGCCAGCAGGGAGGTCCTTTGTGGACACTGCCTTCTTTCTTTCTTCAAGTGTGTGATTCCATTCTTTCTTCCTCCCTTCTTCCCATCCTTGGATTGGCCTTGGGACTGGGGAGAAAGGAGACAGTCTAGAAATTCTATCCTCTCCTTCTCCACATAGACTCTTTTGTTCAGTGTCCTTTAATGTAATACTATGTTTAGTTTTAGTTTTAGTTTTTTTTTTTTTTCCCTTGTTTCAATCAGTACATGGTGAATGAGTGTTTCCATTTATCTTGTTTTGAAACAGATAAATGGGACTATACCTGATTCTGGGGCTCTCTCATTTAAAGATGGAAAGAAGAGAGTTGTTTTTATGAGGGATCTGGAGCTTTTATCATAGGACTATCAATAGCATAAATTCATTGCTTTGAATTCTTCCTGTTGATGAACTTTGATTTATTGGAAAAATGGATCTTAATGAATTTGATTTTCTTATTTTATCTAGTTCTATAAAATAAATCTTTAATAGTTTTTTTTTTTTTAAAGGAATGTTTGGAAGCCCTTTATTTCAATTAAGGCAAGTTTTTCCCCATAGAATTATATTCACTCCTACTAGATAAGGTATTCTTAGATATAATCCTATATTCTGTGCTTTCTTGAATGTTCTATCCCAAGGTATACATTCCTTGATAATGTCGGCTAATAAATTGATTCTGACTGTGTATCCTCTGTACCTCAATTCTGTTTTTTCTGACTTCTGCAGTATTTTTTCTATGACATGAAAACTCTGGCTTCTGGCTATAATGTTCCTGGATGTTTTCATTTTCAGCTTTCTTTTAGGAGATACCTGCCTGATTCCTCCTGTTGTACTTTGGAGCTAAGAGATCTGAGCATTTTTCTTTTATGATTTCTTGAAATATGATATCCGGGATCTTATTTTTGTTGAGTCATAGCATTCAAAAAGTCCACAAATTTTTAGTTTTTTTTTCTTAATTTGCTTTCTACGTCAGTTGATTTTCTTAAGAAATATCTTACATTTTTGCTTTTTAAAAAATTCTTTTGACTTTGTTGTAATATTTTTTGACATAAAGTCACTGGCTTCTATTCATTCCATTCTAATTTTTATCATTTGTTGTTTGGGTAAGGTTTGTTAATCTTATATCAGGTTATAAATTATTTTCTCAATTAGTTCTTCTGTAAGTCTTATTTCTTTGCCAGTATTTTTCCTCATTGACTTTTGAAATATCAGTTTAACCCTAAAAACAAAAACTCTCTCTTCATCTATTTTATAAACTCTAGTTGAAATAATGCAGCCAAGCTACATTTTTCTTTGAGGTTTTGCTTCCACATATTTTAGAAACATTCTCTTCTTTTGCTTCTGAATCTTGGGCATCTATTACAATAGTAATTTTTTATGGTGGAATTATTGAATTTATTTAATTTCTTTTCCCTTTATCCAACTTTTTCTGACGTAAGATTTGATATTAGGTTGACACTTGGTACTTCTGAAGAGAAGACCATATAGTTGTATTCAATATTATATTGTTCCATATCTCAGAAGCAGCCCAGGCAAGATCCTTGAAAGCAACTGGTGCTCCTAAAGTGTCCTAATTTAATCTTGAAAACTTTTGTTGTGGATTTGTAATCCACCAGGCATTGTATTTAATGTGAACCAGGGCAAAATCATATCATTGCCCCTTTAGTATGAGTTTTGCAAGTTCCTGATCTGAGTTTTAGCAACAACAGATTGTTTCTGGACTCACATGATCATGTAGAAATTGTTTAAAATAGTTTAGAGTTACAGACTGTAGGCTCCACTTTGTTTTGACATTCTTATTTTGGTTACTCTTCTAAAGACTTCAGATTGTGTGAGGTTGGAACTCTGATTCTGTTCTACACTTAGGGAATCATAGTCAAAATGTTGCCCCTTCCTTCTGAATTTTTTCCCTTTAGATATACAGCATAGGGTCTACAATCACTCCTAATTAAACTAGTTTCTCATACTTTCTTTTGTCCAACTTGGATCTATGATTTAGATTTGGGTGCTGAGTGATGATGCTATTAATTGACCTATGTTCCCTCCTCTTGCATCAACTATCCAGCGTAGTTGTGCGTTCTCCTTTTTGTTCACTGCTTCATATGTTTCTCAATCATCCACTTGAATGACCTTCTACTTTAAACTCAAGTGCCATCTTTTGAGATCTTTACTAATTTTTCAATCAATTCATATCTTTTTTACCTTCCACAAAAGTTTTTTGTCTTTTATGCCTATTTTCTAAAATTGTGGCTTTTTGCTATTTTTTTCAGCTTTAAAAAGTCTTGAAAATATACTATTTTGATTGAACCCTAGATTATTTCCCACTGTCCCTTGTCCCACAGCAAATAGGTATAAAATGCACACAAAGCAAAAAACAAAACAAACAAACAAATAAAAAAACCCTCTAATCTTGAGTAGCTGTTAAAGGAGGTAACATACAAGTGATTATATAAAAATAAGAAAACTACAAAATGAATGAAAAACAATCTATAAATGAAATTACAGTAATAGTTAAGGGAAAAGTTAGATTAGGGAAAGAGTTTTGACCATTACAAGGAAACTTTTTTTTTTTTTTTTCTGAAGCAATTGGGGTTAAATGACTTGCTTAAGGTCACACATCCAGGAAGTGTTAAGTCTCTGAGACCAGATTTGAACTCAGGCTTCCCTGACTTCAGGGCTGGTGCTCTATCCACTGCACACCTAGCTATTCCTTCAAGGAAATATTTGAGACAATGTTTTAAATAATCCGTGTGAGTATAATGGAGAGTTATAGATTATATGATAAGACTGTATATATAACAATTTTTTTATTTGTTTATTTTGCAAAGACCTCAGGGAAAACCCACCATTATGGAATGGTTAAATAAATTAAGGTATATTTAATTTATGGGACACTCTAGTGGTAAAAGAAAGAAACAGTTTCTAAGGAATCTGAGAAGACTCATGAATTAATGTAGCCAGAAGTGAATAGAACCAGGAGCACAACTTATATTATAACAAAAGGAAAGAATACCAATAAAGCAATGACCAATCATGATTCAAAATCCTTGAAAATGATAAAAACTACTTACTGAAAAAGGGGTGAGAACTGAAATTGTATAACACACATTTTTTAAAAAATATTATCAAAGTGAAAGTTTTATTTGCTTGGCTTTTATTCATGTTCTTCTTTCTTATCACCTCCCAAAGGGGATCAAGTGAGAAGCTCAGAAAAATAAATGCTTGTTAATTGGAAAGAAGCAAAATAAAACAAAATAAAATAATAAAAAAAAACACAACAAAGAAATAAAAGATAAAATAACTTCTAGTAGAAGAATCAAATCTTTAGGAATAAGGAAAGATTTTAAAAAGAAAAGAAAAACAAAAGAATGCCAAGATGTGATATATAGTTATTAAGTTTCCCCTGACACCTAACCCTGAAAAGGTAAACAAAACAAAAATCTAATTATATCTACATTGGCATCCAAGCATCATTCTAATGAAAAGAAATGGAAATTATCATCATCCTCTTATAAGGTTTTAAGATCATAAAGTTAGAGTTGGGAGAGACGTTAGACATCACTGGTTCCAATTTCCTCATTTTACCAATGAGAAAATTGAGGACTATATAGATCATGTGACTTCCCCACAATGATACATTAAATGTATATGTATATTGTAAATGTATACATATATATATACATATATATATATGTATATATATATATAATGTATTCATATGTAAGTGTGATATGGAACTATCAACTTAGGTATCTTTTTTATCTATTGATGGATAGATTTTTCTATCATGTCTTTTAGAAAATATGTCTAAACTTTTTATTTAGATAGGAGAGTATTATGGTACATGGGATTAGTGGGATTTTTAGATGTTATCAAGAGTGATGATATCTGTTTTTATTACTATGAAGAAGAGTCATGCAATTATGATGGGCTTCTTTCAGCTGAGACACGAACAATTGGTCATATGTCAATCTGACACTTACAATTGAAAGGTGGGCTATCTTTATGGCTTGTGCATTTGAGATGTGACAGAATCTCCTGAGATTTGTCAAACCTGATAACATGCTATTCACATGGAAACATAGGATATTTATGGAAAGAAACTTGAAGGAAAATGAACAAAGATTATGATGTTTTAGATAGAAAACCAAAAATGTTAAGAACACAGTTGGTGTTTTTGTCATTTCATACAATTTAAATGAATAATCATATTGGTGAGAATGCAGATGTATACAAGTATTGAGATTGAAGAATAAAACCCCAAAATATCAAGTAATGTCTATCAAATTTTACTTATAATAAACACTAGCATTTATCTATCACTATAAGTGTTTTATTTATGTAATTTCATTTGATTCTCTTGCTAACCTTTGCGTTATAAGTTATTATTATTCTCATTTTGAAAATGAAAAAAATTATTGAGAAGTTATATGATTTACCCAGGTTGGAAAACTAGACACTAAAGCAAATTTGAATTCTAGTTTTTCTGTGTAAAAGACATGGCTCTAACCACTCTGTTACCTAGCTACCTATTATTTGTTTATAACTCTACCAGATCATAGAATTATGTTTTGCAAATAATAGCTTATTAGCAAAAATTAATAAAACAAATAAAATATAGCCTTCTAATTTAAAGAAAACTAAGAGCCAAATAAATGCCCTTTCATATTTATTATTTGTATGACCATGGATTAAACTCTCTGAGGCTTAGTTTCTATATCTATATAATAATATCTATACCAACTGGCTTATTGGATTGTGACAGACTTAAGTGAAGTAATATGGGTAAAGTACTTTACAAAATAAAGTCCTATATTACTGTCAGTAAATATTATTGGCTATATATGTATATACATACATATACATACATACATACATACATATACACACATACATATAGATACACACACTTATATATGAATTAAGTTTTTTAAAAAGACTTCTAGAATTGTATCAGATAACTGACAACAGGTTGAAATAAAGTCTATATTGTTACAATTTACTAACAAACCAATTGATGATTAATTTGGAAACCTTGAAGTTTTGGTTGAATGATAACTGGAAGCTAGTATAGGAAATAAAGAAGAAACTTAAAGAAAAGAAACCTGGACTACAAATAATCTTCAGAAGGAATTTAGTTACAAAAAAGAGAAGAAATATGGGGCAGTGGGTAGTGAGGATGGATAGAGTTAAAGTTTTTTTTATGCTGGGGAAGACTTGGGCATAAAAATTGTTGACAAAGCAAGACTGAGGATAAGTGAGAGAATAGGAATGGTAGAGGAAGATGTCAGTTATAAGTGAAACATTTTAGAAAAGACTTCCATGGTCTGGAGCATATAAAGAAAAAGGGGGGATAGAGCTACATCTCACCCCCCCATACAAAAATAAGCTCCAAATGGGTACAGAAGTTGGGCATAAAGAATGATACTATAAGAAAATTAGAAAAGGAAGAATATCTATCAAATGTTTGGAAAAGGAAGGGATTTATGACCAAAGAAGATCTAGAGAACAATATGAAATGTAAAGTGAACAACTTTGGTTATATTAAATTTAAAAGTTTTTTTCACAAACAAAAACAACAGGAACAAGATTAAAAAGGAAGTACAAAGCTGGGAATTTTTTTTCAGCCAGTGTTTATGATAAAGGCTTCTTTTCTAAAATATATAAAGAACTGTGTCAGACTTATAAGAATACAAGTAATTCCCCAATTGATAAATGATCAAAGGATATGAACAGACAACTTTCAGATGATAAAATTAAATTCATCTATAGTTATAACAAAAATGCTCTACATCATTATTGATTAGAGAAATATAAATTAAAACATCTCTCAGGGACCTCCTCGCACTTCTCAGATTAGCTAAAATGACAGATAAAGATAAATGTTGGAAGGGGTTTGGGAAAACTGTGAGTCTAATACATTGTTGGTGAAGTTGTGAAATGATCCAACCATTCTGGAGATCAATTTTGAACTAAGCCCAAAGACCTATAAAACTGGGTTTATATCTAATAGAATTCAATCAAATTTATATAACATCACTTTTTTTTTTTTTTTTTTACTAATTTCCTTGGTCTATTTTTTAAATAGAACTACTAGTAGTACAGCTATCTCAAAGGCCATATGCAGTTTAATGATTTTTGGTATACAATTTCAAATTACTTTCCAAAATGACTATGCTCACTCAAAGGTCTGCTAAAAGTACACCAATGTGCTTCATTTTTCCACAGACCTAACAACATTAACATTTTATACGTTTTGTCATCTTTGCTACTCTATAACATATGAATTTTTGTAGTTATTTTGTATTTTTATTATTAATAGTGATTTGGGGCATTTTATATGGTACTAAATATATTGATTCTTCCTTTGAGAATTTTCTGTTCATATTTTTCAATTGGGCAATAACTTTTCTTTATAAATTTGAATCAATTCATTTTTTACATTGGAAATGGAAATCATTTCACAACTTCACCAACAATGTATTAGATTCACAGTTTTCCCAAACCCCTTCCAACATTTATCTTTATCTGTCATTTTTTACACTATCAGAGACAATAACTACTGAATTTGCATAACTTACACTGAATTAATTTTACTTTTGTTTAAAATAAAATAGTTAAGGGCTTAGTAGTAAAATGAAATTTATTTCAATTTTTTATAATGAGGGCATGTGCTATGGGGGTAAAGTTTCACATGTATTTTCAGAGAAGCTCACAACATTATTGGATCCATTTAGCTGTTTTATTTTGTTGCAAGAAACTTCTAATTAAATCAAAATAGTTTGTAAATGTCTTTAAAGTAAAAACCAAACATAACAATGAAAAATGATAAATGTGATTATTGATTTTAGGAATTGTAGTGTCTAGTGTGTTTGTATATAAAAAGGCAAAAGATAAAATGTACAGAAAAATTTATTTGAGAGTAATATTCAGATAATTGTGGGGGCAATTTCTAGGAAAGATGAGAGAGCATTGGGTCAAGGATCACTGAGGAGAATTTGGCCTTAATAAGGAGATGGCCAGCAATCCTCTGAAATTATATTAAATGAGGAGAAAAAGGAAAAATATGTCAAGAAATGCTGAGATTCACAAAATGGGTAAAAAGAGAGTTCATAGCAAATCTCCCTCTATATATACATATATATAAACTATTTAATATTCATTTTCTGTATGTACATATATACCCACATGAAAATATACACAATATGAATACACACATACACACATATATAATGCGTGTATAATTTTTAATTTTATAAGTTCATTTGTACAAGAAATTACAATTCTCATGTATAACTTGCTTTTCTTTTGAATGTATGTATTAAATTCAACATACATTTTTACAAAAGAAAAAATGTCTATTATAATAATTGGTATTATTTTAAAAATTCTTCTTACTGATGTTGAATTACCAGCATTTGACCATGAATTGTGTGTGTGTGTGTGTGTATACATGTGTGCTTTTGGAGTGGGAGGTTGAATTGACAAAAGTTATTCAGAGTCAAATACAGTTGATTATCAAAATAATGATTAATGATTACATATTTATAATGTAATGAATTTGAACTTCCTGCATAGCCATTGAGTCTGAAGACATCTCCAAAAGAGAAATTCCAACAAGTGTTTTTGAGTTGAAGAATCATTATTAAACATCTTCAAGTCACTTAAAGAAAAACAGGTCTTAACATCCACAAAGGGGAAGGGCAATCGAAAAAAGAATGCTTATTATCCAGAATTTAATGAAGTAATTGAAAGGAGAGATATTTAATGAAATCAATAGATAAATTTTTCTCTTAGACAAACATGCAGAAGAAGGTTAATGAATGTTGTTCCAAATTGAATGTGAGGAAGATGTTGGTATACATCTCATGTGACTGATTGCACAGTAATTCCACTATCTTCAAACTGTCCTTTGGAACAAATCTTGTTGCAACATTTTTTTTTCACTTTTTGTTGTTTTTGCTACACAAAAAGCCAAAATTTCTAATTTGTAGAGACAGATTTGAATGGTATGGTGGGCATAAAGAAGATGTAACATGTTGCTAACAATAGTGTATAAAAGAATTTACCTTTAAATAAAATTATCTAGGAAAAATGTGAACAGACAATTAAGTACTCTAGTCACAAATTGTGACACTTGAATATCTATAGGAATATTGTAATACTTTAAAATAAAACATAAAAATAAAATAAGTTTTGGTGGAGAATTTGTAAAGAAATCAGAATGGAGTTTTAATAGTACTGGAATGTAGAAGTGGATGAAAAATCATGAGATCATATATCTATCAAAATATTCCTTGGTCCTTGATTCTATGGTTCTCATAAGAACTTTTTCATGAGCTTTGTTGTCTCATTATAAAGCAAAAATGATTGGCCATCTTCATTTTCTAAAGTCTATTATTCTTCTTAAGGTTTATTTTGCTTCCATTCATTAATATAATGAATTCTCCTCTTCTCCCCACTCCCTCCCAAGGCAATTGGGGTTAAGTGACTTGTCTAGGATCACACAACCAAGAAGAGTGAACTGTCTGTGACCAGATTTGAACTCAGGTCTCCTGACTTCAGAGCTGATGCTCTATGCACTGCACTAACTAGCTGCCCCCCACCCCTTTTTATTTTCTTTTTAATGGGAGGCAATTGAGAAATGTTAAGTCTCTCAGGTTACATTTGAATTCAGGTTCTCCTACCTCCAAGACTGGTGCTCAATCTACTGCACCATCTAGTGCCCGCAAATTCTCTCATCTTGAAGAACATCTTTTTCTAGTCACTACTAACTGAATTTTGAGAATTCCCTTGCCCAGATACTCTTCTCCTTCACATATTCTCTCTGTCTGTCTGTCTGTCTATCTGTCTCTCTCTATCTCTCTATTTAACTCTGTGCATGTTTGTATGTAAAGGGACCTGACATCTTGTCCTTTTATTCTTGAACATAAAATAACAAATTGGAAGAGTGAATTAAATTTATTTCACTTACTTCCTGATTTTCATTAGTTGTACTGCCTGATTTATTTTATGTTCATTTAGGAAATAAATATTTCAGAGTTTCATTTATGTCTTTTGGCACCAAACCACAATTTAGAGAATTTACAAGTTTGAACTTTTTTCTAGTTTCATTTTTCTTCTGTGATCATTTGAACTTCTCTTATCAACAAACTAATGAGCTTATGTTAATAATAAAGGTGGCAGCTTTTTTAAAAATTGCATAATTTCTAACAACAAAGTAATTCAATTGAAAGATAGTTGCCTCAGATCATAAGGACATCAAATCCTTTGTCAGTCTTATTGATCTGGAATGCAATTTTATTGTCTAAAAGAAGGACATTTTAATGTATGGAAACATATGAGATGTTCATTCTATCAAAATAAATGTTAGGTAACATTTCAGGTTATGTAAAGACTTGGACTTATGAAGGAAATATTATTCTCTTTCAAAAAACTTCAGATAACAAAGTCAACAGACACAGACAGACACAGAGAGGAAGAAGGATAAACAGAAAGATATGTAGACAAAGAGAGAGTCCAAGAGAAGAGACAGATAAACAGAGAATTCAAATCTTAAGGAATATTTCCAATATTTTTTTAAGAAGATCATTCATAAAAAGATCTTTGGAACCAATTTACCTTCAAAGTATTGCTACATTTGTTGCTAAAACCTCAATAGACTAAAAGTATACAGAATAAAAGAAAGGTCCAAATCCTCTTAGAAAGTAGGAGATAGGAATCTGGAACAGTGCCCTTCTAACCTATTTAGTCTAAACTTTATTGTTGAAGCCAAAAGTAACAAAATAAAAATGTTTTCTTGAATAAAAGAAAAAATGGATAAAACAGAATTTTGAGAATAAAAAATACCTCAGGAAAATTCACCAAGATCTCTCACTGTGTGTGTGTGTGTGTGTGTGTGTGTGTGTGTGTGTGTGTAGTGAGGACCATCTGTGCTTATTGTTATATATACAATTCTTTTTATTGTTTAACCTCCAACTCTACATTAAGGACTCATTCATGGGAATCAATTTGAAGTTAACTTGTATATGCAGTTGTTTTAAATATCCTATGTATATTTAATCAAAAAATAATCTTAAAATTTTATTTCTCTAGGCTATTTAACTTCAAATCACACTGTTTTGCTGTTATTATTGTTTTGTTTTGTTTTATGTTTGAAACAATCTAAGTAGTTTGGAAATAAGGAGAAATGTTTGCATTCTCTCAATTAGAATGTTAATAATGAATTAGAAACATATACAAAAACTTGGAATTATGAAAGGAAAATGTTATCCACCTTCAGAAAAACAGAAGATAAACAAGGGTAGTATGGTCTTACATAGATACGTATGAGTATATATGTGTATAAGTATTTATGGTGAGTGATATCTATATATTTATATGTATGCATATATATATGCTTGTGGATATGTTTGTGGATATGTGTATTCTGTATGCATACATTATGTGTGTATACTTACACAAATATATGGATGTATATGCATATGCAACATGCATACACACATATATACATACATATATGTATATGTATGTATATATGTGTGTATAGCTATATTTAATTATAACATTTTCTGGGGAGGGGAAAGGAAGGTGAAAAAGAAGAAAATAAAAAGTACACAACCGAGAACAAAAGAAATCTACAAAGAAACAAAGAAAAGAAATAACTCTGAAAACAAAGTATTCTAGTTATTGCACAGGTTTTCTTGAAAAAAATACATTGCTTTATATTTTGAAACCCCTTATATTATGCTATGCACATGGCAATCTTTTTCCTGTTTTGTATTTGTTTAAAATTTTTATTATGTATATTATCTACATTATTTATTATTATCTATATTATTCTGAGAAGGAATTCATAGGCTTCACAAAGACTGCCAAAGGTAGCCATGGCACACAAAACATTTATTGCTATTGTAATTGTAAGTTATTGTAAATTATTATTGTGATTGTAAATATTATTGTAATATTTTCTTCAAAGAATTATTGTTAGATCAAAGTGAGATAATGTTCATCATGTGCTTTGCAAAGGATTCTAAAAATGTCAATTATTATTATAACTGTGAATAACCTATGATTTCACTGATGTATGGCCTCCTTTTCATTGTGGAAGTCCCTGAGGAGACAGCATGGGTTACTCTAATCAAAATATTTATCAACTTTTTAGAATTTATAGCATGACAATAAAATACATTAAAGTTTATAAAACATTTTTTTTTCAGAATTACTGTATAAGGTAGTGTTCTTATTGTCCTCATATTGCACATGGGTAAAAAGAAGCTGTGATGTTCAGTTCCTTTTGTCCAATGGTCTCAAAGTAATATAGAATTATGTGTGTGTATATATATATATATATATATATATATATATATATATATATATATATATATATATAGAATCTAGGATATGCCATATACCAAACCTGATTCATCATTTGCTTTAGTTTCTTTATTTATTTAGTTCTCCCACCCCTAACTAAACTGTGGAAATCTACAGCTATAGTAGTCCTCAATGGAGCTTTATGAATTTCGTAGTAAAGTTCTCAGATGTGGAATCCATTGCTTTACTCAAATCTTTTCTAGATTATAAATACTATAAATACCTAGGTTCTGTTGGCATAATCCATGACATTTTTGATAACATATTTTGTGAGAGGATGTTACTGGAAGGTAAAATATGGATAGCTCAAAATTAACTTACGTCTTACCTTGATATATTCAATAAAAGTATCAGGAGTCCATTTTTTTGTCTAGTCTTTGACTTATTGTGTCTTTTATACAACCCTAATTTTGAAGTACTATTACTTTTATTCTTATTTAACAGTTTCTTAGATACTCAAAACTGAGAGTACTAATCCTTTACAAGTTTCACTTCTGTAATTTTCAAATACAAATTTTTAAAATTCAGTGTTATTTTTATTAATCATTTGTTTCTTTTCCCTAACTTCTAAATTATATTCACTATTTTCATATAACAGATATAGTCATAAAAAGGCTAAGATCTTTATTTTTGTGAAAAGAGCACTGTTTTTGGAATTAAAAGATTAAATAGACCTTAATTCAAATTCAGGATTTATCATTTATACATTAATTTGTCCTGTCTAGGACAGTTTCTTCATCTATACAATATAAATTTATCAAAAGCACACTCAATCTTGTCTTTGTCATTTAAAGATTTAAAGGTTATTTGTTTGTATCCATAAACTAAACTTTAAAGTTCTATACAAATATTATTTCATTTTATCCTCCAAACAAGCTTGAGAAATAAGTGTTACTATTATCCTATTATCCTCATTTTACATATGAGGAAACTGAGGAAGACAGAAATTAAATGACCTTCCCATGTTTCTATAATTCAATGATGGGGAAACTTTTCTGCCAAGGTTTATTTGAATATTTGTAATATCATTGAGAGTCATCCAAAATTATCAATTTATAGACACTCAAGTAGCGGGAGGTTAGTATACCTAGCTTTTCGCTCATCTTCATTGGCAGTTTTCTTAACAAATGATTTCACAAGCTTTATATGGCCCACACATCAGATGTTCTCCACCCCTGCAGTATAACTGATAAGTGTCTATGGCTCGATTTGTCTTTCTGATTCCAAATTCAAAACTTAATCCATTTTGCCTCCTACTACAATGGTTGCCATTTAGGCACTTAATAAAATTTGGTATATTTAATTTGAGCCCTAAAATGAGGGGTTTGGATTTAGTTTTGCATAAGTTCTTTTCCAATTTTCATTCATTCATTCAAGTTTTCTGTGCTATAATGAAAAAAAATAGGGCAACAAGGAGGAAATAACATCAAAAGAAAAGGGGAAAAAATTTCTTGCCCATTATTTAATGTAGAGATCTCTGCTCATGAAGAAATTTTTGAATGCACTTATCAAAACCCAGGCTATAGTGCTAATTAAATGGTTCTCCCCATTATTTTCTTTATCCCTGTAAGCCCTTGAGAGTAGAAGAAGGCAATATATAAGACAATGCAGCACACTGTTTACCTCTCAGAAGTAAAAGAAAAGAAAAAGCTCTTGAAAAAAGGACAGGGATACTTTTCCACTTCACACAAAATGTTGTAAGCTTTGAAGTAAGCAGATAGCTTCTTCTCTTAGAATAAGCATAAGAGAGGTCAGGAAGGACCTAATGTCACTCTCTGAGATGAATGTTCTGTACATGATCTACTTCAGACAATTTAGACAGTGAATGTGTTTCCCAACTTATTTTGCACTTCAAGTTATACATCCTTTAACTAGATGGAGCTTCAGGCTACGTATATCTTCAAGTTATAAGACTTTAGCAGGATGTTTTTTGGTTGAAGGGACATTTCTCTACACTAATCCTTCCTTCTGTCAAAAAGAAGCTCACAAAGGTCAGTGGCAGATGGAGCACTTCTACCCCTCCCTTTCCTGTCACACCTAGAGAACAGCAGGATCCTCCAAACGAAAGGGCAGGAGTGATGTTCCCTATAATGAATTGTGCTATTTTGTTACTTGACCTTCAAGACAATCGGAAAATTCTAAGTCAGAGATCAGCTCTGAAAGGCAAATTGATGAGAAGGAACACTGCAATCTTAGCTGATAACTCTTTAAAAGGTAACAAAAGCTATTTTCTTTGCTTTCAGTATAATGTTCAACTTTTGAATGACAAATGAAAAAAAACCTGGCCAAACATGGAAAATTGGAAATTTTCAACAGCCTTTTCAAGATCATGGATCCCAGCAAGAAACCTCCAACTCATCCATCTTCACTAGTACTACTTAGAATGATTAGTACCCTAAGTGTGAATAACCCTAAGCTAAGTGACATTAAGTGCAGAAAACAATGCAAATATCTTCACACACATAATATTAAAATCACTTATTTTTTTTCTCTTTTTTAAATCAAAGGACTTACTACTAATAATAGAGATCATAATCTATTTAAAAAGTTTATAATGAATTTTTAAGTGAAAACTAAAGAACATTTGTTATTAAAGCCACAACCATCCTGCCTTCAGAAAAAAAAAAAAAAATCATTATCCATTTATAAAAAGCCTGGAATTTTTTTCCCTTGTAACCACAAGAATATTAGGGTGAATCAAACCAAATTATGCACAGCACACCCTTCTCTATTTCCTTTTGTATTTGCAAAGAATTAAGCAATACTGCTCATTAAGAAAATGCAGCATCAGACAATACACCGCAGAATACGAAGAGAGTTATCCTAAATTTTTTAAAGTTTGAGAACTACCAGTGGGGCAAGACAGTGGCAGGGTGTTCTTTGCAATAGATAACAATATGTTTCTCCTTTGTCTGGACATGCAATGTGCTATGCAAGGGTTGGAGGAAGGAAGGGAAACAGTGAAGAAACTTACAAATAATACGAGCATAGGAAATCTTTTCATATGGTAACTGGATAGTCACATAAGATGCATTTTAAAGAATTTTAATTTAAGCAGAATGTTGTGATTGAAAGAAGTCATGATTTGCCGTATTCAAATTTGGTTCTTTACCTCTCCAACTAAGTAAACTTGGGCATGTCATTTTCCCTCTACAGGTCTAAATAAAGTGTAAGTATTAGCATCTTATTTTTTATGTAAGCCAGATCACTAAGGGTGCAGTGAATAGAGCACTTTATTTGTAGTCAGATGTGTGTTCAAAGTCAGGCTCTTACACTGATAGCTATGTAGGTCAGATTATTTAATTCAATTCTGTCTCAGTTTCTTACTTTTAACAGAAATACAAAATAGGTGGCAGGCCCGGGCCGGCAGGCGGGAGGAAGCAGTGGCGGCGGCGGCGGCGGCGGTGGCGGCCAGGGCCTTAGCCTCGGCCTCGGCCCCGGCCTGAGGGAAGGAGAGAGGGAGGCATCGCGGGTGGTGGCGACTACAAGCGGGAGGCCCTGGCCATGACCGACTTCAAGCTGGGCATCGTGCGGCTCGGCCGAGTGGCCGGGAAGCCGAGGTCCAGTCTGGAGCCGCTGAAGTTTCGAGGAACGTCCAGGTTCTCGGGATCCATGAAATAGAACTGCATAAGTCTGGAAAGCTGTTGAGGTACAAAGTACACACTGATAGATGAACAAGACATCCCACTGGTGGAGAGTTACTCTTTTGAGGCACGAATGGAAGTAGATGCTGATGGAAATGGTGCTAAAATATTTGCTTATGCTTTTGACAAAAACCGAGGAAGGGGATCTAGACGTTTACTTCATGAGTTGTTGTGGGAACGACACTGGGGAGGAATTGCTCCCGGATTTCAGGTGGTACATCTTAATGCAGTAACAGTGGACAATCGATTAGACAACCTGCAGTTAGTGCCATGGGGTTGGAGACCCAAAGCAGAAGAAATCTCTAGTGAACAAAGGGAGCAGAGCTTGTACTGGCTGGCAATTCAGCAGCTTCCCACTGATCCTATTGAAGAACAATTCCCTGTCTTGAATGTTATACGTTATTATAACGCTAATGGAGATGTGGTAGAAGAAGAAGAAAATTCATGCACATATTATGAATGTCATTATCCCCCATGCACTATGATTGAAAAGCAGTTACGTGAATTCAACATCTGTGGCCGGTGTCAGGTAGCCAGGTAGCCAGGTACTGTGGTTCCCAATGCCAGCAAAAGGATTGGCCTGCTCACAAGAAACACTGTCGGGAGAAGAAACGAACCTTCCAGCAAGAGCTTGAGCCAGAGCGATGACTGATCAGTGACATCTCAGCAGTCAGATTCCTGCTCGCATGGGCATCTGTGGACTCTTGTTTTTGCACAGTAATAACAGACTGGTTATTGAAGCCGGAAGCACTGAAGAACCCAATGATGCTTGCATAGAACAGCCACTGTATAGACCAAGCCACTTCAGGGCTCTATATAAGGGGAACAAAGCTTCCCCTACAGTGTTATTCTCAAGCAGAGACTACTGTGGAGGCTTCAAGCAGGAAGCCTCTCATTATTTATATGTTAATATGTTTGTAAACTCATGTACAGTTTTTTTGGTTAGAAATTACAAATAGAATCATTTACTGTAATCTTCAAATGAGAAACTGTTGGGCCACATGTCTAAATACCATCATGTAGCAAAAGCTCATCACCTAGATAGCTGGAAGCCACAGCAGCTGAGCCAAGGTCAGGGGGATGGGCTTCCAGCATCAGCAGTTACTTTGGAGAACAGTCTGCATGGAAGTAATATTAAAAAAAAAAAAAAAAAAAAAGCAAAGTAAAGGGTTGGAATGAAAAAAAAAAAAGAAATACAAAATAGTCCCTATGTCCCAACATCATTATGATGACAAAATGATATATTTGCAAAGGGCTTCACAACCTTAAAATAATATATAAATTCCATGAATTATTATATTGTTTCTGTTATTATTCATGTATCACAAACGATTTATGTATATTATAAAATATCAAAAAATAGAAAACGGTGATCATAGGCTTAACAAATATCATGTGTAATTTTCAAACTTGAATATCCATATGTATTTTTCACTTTCTATATTGCAAAAGGGGAAAAAAAGGATAATGACTGTGTATGATGCCCTGAGAGGGGAACTTATTTAACACAGTGCAATTCATTTTAGTATAACGAAATCAATGAATTAATCTCAATCTTTGCCACATAATTCAGTAGAAAGAATGTGAGATGACTTTTTCAGAGATGTCAATTTGAAGTGCGTGAAAGAGAAAAAGGTTCACCGCTCAACTCATAAACCCGATTTTACCCATGAGAAATTGCATTATAATTATTTTGCTTTTGATCTCTGATGTTGATCAAGAGGTAATTCTTAAAGTAAAATTAACTCTGTGATATCATCAACATGTGCAACAAGAGTTTGTTAGTTTTGAAAATAATGGAAAAAACCTTCATTCCTTCCTAGACAGTAACTAAACACAAACCCTTCAGTGTCTCATGGTATCTCTTCTTGGACACAAGGAAGAACTCCAATAAAAGCACTTGGCAAAATGTGTTTTGAGGATCAGTCCTTACATAACATACTAAAAACATCATTCAAAGGACAGAAGTTAGAAAAATCTATAGATATAACCAGTTTGGGAAGTATATTGCTGAAGCAGAAATATTTGGGCATATTTTGAAGCTGTGTTCAGATAAAGAAGCATTCTGAATGCAATGTATTTCCCCAAAGGAATAGATTTTTAACCTGAGTAAGAACCCTAGTCTCTCAGCATTGTAAGCTGTTTTTAAAGCAGAGGAGATTCTAGTAGACATTGAAAGAGTTTCCTCAACCAGGAATTTATATAAATTCAATCATAGGTTCACTCTGTTTCTATCACTATCACTATCTTTATCTATATATATAAACTTATTTATTCTAGATAACCAAATATTTCCATTTTTACTGTTTAAAATCTCATATTTATATTTTCTTTTATTCTCTGAGACCACTCTGAGTATATATCCTCCTCTTCTGACACACTTGGATTATTGTATTAGATTGCTGGTTAGTTTCTTTCCCTCAAATCTCTGCCCTCTCTAATCCATCCTACACACATAAAACAAATTTGTTTTAAGACATTGACATGACTGTGCTACTTCTATTCTCTATTGCTACTTCTTCCTCCTCCTTCTCTTTCCATGTGGGGAGTCATACTTTTACTTGTGGATGTTCTGTCCAAAGGAATATAAATTTTGTTCACTTATACCTTACAAGGTCTAATTGGGTTTAGGAGGGTAGGATTTTCTCTTCCTGATGTATTTATCCTATAATTTAAAAACAAAACTGAAATAATCACCTTTTTGTCTCATGTAGTTTTCATTCCTAATTTCTTGAAACATAGCTCTAGAAAACCACACTGTGAATCCATTTGGATTCAAATGGAGTATTTGACTGTGACTTTAAACTCAAAACACTATGGCATGGAATAAATTTATTGGCAAAATTATGATTTTTATTATATTGATTTGATCTAGTCCAGAACAATGAATGATTCTCATTGTTAAAACTGACTTTTTTTCCTGAAAATTGTTTGGTGATTGTGTTCATATAATCCCTGGGTTTGTCTTGGCTAGCAGACTCCCAAGTATTTTGTATTATCTGGTTATTTTTAATGAAATTTCTTTGTATATTAGTTGCTGTGGGGTTTTGTTGTAACTATGTGAAATAGTTATGATTTATGTGTGCTTCTGTGTGTATGCTTTTACTTCAGTTGCCACAATCTAGTCCTACAATTTGTGGCTCTCCATTATCTTCCATCCTTGTGTTACTCTTTCTGAATTTCTAAATTATTTTGTGACAGAAGAATGTCTCACTTTTATCTCTTCTTTGTTATGTTACTCCAGAATTTGTGTTGAGACATTCAATTTATTTGGAGGAGAATGTTGGGAGACATCAAGTGAGTGTTTTTTCTAATATCACCTTGACTTTACACTTGGAAGTCTCATGGATTAAATTTTTCAAAGAATCATAAGCTGCAAAGGTATAATCACAAGTATATACTCTTACTTTTTCAACAATGGGTACTTCATTCCTCAGGTACCATCTAATACTCTGAAGAGGGGAATGCAATCATATTAGTTAACACAAACTTTAACATTGTTATGACTGAAATCCTTGTCCAGTAATATGCGTGGAAAAAATTGAAAGAAAATATTAATGAAGTAAATCTTTTGTTTAATTTCTGTGTTTGAACTTTCTCTTCCTTAAATTTGCCCATATTTTTCAACATTTCTTTTACCATTCTCACTTATGAGAGGTAACAACAAAATATTTATTTAAGGATGAAAATGGAAAGAAGACAAAAAGGAAGAAAAGATAGAATTCTCTTTCATTTTTTTTAAATTGAAAATTTATTTTACTACCAAACAAAATAGAAACATAACATTTCAAAAAGATTACAGATGTGATATGTGAGTAAAAATGATACCAAAGAAAATAAAACCAAAAGCCTGTAGGACTACACCAACAAAAAATGAAGAAGATCCCTCCTAAATGCCAAACATTTTTGAATACATTAAAAGATGGATTCTTAATTTTATATTTTTAATTGAAACTTATTCCTACTAGTGTTAAAGAAAATCCCAGTAGCATGAATGCAGTTGTGAATTTTAGTGAAGTCAATGTTCTACTTGTCTGTTTTCTCTAAGCATTTGCCCACTCATTATTCTCAGTGTGTGTATATACACAGCCACCTTTTTCAATCTTCATCTTTCTGTCTTATAGATTTCAGGGATATATTCTTACACCAACCATTGTTTTCATTCCCAAAACTTCCAGCTGGATCTGAAACTTTAAGCACTCATATTTGAATATCATATATGGATAACTAATATTATATTAATAATATATAATAATAACTTTCCTCTTCTTCATGATTGTATTTCCCCATCTTAGAGCCTTTTGATATACAGGTGTCATAGGTTTTATCATGTTTCCAGTGCATTAAGGGGGAAAAATTCCTCAGAATTATGACTGAGCTTGTGTTTACTGCTACCTCTCTGATTTTTGTTTCAGAGTTATAAATTATTACTTTATATGATATAGCGATAGGACAGTTATACATATATTAATGTTTCAAGTGATATGCTTAATAATTTTTTTTCTCCATGGATTCTGTGCAAAATTGCTATTTATCTTTGTATTATTTAAGAATACTCACACATAACCTAAGGAAGATGGGGAAGTCTTAGAATTAGTCATGTATGTTGGAGCTAAGTTGGCATAGTAATGGCAGGAACTTGACAAATCTCTCACCCAATTCACTCCAAATTCCTTTGAATAATGACTCTAAACAAATTTTACAATATCAGAACACCCAGTAAAATGGAAAATATTTTGCAGCTGAAGACAAATTAGAAGGTCAGCAGAAAAGGTCTGTGAGAACAGAGTGGGATTGCACCAGCCACAGCCCACCTCAGCTCCCCCTAGGATCCCAGAAATGGGATCTCTAAATCAGCATCTTTGCTGAAATCTCCTGAACCTCTCAACCCACAGACACTGGGAGGACTCAAAAGGAGAGGGTCTGTGGCAACAGGGTGGAAGAATGCTATGCAATCCCCACTCAAGCTGCACGCCCTAGTCCCCATGATATTTCTTTAACACACTAAATCTTACAATTATAGTGGGGCTGGGACTTTGCTAGCAGCTCCAAGGGAGAAAAAAAGTTCTTGTGATCAGATTCCTAGAATTTTTCTGAAAACAGCTTCATAAAATCCCAGAAATTTGGGACAGTGCACCCTTCACTATGGAAACAGAATGAGTTTAACACACACTTAAAAGATGAGTAGGCTATGAAAATGAGCAGACAACAAACAAAAACAATAACAACAAAAATTTTTTTTCAAATTATTACCACTGAAAGTTATTATGGTGAAAAGGAAGCTCAAAATATACACTCAGAAAATGATTACAAAGTAAAAGCTCCTATAAGCAAGGAATTGGGCTCAGGACATGAAATTGCTCAAAAGGAACTTTGAACATCAAGTAAGAGAGATAATGGAAAAACTAGGGAAAGAATTGAGAGCAGAGCAAAAGGAAATACAAAAAGCTAATAAGGCCAAATTGGTCATCTGGGAAAGGAGGTATAAAAACTCACTGAGGAAAATGATTGCTTAAAAATAGAATTGAGCAAATGGAAGATAATGACATAATGTGTAATGGGCTGAGGCTCAAGTTGATGCACTGAGGTCCCAAGCACATGAGGCTAAATAGTAATTGGACCATACTCTATTAATATATAAGCTTGGAGAAAGAATGGCCCCCGCCCACTCTTTGTGCAAGTCCTGATGTGTTGTATAGGAAATGACGATTTTGGTGAATGGAGGCAGGGGAGTGGAAAAGGAAGGGGAAGGAGAGACTTCTCACATTGCCATTGCGACGGCTTTTCAGCTCAGGTCTCTCTCTGCTAGCTGGCTTCCTGTCGCAGCTGCCCATATTGCTATCGCAATCCTTCTTGTCCATATTGCTATCGCAATCTTTTTTCACCTCTTCACTTCAATAAAGATTGAAGATTTTTCCCTTAACCTGAATTCCTGACTCAGGCTGATTTTAAATATGTGGTCATTACAATAATGAAAAATCAAGACACAACAAAATGAAGCCAAAACATGAAAAAATAAAAAAAAGTGAAATATTCCTCTGGAAAAAAGAAGAGATTTAGAAAACAGATCCAGGAGCAATAATTTTAAAATTATTCATCTATCTTAAAGTCATCAAAAAAAAAAGTTCTTGATCATCATCTTTCAAGAAATTAACAAAGACAACTGTCTTATATTCTAGAACCAGAAGGTAAAATGCAAATTGAAAGAATCAACTAATCACCTTCTGAAAGACTGAAATGAAATGAAAACTTCCAGGAATATTATAGCCAAGTTCCAAACTTTCAAAAAATAAAACTATAGAGAAGACACAGTCAGGATAACACAAGATTTAACAGTTTCTGCATTAAAGGACTGAAGGATATAGAATATGATATTTCAAGGAGCAATAGAGTCAGTATTACAATCAAGAATCACCTTCCCAGCAAAACTGAGTATAATCCTTCAGAGGAAAAAGTCATCATTAAATGAAATAGAGGATTCTCAAACATTGATGATGAAAAGACCAGAGCTGAATGGAAATTTTGATTTTCAAATAAGGACTCTGGGAAAACATAAGTGATATCATAAGTGGCTTAATAACTTTTATCTGTTTACATTTCTACATGGGAGCATGATATTTGTAACTCATAAGAACTTTTCCATTATTATGGTAGTTAGGACTATATATAGACAGAGGGCATAATGTGAGCTGGATATGAAAGGATAATATGTGTATATATGTTTAAACTGTTGAAATTAAGGGATGAGAAGAATATACTGGGAAAAAGGGAAGTATAATGGTGCAAATTATTCAACAAAAAAAAAGGGACAAGAAAAAGATTTTACAGTGTAGAACAAGAAGGAGAAAAGAAGGGGAGGGCTACTAAGCTATGAATGCCAAAAGAGATTCAGGGGGAAATAGCAAAATTACTTATATACACCAAAAATATTCATACAAATCTCTTTCCAGGGCAAAAAAAAATGGAAATTGAGGGGATACCCATCAATTGAGCAATGCTTCAATAAACTGTGGTATATGTTCGTGATGGATATTATTTTAATATGAGAAATGATGAGCAGAATGCTCTCAGGAGAAAAAAAAAGTTCGGAAAGCTCTCTATGAACAAACTAAAATGTATCGTATACAAAGTAATAGCAATGTTCTATGATGACTAGCTGTAAATGACTTTGCTATTCTCGATAGTATTCTCAGATTACTCTGAAGGACTTATGATGAAAAATCCTATTCATACCCAGAGAAGGAATTGATTGAAGCATTCCCTATTTCTCTATCTCTCTTTCTTTTTAATTTAATTTTTCTTGTGTTTTTATATTTATTAGGGTGGTTGGAAGATCTATGTTTTCTTTCAAAACTTGACTTTTATGGAAGTGTTTTTCATAACTTCACATGTAATATCTTAATTGTGGAAAGGGATAACAGAGAGAACCTAGAATTCAAAAATCTTAAAAACAAATGTAAAAAAAAAATATTTGTTTTGACTGTAACTGGGAAAATATAAAATAAATAAGATTTTAAAATAATAAAAGCAGCATAGTTATGGAAGAAGGCCAAAAAAATAAATGAAATTGTAAAAAGAAATAGCCATGTATTGGAAATATATCCAAAATTCTTCCAAGAAGCTTTATATAAAAATAATCAGAATTATTCCTTACTCAGAATCTGCTATCTGAAAACAAAAAAAGGTATAGTTTGAGAAAATAAATTTATATTGAAGATACACTTGTATTTTGGGGCTCTTACAGCCTGAATAGAAAATAACCAGGATACATATATATCAGTCTTAGGCTTTGGTTGTATTGAAGTAAATACAATCCCAATAGAGTATAGAGATCTCAATAATTACACTAAAAATCCTATTTTAACTACTAGTCACATGATTCCCTGTGGGGAAAAGATTATATTCTATTATATTTTGGGATTCTTTTGTGAGTATTCTTTCTAATTTAATTTTATTAATACTCTTCTATGTGAATTGTTTGATGTATGTGTGTGTTTGTATGTATATGTATAGATATGTATGCCATTAAAAGATGTTCCTTTCTATAATAATTTTATTTTAATAAAAATATTATTTAAGGCAATTGTTTTAAAAGAAGAATCATTCACTTTTTTTGTAAACATTAACAATATAACAACTTGAAGCAAGTTTTCATTTTCCTTTTTTTCTCATAAATCAAAACTCTTATGTAAATGCTTTTAGATTTAGTTTGATTTGTGACTTTAAAAAATAAAATACAAATCTGACTGTGATTGTAATTTGAACAGTCTTAATTCTAGGTCTTCTTCTTGATCCTCTTGGCAAGGAAGCTTGGAGAACTTCAGATCAGCATTTGCATATTGAGCCATGTATCTGGTAGTGATAGTACAGTAGTAGTACAAATGTTAATCCACCATAAATAAACTGAGAATACTAGTATCCAACAAAACAAACACAATCTTGTTTTGGAAGGCATACTTTTGTCATTATAGCCCAACTAATAATAAACTTAATGATAAGGAAAGATTTAAGAACAAAGGTCATACACAATTCCATGTGCCTGGGAATAAAATTCTGGCTATAATCTATAATGCACAAATGGAGGGAAGAGGGTTCTTGCACAGTTATCATGGAATAATGGTCATGAATTTCCACTGATTAGTTGCAGAATATTTCTATCAATAAAACAAAGTTTGACCTTTCACAAATAACTGGGCTTCTGAAGCAAAATATACCATGATGGATTTTTAGAATCAGCAGCAATGGAAAAATAGCTCTGCTCAATTACTTTTAATAAGAAATCAACAAATGTAAATAGTGAAAAGTTACACTATTATATTTCACAAGTAATTGTTGAGACTGCTAATGTTCCCTGGCTCATAAATATTGATTTCATGAGGACATAGATAAGTTTCTATCAGAAGGACTTAAGATAGTTCAGTCAAGCTAGAAATGAGAACATCGATCATATTCAGAAATTATTCTTTTCTCCTCCTCATGTTGGTCATATAACTTTAGAAAAACAATCTATTTTAATACAGCAACTGTTATAAAACAAGAATTCTTGATCCTTGAACATTTACCCATAATAGCTGTTTTCAATGAAGCGGCATGAGTGAAAGGCAAAATGTGACTTCTCAACCAAATAAAAACTGTTAAATGAGCAAGAAAATGTTTTATGTTATTAAAAAAAGTCAAATAATATGTATATATATAATTGAATGAATTTTTGAATGTAAAAGAACAAGTATAATATTTCTGCAAATTAATACATTGATTAGTTTACTGTTTGATCCATCTGAACTCCAAAGACTTTGATTTGAGATGCCATGAACAATGTAGAATTCTGGAATTATCTTTCTATTTAACTTGTGATTCCTTGACAAGAAATTTAATTTTCCTCAATTTAAGCTTCTTTACCTATGAAGTGGGAATACTGTAAGAAAAACATCCCCTCCACATCAGACTGATCAAATGAAATAAAATGTGTGAACTGTTTTTCAATTTATAAACGACTATAAAATGTGAATTATCTTAATCTTTCTACTTTTTTGTATACCCATTTCCCAATCTACAAAGAACTTGAAAAGGTTCAAATTCAGTGAAGTACTTAATTAAAGTCACCTCCCTTGGTTTAAAATTTTATTGTTTAACATGAGGAATTAGACTAGATTTTTTTGTTCTTTTCAGCTCTAAATTCTACTATAAGGGTGGTGTTTGATTGCATCTATCATTCACACCTTCTAAAGTGACTAAGAAGATGCTCTAGCTTTGACACCTTTTACAGATAATGGTATCTATCTTGAATCAATCAATAAAGCAAAGAAATGAAATGCATGACTTGCATTGTTCTATGCGTTTTCTATAAGCTAGTCTGCTTCAGAACACAAAATTGATGTTGTCCAGTAACTACTGATATTGGTAATGCAATAGACAGTAATGATCCTGGTATCAGGAAGTTCTGAGTTCAATTTAGGTCTCAGACACTTAGTATTTTATGAATTGGAAAAACTATTTAACATCAACATCTCATCTATAAAATGAAGACAAATGTGGCATTTTTATTATAGAATTATTAGGATCAAATGGGTTAATACATTACAATCTTTTTCCAGTCTTAAACAACAATAAAATGATAATTATTGTAAACAGTCTTACTTAATAGAGTATTTCCAATCAAACACTTAAGAAGAATTTTCTTAGAATGGAGATGGGGAAGAATAGTCTTTTTCTCCACCCACACCTTTGATCAGAAGTGGAAAATGAAATGAACTTTGGAGGGTTGAATTTAGACCTTGGGCTTCTTACCAGGACTAGCAGTGACTAGAAGAAATATCTAAATCAAAATCAAAGCACAATCAATAAAACCCAAAATAAAGTAGTTACATGATACTATGCTGCATGGAGACAATATCTTATATCTAAAGAGAATTAATGAATAAGAGAAAGGGACATCTAGCAAAAGGACTTCCAAGAAATATGAGTTAACTTCAATGAGCTTGTAATCTAAAATTGAGCCAATGATTCCTCAGTTTCTGCATATACTTTTCAGATAATGCATCTCCAATTTAGAGGAGAGTTCTGTACCAAGAATTCTTACTATTCTTCCTTGGTATGTTTGTTGTTCTTTTGGCACTTCTTCATGACCCTATCAACCACAGCATGGAAGCCCTTCTATTGTCCATTAAATCCTAAAGTCTGTACAAGCTCATGTTCAGAGCTCTGAATATATGATCTATCTCATCCTTTCCTTTCCCATTTTCCTTTTGTCTTCAAGCTTTCTAAACACCAGAGTCTTTTCCAATAAGTGCTGTCTTCTCATTTGCCACTTTAAAAATCATGTTGCTCTTGTGGTAATTCTTTGTTCACATATTTCTAAAGTCTAGCTTAGAGAATTGTAAAAATAATCTTGCTGACCAGTGCAATTCATTGGTAATTTCAACATTTTTTTTAACATTGCCTTTCTTTAGAATTAGGATGTAAACTGATCTTTTCCAATCTAATGTCCACTATTGAATTTTCCAATGGAATATTGAATGCAATATTTTAATGCTATCATGTTTTAGGATTTTAAATAACTCAGCTGAAATTTTGTCACTTTCACCAATCTTATTATTAGCCATGCTTCTAAAGGTCAACCTGATTTCTTTCTCCAGGATTATGAATCTAGATCAGTAAATATATAATCTTAGTTATTGTTGATGCTAAAATATCATAAAGGTCTTCTGTACATTTTACTACTTATTCTTTCTCTCTTCAACTTTGATTAAGTCCCTACCATTTTTGTTTTTTATCAAGCCCAATTTTCCATGAAAAAATCCCCTTTCTGCTTCTAATTTTCTTTGAGATCTCTTTTCTTTCCCATTCTATTATTTTCTTTTTTACTCATTTAAAATCTTATCTCTCCTTACTATTCTCTGAAATTCTGCACTGTTATATATGACTTTTATTTTTTCATTTACCTTTTGTTTTTTTTTTTCTTTAGCCATTTTAAAGCCTCATCAGACATCCATTTTTGCTATCTTTATCTTTTTCTTTGGAGTTTTTTATATTGCTAACTTCTATACATTACAAACTTCTGTCCATAATTCATTAGATCACATAGTCCATAATGAATATAATCTCTTAAATATATTCTTCACTTCACTTTATATTCATAAGGGATGCTAATGCTTTGATGGTCTTCCATACTTTCTACAATTCAAGTATGAAGTTTGCTATATGAAGCTCATGATCCGAGCCATATATAGTCCCAGATCTTATTTAATTTACTATATAGAGCTGCTTCAACTTTGACTGCAAAGTATATAATCAATCTATTTTGACATTGACCATCTGTTGATATATATATGACCACAGTTATCTTCTGGGTTGTTGAAAAAGAAAACTTGCTGTCAAATCAGGAAGTTTTGTTGAAAAATTCTGCTTGTTTCTTCCTTGCTTCATTTTATATTCTAAGGTCAAACTTGCCTGTTATTCCACTAACTTTTTGGATTTCTAAAATTAACACTTTAATCTTCTATGATGAATGTTACACTTTTTGTTGGTGTGATTTCTTTTTTTTATTATTTTTTTTAATAGTCTTTTATTTACAGGTTACATGTATGGGTAACTTTACAGCATTGACAATTGCCAAAACTCTTGTTCCAATTTTTCCCCTCTTTCCCCCCACTAACTACCCCAGATAGCAGGATGACCAGGAGATATTAAATATATTAAAGTATAAATTAGATACACAATAACTATACTTGACCAAACTGTTATTTTGCTGTACAAAAAGAATTGGTCTCTGAAATATTGTATAATTAGCTTGTGAAGGAAATCAAAAATGCAGGTGGGCAAAAATATAGGGATTTGGAATTCAATGTAATGGTTCTTAGTCATCTCCCAGAGTTCTTTCGCTGGGTGTAGCTGGTTCAGTTCAATACTGCTCCATTGGAACTGATTTGGTTCATCTCATTGCTGAGGATGGCCAGGTCCATCAGAATTGGTCTGATCATATAGTATTGTTGTTGAAGTACATAATGATCTCCTGGCCCTTCTCATTTCACTCAGGATCAGTATGTGTAAGTCTCTCCAGGCCTTTCTGAAATCATCCTGGTGGTCATTTCTTACTGAACAATAATATTCCATAATATTCATATACCACAATTTGTTCAGCCATTCTCCAATTGATGGGCATGTACTCAGTTTCCAGTTTCTGGCCACTACAAACAGGACTGCCACAAACATTTGTGTACATACAGATCCCTTTCCCTTCTTTATGATCTCTTTGGGATATAAGCCTAGTAATAACCCTGCTGGATCAAAGGGTATGCACAGTTTGATAACTTTTTGAGCATAGTTCGAAATTGCTCTTCAGAATGATTGGATGTATTCACAATTCCACTAACAATGTATTAATGTCCCTGTTTTCCCACATCCCCTCCAACATTCCATATTATCTTTCCCTGTCATTCTAGCCAATCTGACATGTATGTAGTGGTATCTCAGAGTTGTCTTAATTTGCATTTCTCTGATTAATAATGACTTGGATCATCTTTTCATATGGTTAGAAATATTTTCAATTTCTTTATCTGAGAATTGTCTGTTCATGTTCTTTGACCAATTATCAATTCAAGAATGGCTTGATTTCTTTTAATTAGAGTCAATTCTCTATATATTTTGAAAAAGAGGCCTTTATCAGAACCTTTGACTATAAAAATATTTTCCCAGTCTATTGATTCCCTTCTAATCTTGTCTGCATTAGTTTTGTTTGTACAAAAACTTTTCTGTTTGGTATAATCAAAATTTTCTATTTTGTGATCAGTAATGATCTCTAATTCTTCTTTGGTCATAAATTCCTTCCTCTTCCACAGATCTGAGAATAAACTATCCTGTGTTCCTCTAATTTATTTATAATCTCATTCTTTATGCCTAGGTCATGAACCCATTTTGACCTTGGTGTACAGTGTTAAGTGTGGGTCAATGCCTAGTTTCTGCCATACTAGTTTCCAATTTTTCCAAAAACTTTTGTCAAACAATAAATTCTTATCCCAAAAGCTGGGGTCTTTGGGTTTGTCAAATACTAGGTTGCTATAGTTATTGACTGTTTTGTCCTTTGAACCTAATCTATTCCACTTATCAACCAATCTATTCCTTTTTTTTTTAAATAACTTTTTATTGATAGAACTCATGCCAGGGTAATTTTTTTACAGCATAATCCCTTGCATTCACTACTGTTCCGATTTTTCCCCTCCCTCCCTCCACCCCCTACCCCAGATGGCAAGCAATCCTTTACATGTTGAACAGGTTACAGTATATCCTGGATACAATATAGTGTACAGAACTGAACAATTTTCTTGTTGCACAGGGAGAATTGAATTCAGAAGGTATAAATAATCTGGGAAGAAAAACAAAAATGCAAGTAGTTTATATTCATCTCCCAGTGTTTTTTCTTTGGATGTAGCTGCTTCTGCCCATCTTTGGTCAATTGAAACTGAATTAGCTCTCTTTATCGAAGAGATCCACTTCCATCAGAATACATCCTCACACAGTATCATTGCTGAGGTATATAATGATTTCCTGGTTCTGCTCATTTCACTTAGCATCAGTTCATGTAAGTCTCACCAGTCCACTCTGTATTCATCTTGCTGGTCATTCCTTACAGAACAATAATATTCCATAACATTCATATACCACAATTTACTCAACCATTCTCCAATTGATGGGCATCCATTCATTTTCCAGGTTCTAGCCACTACAAACAGGGCTGCCACAAACATTTTGGCACATACAGGTCCCTTTCCCTTCTTTAGTATCTCTTTGGGGTAACTAATCTATTTCTTATGCAATACCAAATGGTTTTGGTAACTGCTGCTCTATAATATAATTTTAGATTTGGTACAGCTAAGCCACTTTCATTTGATTTTTTTTTCATTAATTCCCTTGAAATTCTTGACCTTTTGTTTTTCCATATGAATTTTGTTGTTATTTTTTCTAGGTCATTAAAATAGTTTTTTGGGAGTCTGATTGCTATAGTGCTAAACAAGTAGATTAGTTTAGGTAGTATTGTCATCTTTATTATATTTGCTTGCCCTATCCAAGAGAATTTAATATTTTTCCAATTGGTTATATCAGACTTAATTTGTGTGAAAAGTGTTTTGTAGTTTTGCTCATAAAGTTTCTGATTTTCTCTTGGCAGATAGATTCTTAAGCATTTTATACTATCAGTAATTACTTTAAATGGAATTTCTCTGTATAACTCTAACTGTTGAGTTTTGTTAGTGATATATAAGAACGCTGATGATTTATGTGGATTTATTTTATATTCTGCAACTTTGCTAAAGTTGTGGATTATTTCTAATAACTTTTTAGTAGAATCTCTGGGATTCTCTAATTATACCATCATATCATCAGCAGAGTGATAATTTGGTTTCCTCATTGCCTATTCTTATTCCTTTAATCTTTTCTCAACTTTTATTGCAAAAGCTATCATTTCTAATACAATATTGAATAGTAATGGTGATAGTGGGCAACCTTGTTTCACTCCTAATCTTATTCAGAATAGTTGCAGTTTGTCCCTGTTATATATGATGCTGACTGCTGGTTTTAACTAGATACTACTGATTATTTTAAGGAAAAGTCCATTTATTCCTATACTTTCAAGCGTTTTTAATAGGAATGGATGTTGGATTTTATCAAATGCCTTTTCTGTATCTATTGAGATGATCATATGGCTTTTGTTAATTTGGTTATTGATATGGCCATTTATACTGATAGTTTTCCTAATATTGAATGAGCCCTGCATTCCTGGTATAAATCCTACTTGATCATCGTGTATTATCCTGGGGATGATTTTCTGTAGTCTTTTTGCTAATATCTTATTTAAGATTTTAGCATCAATATTCATTAGGGAGATTGGTCTATAATTTTCTTTCTCTGTTTTCAACCTACCTGGTTTAGGTATCAGTACCATATCTGTGTCATAAAAGGAATTTGGTAGGACTCCTTCATTCCCTATTTTTTCAAATACTTTATAAAGCATTGGGGCTAATTGTTCTTTGAATGTTTGATAGAATTCACATGTAAATCCATCTGGTCCTGAGGATTTTTTTTTTATGGAGTTGATTAAAAGTTTGTTCTATTTCTTTTTCTGAATGGGACTATTTAAGCAATTTACTTCTTTCTCTGATAATCTGGGAAGTCTATATTTTTGGAGGTAGTCATCCATTTCACTTAGGTTATCAAATTTATTGGCATAGAGTTGGGCAAAGTAATTCATTATTATTTCTCTAATTTGGTCTTCATTGGTGGAAAGTTCTTCCTTTTCATTTTTAATACTACTTATTTGATTTTCCTCTCTCCTTTTTCTAATCAGATGTACCAAAGATTTATTATTTTATTGGATTTTTCATAGTTTTATTTATTAGTTCAATAGTTTTTTTGATTTTCTCTATTATTAATTTTTCCTTTTAATTTTAGAATTTCAAGGTTAGTAATTGATTGGGGGTTTTAATTTGGTCTTTTTCTAGCTTTTTAAGTTGCAAGCCCAATTCATTGATCTTCCCTTTCTCTATTTTATTCAAGTAAGCCTCTAAAGCTATAAAATTTCCCCTTATTACCGCTTTGACTGCATCCCATAAATTTGGTATGATGTCTCAACATTGTCCTTATCTTGAGTGAAATTATTAATTGTTACTATAATTTGCTGTTTCACCCAATCATTCTTTAAGATGAGATTATTTAGTTTCCAGTTACTTTTTGGTCTATTTATACCTAACTTTTTCTTGAATGCAGTTTTTATTGCATTGTGATCTGAAAAGAAAGCATTTATTATGTCTGCCTTCCTGCATTTAATTTTGAGGTCTTTATGTCCTAATATATGGTCAGTTTTTGTGTAGGTTTCATGAACTACTGAGAAGAAAGTATACTCCTTTCTATCACCATTCAGTTTTCTCCAGAGATCTATCATACTTAATTATTCCAACATTCTATTTACATCTTTAATTTCTTTCATATTTGTTTTGTGATTTGATTTATCTAAATCTGAGAGAGCAAGATTGAGATCTTCCACTATTATAGTTATGCTATCTATTTCTTCTCGCAACTCTCTTAACTTCTCCTTTAGGAAGTTAGATGCTATACCATTTGAACACTGGGCCATGGAGAGGGTGACTAGGACCTGGAGAGGGGTGGGGGGTGAATGAGCTTGCGGTCTGACATCAGCCAATCAGGGGCAGTCCCGCCCCTGGCTTCTCTATAAAAGGGGGAGGGCTGCCGGGCCGGCTACCTGCCAGAGCGAGCTAAACAGCGCCCAGAGCGGACCTGCCCAGGCTTATTCTCTTGGCATTGCGGTATTTTGGCGTTTCAAGCCCCGGAGTACCAGAAAAGTGAACTCGACGAATTTCTGGGTGAGTAGTGGGGCCCCTTCCCTCCGCCCTTGGTAGCTAGATCGCTTGGGGAGCTTTGTGTGCCTGCTCTTCCCATCCTGGGCGAGTACTATTCAGCCCACCCCAGGCAGGAAGCCTCCAGCCTTCTCGGCCCGCGCCACCCCTAGCCACTGTAGCCCTTGCGCTCTCACTTAGCCTGTTGCTTCTTGCCCTGGGGAGGGTGAGCGGGAACCTAAGGCCCAAGGGAAGGCTGAGAGGGAGGTGGGAGACATGCAACCAACCCCATCCGAGCCTAGGGAGAAAATGGCATCTCAGCGGGAGTTTGAAGGACTCGGCCTGGGAATTCGCCGCCACGGAGGCCAGGGCCAAGCCCTGTTCGCCAGCGCGGCAGCTTCCGCGGCATGGACGCCCTGGGCTTCCTGGAGCCCCGCGGGAGCACCAGAGCCTGGATGCCACCGCCCTCCTTCCCCCCAGAAGGCAGAAGGGCGTAGAAGCGACTGCAAGACGCAGGTGCTGCGTCACATTCTTTCTTTGGCCGGCGAGCGACAAGCGCAGCTGGCCGGCCTGCTGTCTGGCCCCGCGGTCAGTCGGGACGACCTGGACAAGGCAGTTCAGCAAAGGGCCGAGCTGCTGGGTCACTACCAAAGAGTCATCCTGGCGGACGTGGTGTTCTCGGAGGGGCACCGCGTCAGCCAGCTCCTCTGGAAGCACGCCTTCCATCAGGTGATCGAGAAGCTGGGGCACCTCCTTCAGCAGGCCAGTGCTCTGCCCCCAGAGCACATCGCCCCCAGGCTCTGGGCCGTCCTGGACGAGGGCACCCCGTTCTTTGAGAGTCTGCTGGAAAAGCTACAGAAGCGATACCGGTTCCAGCTGCGGGAGCAGCCCACTCGTGGAGCGGCCCTTTGCCACCAGCCCTTGGAGGAACCCTTGAAGTCCGCCTTGGCCTGTGGCCAGAAGCTGCTCCTCTGCCTGGGAGATCTTGCCCGGCACCGGCAGCAAGCCCAGGGCTCCGCAGACTTTGGCCCGGCACGAAGCTGGTACCTGCAAGCTCTGCAGCTCGATCCCTCAGACCCGCAGCCCTACAACCAGCTGGCCTTGTTGGCAGTGTCTACCAAGAGGACACTGGAGGCCGCTTGCTACTGGATGAGAAGCTTAGCTGCGGCGAGACCGAGCGTTTGCAGCGAGAAGAACCTCAGGAAACTCTTTGCAGCCCTCGGACGCCAGGCAGAGGCCAGAGGCCAGGGGACCCGCGGCAGCAATGCGCGTGCTGGCGATCTCGGGCAAGCTTTCACCCGCAGCTTTCTCCAAGCTCACGCGCGACTGTTTACCGGGGAGGGGATGGAGACATTTCCGCCGGCGGCGGAGGAGGTGCTGGAGAAGTTCCAGCTCCTCCTTCGCAAGAGTCCCGCTCTCCTGGCAAAGCAGCAGATGCTCCTCCAGCTCCTGACCATCAACATGTTCTCTGCGCACCACTCCCAGGAGAAGGAGAGGCCCTCGGCGCCCTGGGCTCCTTTGGTCCAGGGAGAAGCTACAGGCCTGGCGCTGGCCATGTTCGCGCTGCTGCTGAGCTGCTGTACCTACTGGCTTCAGTGCTGTCCCGCAGCCGGCGTGCCCCCTGCAGAGGGTGAAGATCATCCTCACCCTGGTGCGATCCCGGTTTCCTCCTTTGGTCCCGCCCTCCGAGCCCTGCTCCCCAGTGTGAAGATCTGTTGCGAATGGATCGTGCTCTGGAGAACCAGCTGGGACTGGCCCAGCAGCAGCCTGAAGCCCGGAGGACACGGTTCCCGGGACGTTTGGGGGAGTCTCCATCGTTTGCGCCAAAGCCTGCAGATGGTCGACACTTCCGAGGTGCCCTTGTACGGGCAGCCTGGCGACGACCTGGCCCTCCTCCTCCTGGAGGAGGATCAGCTCTTCTCAGGCTTCGCTCCGTTACTGGCTGCTCCCCGGGAGCCCTGCTACTACCCGAGGACAAAGTCGGACGAGGCCACGGCAGGGAACTGCAGGCGAGTTAACGTGCTGAAGGACTTGCTGGAATCGCTTTGCGGCCCCGAGAAGCCCCCCTGGGAATCCCCGGGTGGCCGGGGCAACGGGCCGACAGCCGCTGCAGACTCAGCCAGCAAGGAAAGGCAAAGGCGACTGCGTCAGGAAGACGGGAAAGGGTTCAGGGCCGACACGTTGGAGGAAGCCTCTGGAGCTCCTGAGCACGCTCCCGAGGAGCTGAAGGTGAAGAAGCTGCTCCTGGCCCACGAGATAGCAGCAGAGCAGCGGCGTCGTGACAGAATCCAGGCGATTCTGCACGGCCCGACCCGCGAGATGCGGCTGGGGGAAGACCGCCACCCCAGCTGCCTGGTCCTGGACACCAGTAGTTTCATTCTGCAGCTAGACAACGTGAGCCAGCTGTTGAAGGAGAGGAGCCTCACAGTGCTGGTGCCCCTGGTGGTAATCCATGAGCTCAGGGGCCTGGCCAAGGGAAACCTGATGGCCGGGACCCCTTCCTCTGGAGCTCGGCATAGGGCCCAGAGCGCCCAGAGGGCCCAGAGGGCCATTGACTTCCTGGAACAGCACTTTCCACTCTCTAACCCTCGGCTCAAGGTCCTCAGCAGCCAAGGGCAAGAGCTGAAAACCATTGACTGTGGCCAGAAGGACATCCTCTGGCTGCACGGAAATTACGATGACCACATCCTCGCCTGCTGCCTCAACTACCAGAGAGCTCAGACCGACAACAACTTGCCTTCCTGGGACGACCAGCCAATCCAGTTCCATCCGGGGGACCTGGCTCTGCTCACAGATGATCGCACCCTTCGCGTGAAGGCACTGGCCTCCAAGGTGCCTGTGTGGGACAAGGAGACATTCCTCCAAGAAATGAAGCATCTGCAGCCTTCTCCTCTGTAGAGGGCCAGGAAGGAAGAATGCATCCCAGATTTTAAATGTTACCCTAACTAGCCTCACCAGCATGTCTTTTCCTTATTAATAGCACAGACATGCTTGGCTGTTGGAGTACAGCTCCTATAGTGAGATGAAGGATGTGACAATATACCAGCTCCAGCCAGAGATGTCCTGTTTATGGACTCTTGGATGTTTATTTATTAGAGAGACAAACATATATATATATATATATAGATAGATAGATAGATAGATATAGATATATAGATATATATCATATATATGTATATGTACATATACATATATACATATATATGATATATATCTATATATTATATACATATATACATATACATATATATGATATATATCTATATATCTATATATCAAATGCTCATAGTTTTGATAGAGTACACCCTTTTAAAAGTCCTTAGCCTAACAAAATCTTCTACGATACAAAATGTTAAACCGCTTAAGCCCCAGATCTTGCTTACTTAAACAGAGATGGAAATAGTTGAGATCCACATCAGAGTAAAATTTATTATACCTTTGTCTCCGGTATGTTTCTCCCAAATACCTTTAGGCTCCTTGTGGACCTTCTTTCCTGTTCTAAATTCTAAGATTTAGCTTTCAATCCAAAGAGTAGTGGTTACATTTTGCTTCAGTCACTAGATTATTAATTTCTTATATTGAAAGCAGTCTCTTATTCTAATAAGGGAGTTTTGTTGAGCCAAGTTACTGTAAGTCCCCAAACCTGGCATGGAGTCTTCCCTCTTGGCCCTCTACACTTGGTAATAATATAAATTGGAATTCCAGTGATTGAAACAAAATGCAAACATGATTGAACAGATTAAAGCTAAACCTTAGAACTTGGGACAAGAAAGAAGGTCCACAAAGAGACTAAAGGTATTTGGGAATAAGATACCGGAGACAACAGTATAATCAACTTTACTCTTATGCGGATCTCAGCTATTTACATCTCTGTCTCAGGAAGCAAAATCCGGAGCTTAAGGGGTTTAATTGTGTAAATCATAGTAGATTTTGTTAGGCTAGAGGAATTTTAAAAGAGTTTACTTTGTATCAAAACCACAAGCATTTGAGGTATCTATATTTGTCTCTCTGATTGCTAAACTTTGAAGAGCCCATAACTGAGACTCTCCCTGTGTGGCTCTGGGAAAGGCACACCTTTCATCTCACTACAGGAGCTGGACTCCAACAGTGGCGCCCGAATAAGGGACGGAGCTTTGCATGAGTGGAAATTGACATGAGTGAACAGCGCTTCCATGGAAGGTTGCCCACTTTAACATAGGTGGGCTATTCAGGTAAGTGGGGAATTAAGTAATAAAAAGTGATTAAAAAGTAAATAATAAAAATAAATAAAAATAAATTTAAAAAACGGGGAAAAGGTGATCACCAACAGGTACTGTAACCCTGGAAATAATTTATCATTAGAAATAGTTTATCATCAAGATGACACAGGGGAAAGGTATTAAATATAACATGTCAGATAGGAGTATATATATGTAAAAGATAAAATACAGAAAAAAGAATTTAAACATTTCTGTAAGATCTTCACCTTATCTCTCCATTCCACACAACTCCCCCCTTGTAATATGTAAGTGATTTTTATCATATTTCTAGGAAGAACTTACACATTGTTCAAAATCAGTTAACAGATTTATACATTGTTTATCAAGCTCATCAGCAGAATTATCCATGCCTAATACATTCCACCCTTACACAGTGTTTATCAAGTTCATCAGCAGAATCATCCACTCGTAATACATTCCACCCTTTTTTCTGGAGAATCATCATTTTAATAGCATCTTCTGTATGAGATATTTTTGATAGGGACCATTGAACTGTTCTGCTCACTAATGTAATTATATAAGCTTAACATAATGCTAACAGTATAATACCCCTGATTGCAATCATTTCCTACCATAAAGATTGCTTCCACCAACTGTCTTGGAAACAGTTATCACAGCACAGATTGGCATTTGGCTGATATAAAAATACAAAGATAAATTAACAAAGATGGCAATCTAGGGAAACCGAGGCACAATGTTTTACACTCTCCTTCTGAATATTTGAATTATTGAATTACCTCCCCTAGATACCTGGAAAATCTCAGCACCATAATTTTGGCCAACCCAATGTGAAGCAAATAAATCAAAATGAAACGAGAAAATGCAAGGACTTATGGCAAGGACAAATCTCTTCCTGCTAACCCCAGACTTATCAGCAGTACAAAGGCCCTCATCTCAGCCAGAGAATCCAGTTTGAGATGGATAGTTCACAGTTAGGTGGTCTTCAGTCATTTGTGCCCTGAACTGAGTTTCTGCTTGTATAGGGAGTAGCAGTGCTCAAGACAGTCATGCTGCCCATGCTAGGAGGGGCACTCTATCAGGGATTTCAAAGAAGGGAAAGAGTGGGACCTGGAGTAGCTCTACTTGTTTCCTCTGTAGAACAGGAGCTGTTACTACAGAAGGGATTTCTGAGCAGAATATGCATAGTTAGACCAAGAAGGCAGGCAAACCTTGAACTTTAGAGGCTTGATCTCAAAACTGCAATGTCCATTGAAAATGCTGAGATTTCAATTAAGAAACTGGGGTTACAGGGCCGGAGACTGCCAGTCCTAAAGTAAGTATCATATCTTGTAGATTTCCTAAAAATAGGCAATCAGAGAATAGTCTGCCAGAACAATTGCAACAGAATAAGGGATTTCAAAGCTAAAGCATCGAATAACCATCCCACATATGAAGTTCCTATGCATCCATAACAGAAGTAGTTACACAATTTAACAATTTCCATCCCAAATCTTTTTTTTTAATAGCCTTTTATTTACAAGTTATATGAATGGGTAATTTTATAGCATTGACAATTGCCAAACCTTTTGTTTCCATTTTTCCCCTCCTTCCCTCCCTCCCCCCAGATGGCAGGATGACCAGTAGATGTTAAATATATTAAAGCATAAATTAGATATACAATTTATATAAATGATCAAACCATTATTTTGCTGTACAAAAAGAACCAAATTCTGAAATATTACACAATTAGTCTGCGAAGGAAATCCAAAATGCTGGCAGACAAAAATATAGGGATTGGGAATTCAATGTAATGCTCCTTAGTCATCTCCCAGAGTTCTTTTGCTGGGCATAGCTGGTTCAGTTCATTAATGCTCCATTGGAACTGCTTTAGTTCATCTCATTGCTGAGGATGGCCAGGTCCATCAGAATTGGTCATCATATAGTATTGTTGTTGAAGTATATAATGATCTCCTGGCTCTGCTCGTTTCACTCAGCATCAGTTCGTGTAAGTCTCTCCAGGCCTTTCTGAAATCATCCTGTTGGTCATTTCTTACCGAACAATAATATTCCATAATATTCATATACCACAATTTATTCAGCCATTCTCCAATTGATGGGCATCTACTCAGTTTCCAGTTTCTGGCCACTACAAACAGGGCTGCCACAAACATTCGTGCACATACAGATCCCTTTTCCTGCTGGATCAAAGGGTATGCACAATTTGAGCATAGTTCCAAATTGCTCTCCAGAATGGTTGGATGTATTCACAATTCCACCAACAATGTATTAGTGTCCCTGTTTTCCCACATCCCCTCCAACATTCCGCATTATCTTTCCCTGTCATTCTTGCCAGTCTGACAGGTGTGTAGTGGTATCTCAGAGTTGTCTTAATTTGCATTTCTCTGATTGATAATGACTTGGAGCATCTTTTCATATGTCTAGAAATAGTTTTCATTTCTTCATCTGAGAATTGTCTGTTCAGATCCATTGACCTTTTATCAATTGGAGAATGGCTTGATTTCTTATAAATTAGAGTCAATTCTCTATATATTTTGGAAATGAGCCCTTTATCAGAACTTTTGACTGTAAAAATATTTTCCCAGTTTATTGCTTCCCTTCTAATTTTGTCTGCATTAATTTTGTTTGTACAAAAACTTTTCAGTTGGATATAATCAAAATTTTCTATTTTGTGATCAATAATGATATCTAGTTCTTCTGGTCATAAATTCCTTCCTCTTCCAAAGGTCTGAGAGGTAAAGAATCCTGTGTTCCTCCAATTTATTTATAATCTCATTCTTTATGTTTAGGTCATGAACCAATTTTGACCTTATCTTGATGTATGGTGTTAAGTGTGGGTCGATGCCTAGTTTCTGCCATACTAGTTTCCAATTTTCCCAACAATTTTTGTCAAACAGTAAGTTTTTATCCCAAAAGTTGGGGTCTTTGGGTTTGTCAAACACTAGGTTGCTATAGTTATTGACTGTTTTGTCCTTTGAACTTAACCTATTCCACTGATTAACTAATCTATTCCTTAGCCAATACCCAATGGTTTTGGTAACTGCAGGTCTATAATATAATTTTAGATCTGGTACAGCTAAGCCACCTTCATTTGATTTTTTTTCATTAATTTCCTTGAAATTCTTGACCTTTTTTATTATATGAACTTTGTTGTTATTATTTCTAGGTCATTAAAATAGTTTTTTGGGAGTCTGATTGCTATAGTGCTAAACAAATAGATTCGTTTAGGTAGTATTGTCATCTTTATTATATTTGCTCACCCTATCCAAGAGCATTTAATATTTTTCCAATTGGTTAGATCAGACTTAATTTCTGTGAAAAGTGTTTTGTAGTTTTGCTCATAAATTTTCTGATTTTCCTTTGGCAAAAAGATTCCTAAGTCTTTTATACTATCAGTAGTTACTTTAAATGGAATTTCTCTTTGTAACTCTGACTGTTGGATTTTGTTAGTGATATATAAAAATGCTGATGATTTATGTGGGTTTATGTTGTATCCTGCAACTTTGCTAAAGTTTTAGTAGAATCTCTGGGGTTTGATAAGTATACCATCATATCATCTGCAAAGACTGATAATTTGGTTTCCTCATTGCCTACTCTAATTCCTTTAATCTCTTTCTCAACTTTTATTGCCAAAGCTAGCATTTCTAATACAATATTGAATAGTAATGGTGATAGTGGGCAACCTTGTTTCAATCCTGATCTTATTGGGAATGGTGGCAGTTTTTCCCCATTACATATGATGCTTACTGATGGTTTTAAATAGATACTACTGATTATTTTAAGGAAAAGTCCATTTATTCCTATATTTCAAGTGTTTTTAATAGGAATGGATGTTGGATTTTGTCAAATGCCTTTTCTGCATCGATTGAGATGATCATATGGTTTTTGGTAATTTGCTTATTAATATGGCCAATTATATTGATAGTTTTCCTAATATTGAACCAGCCCTGCGTTCCTGGTATAAATCCTACTTGATCATAGTGTATTATCCTGGGGATGATTTTCTGTAGTTTTTTTGCTAATGACTTATTTAAGATTTTAGCATCAATATTCATTAGGGAGATTGGTCTATAATTTTCTTTCTCTGTTTTCAACCTATCTGCTTTAGGTATCAGTACCATGTCTATGTCATAAAATGAATTTTTGTAGGACTCCTTCATTCCTTATTTTATCAAATAATTTATATAGCATTGGGGCCAATTGTTCTTTAAATGTTTGGTAGAATTCACATGTAAATCCATCTGGTCCTGGGGAATTTTTCTTAGGGAGTTGATTAATAGCTTGTTCTATTTATTTTTCTGAAATGGGACTATTCAAGCAATTTACTTCCTCCTCTGTTAATCTAGGCAGCCTATATTTTTGGAGGTAGACATCCATTTCACTTAGGTTATCAAATTTATTGGCATAAAGTTGGGCAAAGTAACTCCTTATTATTTCTCTAATTTCCTCTTCATTGGTGGAAAGTTCTCCCTTTTCATTTTTAAGACTACTAATTTGATTTTCCTCCCCATTTTTTCTAATCAGATTTACCAAAGACTTATCTATTTTATTGGTTTTTTCATAAAACCAACTCTTAGTTTTATTAATTATTTCAATAACTTTTTTTTTTACTTTCACTATTATTAATTTCTCCTTTTAATTTCAGAATTCCAAATTTAGTATTTGATTGGGGGTTTTTCATTTGGTCTTTTTCTAGAATTTTTAGTTGCAAGCCCAATTCATTGATCTTCTTGTTCTCTATTTTATTCAAGTAATCCTCTAAGGATATAAAATTTCCTCTAATTACTGCTTTGGCTGTATCCCACAAATTTTGCTATGATGTCTCATCGTTGTCAGTATCTTGAGTGAAATTATTAATTGTGTCTATAATTTGCTGTTTCACCCAATCATTCTTTAAGATGAGATTGTTTTGGTCTATTTACTTTTGAGTTTTTGTTGAATGTAGTTTTTATTGCATTGTGATCTGAAAAGAAAGGATTTACTATTTCTGCCTTCTTGCATTTAATTTTGAGGTCTTTATGTTCTAATGTATGGTCAATTTTCGCATAGGTTCCATGAACTGCTAAGAAAAAAATATATTTCTTTCTGTCTCCATTCAGTTTTCTCCAAAGATCTATCATACCTAATTTTTCTAACATTCTATTTACCTCTTTAATTTCTTTCTTATTTGTTTTGTGATTTGATTATCTAAATCTGAGAGTGCAAGATTGAGATCTCCCACTATTATAGTTTTGCTGTCTATTTCTTCTCTCAACTCTCTTAACTTCTCCTTTAGGAAGTTAGATGCTATACCACTTGGTGCATATATGGTTAGTATTGATATTTCTTCGTTGTCTATGCTACCCTTTAGCAAGATATAGTTTCCTTCCTTATTTCTTTTGATTAGATCAATTTTTGCATTTGTTTGATCTGAGATAAGGATGTCTACCTCTGCTTTTTTGACTTTACCTGAAGCATAATAGATTCTGCTCCAGCCTTTTACCTTTACTCTATATGTATCTCCCTGCTTTAATGTGTTTCCTGTAAACAACATATTGTAGGATTCTGGCTTTTGCTCCAGTCTGTTATCCGCCTCCTCTTTATGGAAGAGTTCATCCCATTCACATTTACGGTTAAAATGACTAATTTTGTATTTCCTGCCATCCTAATATCCCCAGATTATGGTTTTCCTTTTCTTGCCCCCCAACCCTCTTTCCCAGTTTTAAACTTATGCGCCCCACTTGTATCACGACGCTCACCCTCTTTAGGATCCCTCCCTCTCTCCCTTTGAATCTCTTCCTCTTCTTTGTACCCTTCCCTTATTACTCTTTTTCTTTTCCCTTTTCTCTCCCCCTTTTTAATGAGGTGAGAGAGGATTTTCTGTAAAACAAATATGTCAATTATATTCTCTTTGAGCCAACTATGATGAGAGTAAGATTCACACAGTATTCCTCCCCCTCTCTGAGTTCCCTCGGATATGATAAGTTTCCTTTACCTCTTCATGGGATGTAGTTTCCCTCTTTTTATCTGTCCTTTCCCTCTTTTCTGACATTATCCTTTTTCCATTTCTATTTCCCTTTTTTTAATGTTATATCAGTAAAATCCAATTATACATGTAGTCTTTTTGTATATCCATAACAGACATACAATTCTCAAGAGTTCATTTTACCTTTTCTGCATCTCTTGAGTCCTATGGTTGGAGATCAAATTTTTGTTTAGTTCTGTTTTTTTTCCTTAGAAACAAATGGAATTCATTTGTTTCATTTAATGTCCATATTCTTCCATGGAAGAAAATGCTCAGTTTAGCTGGGTAGTTTATTCTTGGCTGCATTCCAAGTTCTTTTGCCTTTCAGAATAACAGATTCCAGGCCCTTCTATCCTTTAATGTGGAGGCAGCCAGGTCTTGGGTGATCCTTATTGTGGCACCTGGGTATTTAAATTTTTTTTTTTTTTCTGGCTGCTTGTAAAATTTTTTTCCTTAATGTGATAGTTCTGAAATTTGGTCACAATATTTTTTGGAGTTTTTAATTTAGGGTCTTTTTCAGAAGGTGTTCGATGAACTCTTTCAATGCCTATTTTACCTTCTGATTCTAATACCTCTGGACAGTTCTCTTTGATTTCTTGTAAAATAATATCTAGGCTCTTTTTTTCATCATAATTTTTGGAAAGTCCAATAATCCTCAGATTATCTCTCCTAGATCTATTTTCCAGGTCTGTCATTTTTCCAAGTAGATATTTCATGGTTTTTTCCAGTTTATCATTTTTTTGGTTTTGCTTGACTGATTCTTGCTGTCTCAGTGAATCATTAGTTTCTATTTGTTCAGTTCTGATTTTTAATGAATTATTTTCTTCATTAGCTTTTTTTTACTTCTTTCTGTATATGTCCAATTGAGTTTTTAAATGAATTGTTTTGATCTATGGAATTTTTTTTTCCATTTCACAAATTTTTTATTTTTAGTGAATTATTTTCTTTTTCCAATTCACAGATCCTACTTTTTTTGTGAGTTCTTTGTCTTTTCTAATTCACAAATCTTACTTTCCAGAGAATTTTTTTTACTTTTTCCAATTCACAGATTCTGTTTCCCTGCACTTCCTGGGAATTTTTTATCTTTTCCAATTCATATTTCAGGAAGTTGTTGCTCTCTTGCAAAGCTTCTCTTTCCTTTCCCCATTTTTCTTCTAACTCTCTTTTGAGACTTGTAATGGTCTCTTCTATGAGAGCATTATGTAAGAGGGAATAGATAACATTCCCCTTTGTTATATTGTCTGGTGACTGTTTGCTATTAGTCTCTTCGGGACTGCAGACCTGCTCTTTTTCTGTATAGAAGCTATCAATAGTCCTTTTAATTTTTTTACTCATTTTTTAAAGCCTTTAATGTCTGCCTTCAGGGCAAGGGGGTTACCAGCTTCCCAGAGCAGGGAGAGATGTAACCAGGCTTTGGGCTCCGAGGTGTGGGAGTGCTCTGAGTGAAAGTTTCCCCTTCCCCCAACCTGAGGTGATTTAGCCCTGGCCTAGCTACAGAAGTGCCCAGTGGAGCTGTGTGGTTTAGCGACTGCCCTAAGGCTAGAGACTTAGCCTACCTCAGAGCCCCTGGTGTGGCTGTGGGTATTAACAACTGACCAGCAAATAGCCTGGTTTGAACTGGAAGTCTCTTCTCTGAAGTAAATCACCTTGCAAAAGTTCTAGTGCCCCAATCCGAGCCCCCCAGTGTGCAGATTAGAGGCTGCCCCCCCTTGCTGTGCAGGTTCGAAACTCCCCCAAGGAAGAGTCCTGTACTGCGGGTTGGGGCTGTGACCTTGTGCTGAGATCTTTGTTCTCACTTCTGGTTTGCGGCTCCACTGGGAGCCTCTAGTTCTCCCCCTGCCCATGCTGATCTCCCCAGCCCGAGGACAAACCTTTTCGGGCAAAATTCCAGATAATCTTCTGCTGGTGAGTTGTTAAACTGCTAATCTTTATGAGTTGTAGCCATCAAGCCTATTTTTGAGGCTGAATATAATATCGATATTGAGGGTAAGAGAGGAGCTTAGAAAGTCATGTGTGTCTTCTCCGCCATCTTGGCTCCATGTTGGTGTAATTTCTAAAAGACATATTGTCTTCATAGAACTGATCAATTTTGGCCATTTTTTTTTGCCTCAATGGTGTAAGCATAAATTTTTCTTACTATGATGCTGAAAGATTTTCCTTGGATTTATAGATATCATTCTGTCATTTATTTATTTGTTTGTTTTTTGCTGAGGCAATTGGGATTAAGTGACTTGGCCAGGGTCACATAGTTAGAAAATATTAAGTCTGAATCTGGATTTAAACTCAGGTCCTCCTGACTTCAGGGCTGGAACTCTATCCACTGCACTATCTAGCTGTCCCCCTCTTTTTTCATTTTTGAAATTTTAACAAGTTTTTCTTCTCTGATTTTTTTATTGATTATGAGTGCTATTCAACTTTTGTATATGTAATGATCATCTGAATCAAATTCACCCATTTATTTAAGTTCACTGACACTTGATATGTTTATATTTAGTCTTTTGATTTCCTGTTTGACCATATCCAGCTATTCTTGTTTCATAGATATTACACTGCAGCTTTCTATGCAGCATTGATTGTTGCAGAATTGGACATTCTTTTCATCACCAGACACAACAGCAGCTGAATTCCTTTGGGATTTGGTACAGCTGCTTTATTCTTTCTGTGGCTACTTGTATTTGTCTTCTGCTCTTTCCCAGCAGCATATTGGACATTTTCCAACTTGAAGGGCTCATTTTCCAGTGTCCTAGCTTTTATCATTTTTATACTGTCCATGGCATTTTCTTGTCAAAGATCCTAGATTAGTTTTCTATCTTTAGTGGTTTCTCTAATGTCAGAACTCTCCACTATGATCTGTAAATGTTGAGTAATCCTCAATGGCATAGTACAGTTTACTATGCTATTCAATCTCCTACCCTATGACAAGGCAGTGATCAAGGAAAGGGCTTTAGTAAATACCCAATTTACAAAACTAATTTAAGTTTGTCTGATTGCTATTGATAAACAACTTACAAAGCACACAGATTTTGAAGAAACCACCTCTAACCCTACTGAGTGACCCTTAGTTCCCTGAAGTGAGACATAATACCTGCCTTCTGAAGATTTCATTTTCCTACTCCCAAATAAGATTTAACATGGTAACTCCAAGATGATATTCTTTTTTTGACAGTACATATGTATGGGTAATTTTTTACAACATTATCCCTTGCACTCACTTCTGTTCTGACTTTTCCCTTCCCTCCCTCCACCCCCTCTTCTAAATGGCAGGCAGTCTTATACATGTTAAATATGTTAGAATATATCCAAGATATAACATATGTGTGCAGAACCGAACAGTTCTCTTGTTGCACAGGAAGAACTGGATTCAGAAGGTAAAAATAACCTGGGAAGAAAAACAAAAATGCAGTTTACATGCATTTCCCAGTGTTCCTTCTCTGGGTGTAACTGAGTCTGTCCATCATTGATAAATTGGAACTGAATTAGTTCTTCTCTTTGTCAAAGAAATCCACTTCCATCAGTATACATCCTCATAGAGTATCGTTGTTGAATTATGTAATGATCTCCTGGTTCTGCTCATTTCACTCAGCATCAGTTCATGTAAGTCTCTCCAAGCCTCTCGGTATTCATCCTGCTGGTCATTTCTTACAGAACAATAATATTCCATAACATTCATATATCACAATTTACCCAACCATTCTCCAATGGATGGGCATCCATTCATTTTCCAGTTTCTAGCCACTACAAAAAAGGCTGCCACAAACATTTTGGCACATACAGGTCCCTTTCCCTTCTTTAGTATTTCTTTGGGATATGAGCCCAGTAGTAGCACTGCTGGATCAAAGGGTATGCACAGTTTGATAACTTTTTGGGCACAATTTCAGATTACTCTCCAGAATGGTTGGATTCATTCACAACTCTACCAACAATACATAATGTTCCAGTTTTCCCACATCCCCCCAACATTCCGCATTATATTTCCTTGTCATTCTAGCCAGTCTGACAGGTGTGTAGTGGTATCTCAGAGTTGTCTTAATTTGCATTTTTCTGATTAATAATGACTTGGAGCATCTTTTCATATGGCTAGAAATAGTTTCAATTTCTTTGTCTGAGAATTGTCTGTTCATATTCTTTGACCATTTATCAATTGGAGAATGGCTTGATTTCTTATAAATTAATGTCAATTCTCTATTTTGGAAATGAGGCCTTTATCAGAACCTTTAACTGTAAAAATGTTTCCCAGTGTGTTGCTTGCCTTCTAATCTTGTTTGCATTAGTTTTGTTTGTACAAAGGCTTTTTAATTTGATGTAATCAATTTTTTCTATTTTCTGACCAATAACGATCTCTAGTTCTTCTTTGGTCACAAATTCCTTTCTCCTCCATAAGTCTGAGAAGTAAACTATCCTATGTTCCTCTAATTTATTCATAATGCATAATTTTATGCATAAATCATGGACCCATTTTGTTCTTATCTTGGTATATGTTGTTAAGTGTGTTTTCATGCCTAATTTCTGCCATACTAATTTCTGCCATACTAATTTCCAGTTTTCCCAACAATTTTTGTCAAATAATGAATTCTTATCCCAAAAGTTGGTATCTTTGATTTGTCAAACACTAGATTGCTATAGTTATTGACTATTTTGTCTTGTGAACCTAACTTATTCCACTGATGAACTAATGTATTTCTTAGCCAATACCAAATGGTTTTGGTGAATGCTGCTTTATAATATAATTCCAAGATGATATTCTATACCAAGACACATCAGAATAATTATTTTCATTTATTTTCTACCATGGTCTGATGAGGTAATATACCTAATGATTTGGTTCCCAGGACTAATAACATATGAATTTTCTATTGAATCTAAAATATTTACTATGATTTATTATGGCTAAATCTTTTGATTTTATATTACTCATTTTTGCCAATATAATATTCCCTATATCTGGCAGAGAGACGTTTGTTATTAAAAAAACAAAAGAGTAATAACAAAGTTGATCAAAACTAAACAATAAATTGAGAAAAATGTTACTGACTTTCTCTTTAGTACCATCATTTATGCTTAAAATAGAAAGTGACATCTTCTCACATCTCTGTTTTTATTCCATGCTTGTTCATTATTATTTAATAGAATTCCCTTTAAAATGCTTTATTGCTGCTGTCTCATTTCACTTTGGAAGCAATTGCTGGCTCTGTGGATGAGTCCTGGATCTGGAGCCAGGTATACCTTAGATTAAATTTGACCTCAGATACTTATTAGATATCTGACCTTGAGCAAGTCATGTACCTGCTATTTGTCTCAGTTTTCCTATTGTAAAATAGGAAGAACAATACTATATACTTCATAAGATTGTTTGTCAAATCAAATGAGATATTTGTACAGTGGTCAGTGGTGCCTGGAAAATAGTAGGAAATATAGATATGGATATAAATATAGATATATATGTTGATATAGATATATCCTTTCTAGATTTCTTCCTTATATTATCATGACCATTTAAAAATATTGCTTTCCTAGGTTTTGTTTCAATTACTTTCAGAATTTATATCCTCAAATATTTCTTTATATTCATTTTGTTTGTTGGTTTTATTTTGCTACATTTTTCCTAAGAAGCCTTTTTTTATTGTTTTGTGTTGTTGTTGACTAATTTTTCCTGTCAGTATAGTTTTAAATTTTATTTTAATTTGTGCTAAATCTCTTATTTCCTTGTTTATTTATTCCTTAATTCTCATATTTTTAATTGGAATTAGCTTGTTTCTTCTAACCTAACCAATTTCTATTGACTATGTAAGCCTGGTCTTCCCCTCCAACACTCTAGGCACTTTGTCATACTTTGTTGTTGTTGTTGTTGTTGTTATGTTTTTCTCTTAAAAATATCAGTTATGGGGGCAGCTAGGTGGTGCAGTGGATAGAGCACCAGCCCTGAAGTCAGGAGGACCTGAATTTAAATCTTATCTCAGACATTTAACACTTTTTAGCTGTGTGACCCTGGGAAAGTCACTTCACCCCAAATGCCTCAGGGAAAAAAAAATATCAGGTAGGGAGGGGAAATGATTCTAGCACCTGCTGTTGTGTAGCTAAAAATACTATGTGACCAATATTAACTTTCATTTCCAAGCCCTTCATAATCTGGCTCCACACAGCTTGCCCAGGTTTACTAAATAGTAGCTTCCTCACCAAACACTAATTTCTATGCAGAAATTCTTCTTCTTCTTCTCCTTCTCCTCCTCTTTCTCCTCCTTTTCCTCCTCCTCCTTCTCCCTTCCTTCCTCCTCTTCCTCCTCCTCTTTCTTCTCCTTCTCCTCCTTCTTCTTTTTCTTTCTTCTTCTTTTACTACTTTTACTGTTTCTTTATTGGAACATCTTATTTCCCATTTTTATGTTTTCCCGATATCTAATATATCCTTCTTCCTCAGGTCTTCTATCTTTAGAATCTCTTTCTTCCTATAAACTCCAAACCTTACCACAAATCTAACTCCTACAGAAAAATGAGTCTGATCTTCTCAGTTAGTACATTGCCACCTTCCCAGAAATTATTTTGTTGTAAGCTCCTGAGGTCCTGAGTAACTGGGTGCAATTGGCAGAGAGAGACTGGAATATTAATGGAATTGCTCTCTGGGACAGGCAGGGAAGGGTATTGATGGGGCTAAGTTTCTGTAGATATCATGAGCAGCCCTGACTTACTGTTTTCAGTCAGAACTCTGAGGTATATAAAAACCCTATAAAACTGTACATGGTTCAAACCATCTTTGTTGTATCCCTTTGGGTCAGTCTGCCATGACACTCTGCCTCATGGAGCTCATAGTGCTCACCAGCCCATGTAGTGTTTCTCTCTCACCCTCCCTCCCCCCCTACCATATCTTATGGTGCCTCTCCTCTCAGCCTCCACCAGATCTCTATTCTTTCTCCTTATACCTAACAAACCCTTAAAATGCTAAATCCTCTGTAGATTTAGTCTGTCAGCTAAGGGCATATTCTAACCTCATAGGGTGTTCCCTTTCTTCTGGTTAGTTGTTTGTTCTACTACGGAACTTTTCCATCATTAATTGTTAAAAAAAAAAAAAAAAAACACTTTTCCTTGCTAACTATATGCCCTCCCAACTCTATTTCATATTTAGCACTCTTAGTGTCTATTGTTTCTCTTCATTTTATCTGTAATCATTTTTCCTAAATAAACCTACCTTTTGTCAAAGAGAACGGCCATTGTGAATTCTTCAAACAATTTCCCTTTATGGGCTCATCTCCTATCTTCAAATATTTCTTATGCTTTGTTGTTGTTCAATCATTTTAGCAGTGTCTGACTCTTAGAGATCCCATTTTTTCATTTTCTTGGCAAAGATACTGAAGTGATTTGCCATTTCCTTCTATAACTCAGTGTTTTTTTGTTTTGTTTTGTTTTGTTTTTTCAAAGGACTGAGACAAATAAGGTCACATAGCTCTGGCTTGAGGCTAGATTGCAACTCATGAAAATGAATCTTCTGATTCTAAATGCTCTATTCACTATATTACCTACCTGTCCCCAGTTACAAGTGATAACTTAAGTCAAAAACCATAATAATTTTAACAAGCTAAGAAATTCATATGATGGCACTACATTTTCCTACAAGTCTATTTATCTACTTTTTGCCATAAATTTTATTAAATAGGCTGAATTTTCTGTTTTTATTTCTTTCTCATCCATTAATACTCAAGATTTAGCATTTATCCTCTCTATCTGATTTAAATATCTTATCTGCCAGGCATTCATACACAAAGTTAAAATTGTATTCTAGACCTAGTCCTAGCCATTAATGATTTGTGGAACCTTAAGTAATTTGTTTTATCTCTTCTGCATTCATATTTGTTTTGTTTTTTAAAGATTAAAATAATTCCAACTCAATGTAATTTAATTTAATTCAATGAGCAATTATTAAGGCCCTATTATGTATTAGGCACAATATTATGTACAGGAAAATAAAGACAGAAACAAACAGTCCCTTATCTCAACATGTTTACATTTTACTTGAAGAGAGTACAGAGAAGGGTGAAAATGCACTCCCATAAGTCAATAAAAACTATATAAAAAGACAATATGAGTTACTATTGAAAAAAAAAAACAGACAAAGCATTGCAGGAGGTTTGTGCTAGGAATGCCCTTATTTAGGAAGAAAGAAAAGATTCTAAGATGCATGATGAGGAGTAAGTTCCACATATTGGGGACAGACTATTCAAAGACAAGACAGCTGTGGAACTAAGGCAGTAAATGATATTAAGTAGCCATCTTGATGAAAGTTACCCAGAGGAGTGCAAGACTGTTTTTGGAACCAGAATCAGAAAATCAGGAGGCAAACTGAGTATCCTTTAAGCTGTACACACCAAAAATCCTTTGCAAAATTTATTTGCTTGCTGGACTTGTAATTTTCTTGGCAGTGCCAGCACTACAGAACCAAGCCAAACTAGTTTATTGATCCCTGATGAACTAAGGGACCTCTGGGTTTATTCTTAGTTCCTATAACTGAACCTCATCTTTTGGTGAACCCCTAACTCCTCATCTCTTTCCTAATTCCTCCTTACTCCCCAGACCTTGCCATTACTTCCCTTCCATCTTTCCTCTGACTTTAAAGATAGGTTTTACTCAGAACATGTTGCTTAATCACATATGATTCAGTCTTGCTTAATCATATTTTATTTATCCCATAAGTGTTTCACGTAACAAATGCCATCCTTTGTAGTTGTGATAAACGTCTGAGTTCTTCACAATGTGAATCACTATTTGTGATATGGTGTGTGTGTGTGTGTGTGTGTGTGAGTGTGTGTGTGTGTGTGTAAAAATACCAAAAAAGAAAGTCCTATCAAGTTGAATCATCAGTACCTCTTCAGGATGAATGAAACCATTATCAACCTAGCTTCTTTCCTAATATGGAGATTATTAAAAGTTCCAGCTGAGCAGAAGGATATATTTCAGATGCTTGAGAAGTAGCTTAGGGGTAGAGAGAGTTTTCAGGGATTAATAGAAGTTGAATCAAAAAGTTTCCAGGAATGAGAAATATCAGATGAATGAATAAGGGAGTATATTAGTACCTTTTTTAAAATTATAGCTTTTTATTTACAAGATATATGCATGGGTAATTTTTCAGCATTGACAATTGCAAATTTTTTGCTCCAATTTCCCCCTTCTTCCCCCCACCCCCTCCCCCAGATGACAGGTAAACCAATACATGTTAAATATGTTAAAGTATATGTTAAATACAATATATGTCACATATCCATACAGTTATTTTGCTGCACAAAAAGAATTAGACTTTGAAATAATGTACAATTAACCTGTGAAGGAAATAAAAAAATGCAAGTGAACAAAAATAGAGGGATTGGGAAGTCTATGTAGTGGTTCACACTCATTTCCCAGCGTTCTTTCGCTGGGTGTAGCTGGTTCAATTCATTACTGCTCTATTAGAACTGATTTGGTTCATCTCATTGTTGAAGAGGGCCACGCCCATCAGAAATGATCATCATATAGTATTGTTGTTGATGTATATAATGATCTCCTGGTCCTGTTCATTTCACTCAACATCAGTTCATGTAAGTCTATCCAGATCTTTTTAAAATCATTCTGCTCTTCATTTCTTAAAGAACAATAATATTCCATAATATTCATATACCACAATTAATTCAGCCCTTCTCCATTTGAGGGGCATCCACTCAGTTTCCAGTTTCTGGCCACTACAAAAAGGGCTGCCATAAACATTTTTGCACATACAGGACCCTTTTCCTTCTTTAAAATCTCTTTGGGATATTAGCCCACTAGTAACACTGCTGGATCAAAGGGTATGCACAGTTTGATAACTTTTTGAGCATAGTTTCAAATTGCTCTTCAGAGTGGCTGGATATATTCACAATTCCACCAACAATGTACCAGTGTCCCAGTTTTCTCACATCCCCTCCAACATTCCTCATTATCTTTCCCTGTCATTCTTGCCAATCTGACAGGTGTGTAGTGGTATCTCAGAGTTGTCTTAATTTGCATTTCTCTGATTAATAATGACTTGGAGCATCTTTTCACATGGCTAGAGATAGTTTCAATTTCCTCGTCTAAGAATTGTCTGTTCATATTCTTTGACCATTTATCAATTGGAGAATGGTTTGATTTCTTATAAATTAAAGTCAATTTCTCTATATATTTTGAAAATTAGGCCTTTATAAGAACCTTTGACTTTAAAAATGTTTTCCCAGTTTATTGTTTCCCTTCTAATCTTGTCTGCATTAGTTTTGTTTGTACAAAAACTTTTCAATTTGATATAATCAAATTTTTTTATTTTCTGATCAATAATGATCTCTAGTTCTTCTTTGGTCACAAATTCCTTCCTCCTCCACAGGTCTGAGAGGTAAACTAACCTATGTTCTTCTCATTTATTTATAATCTCATTCTTTATGCTTAAATCATAAACCCATTTTGACCTTATCTGGGTGTATGGTGTTAAGTGTGGTTCAATGCCTAGTTTCTGCCATATTAGTTTCCAATTTTCCCAGCAGTTTTTGTCAAACAGTGAGTTCTTATCTCAAAATTGGGGTCTTTGGGTTTGTCAAACACTAGATTATTAAAGTTATTGACTATTTTGTCCTTTGAACCTAACCTATTCTACTGATCAACTAATCTATTTCTTCACCAAGGCATATTACTATCTTTGAGGGGCTGAAAGTTCAGAAGATGGTTTCTACTGTGCTTGATTAATCATTTATATATGATTTATAGGTAAATGTGGACAAGAATCAGATTATAGTATAGAAAATGGAATGCTACCCTTGTACTAATGATGTGGGTGATATAGACATCAGATGAAAATAGATACCAAAAATTGGGGTTTGGTCATGGGAAAAATTCACAATGGCCTTTGGCTTTGGCAAAAGGTACATTTATTTAGAGTAATAGCTTATAGACAAAATTAAAGGATATAATAGATACCAATAATTGTAAATGTGAAATAGAGTGGGAGAGAATGTGAAAGGTAAGTTCTTTAGTGGAACTCTCAATTACCCAGTAGAAAGGGAGTATCTCATGAAGTTTAGATATGTCCTCACCTAGCAGGCTGAATCCTGAAAGGGACATAGCATCCTAAAAGAGTTAATTAACTGTAAGAAGTGGGATTGGGAAGCATAGAGTTAGGAGGAATACTACCTGGCATGAGGGAGGGATGAGGGGAAAAACACCATGAGGCAGAATGCTGTTGCAGGTTGATCCAAAAGAGGGTCAACAGCAAAGCCATGGCCCAAAAATACATTTTACAGGGAAAATTTTATCTCATGGACATGATGGACTATCTGACAGGGCATGGCAAAGTAAGGCTGCCCAAACTCTTTCAGAGGGTAGATCTCAGGAGTTTGACATAACTTGGATTTCTAATTGGATGACCTCCCCAGAGAGTGGGACTATGGAACTAAAATGATCTCTAGCAGAGCCTTCTTCCTGCTTGTCTCAGGGACTAATGGCTTATTTTCTCTTTGTCCATTCAGAACATCATCAGTAAGGAAGTGCCAGGTTTGAATTCTTTCTTTGTCACTTATTTGACCCTGGGGAAGTCATTTAAACTCTTGGAAAAGCAGTTGCTTTTTTATGTCAATTAAAAATAGTAAGGTGCCTAATATTTAAGATTTCTATGAGAATCAAATAAATTGAGAATATGACATAGCTCTGTAATTCAATTAGCACTGGGAACTCCCAGATAAGAAAACTTGCTCTATTAATGCAAGTTATCACCTTTTTCACTTAGAGAATTTTAGACAATTTCCTAGAAACAAATAGAGATTAAATGAACAAGTCATGTGTTAGAAGCTGGACTTGAACCTGAGATTTCCTCATTCTGATGTTGACTTTCAGTCAGTCAATAAACATTTATAAGTATTTATAAGGAACTTACTATGTTCTAGCAAGTATGATAACTCTTTGATGGTTAACTTTTCAAAATTATTCTGTTACATATCTCTCAAATATGAATAATAATACATTTAGTGTTCTTGTGAAGATCCAGCAACATATAGTAAATATTAAATTCCATGAATTATTTTACCCATGGAAGGGATATATATGAATAATGAATTCATAAATCCATCAAAGCATCACTCTAAGGTAATCCACTTAATTCTGAAATTTTAATTCTGCAAGTTTAACTACTAATAAACATCCTGAACAAATGATTTTACTTAATTTACTTATTTTTTTTACTTAATTCTTGATTATTTTCTTTATGCTACCAATAGCCAACAATCTGTAGCACTTGTTCTGCTCGCTGATTTGAGAGCTGAGCTAGAGAAGACTCTTTGGGGCCAGCAGATTTAGGAAGTCTGTGGTTAACATTGTCTTTTTGCGGGTACTTTTCTAATAGTGTCACAACCAATATGTATAAACACACACACACATACATATATTCATATACATGTATAGCTATATGCACACATACGCACACACACACACACATATATAAATACAGAAAAATAGATAAAAAGATAGATAGATAGATAGATAGATAGGTATACACAGATGCATACTGACTAATGTAACTTTCTGTGTAACTGTTAAATTTTCTATTTAAGCCTCAAATCTGGTTCTGGTTCAATGCTTACACAATTTAAATAGTCTTTTATTAGTTGTAAAATATAGTTCCACAAAGGTGATAATGAGCCCAGGACAATGGGTTGCTCCCCTTTGTGCTCTTATCTTCTGGCAGCCATCTCACAGATCTACATTATCTGGTCAGAACTGAGATCAAGAATGAAGCTGGAATACATCCATGAATTCCTGGAATTCCTATTTCTGGAAAGGCAAGTGAAAAAGAATATTCTTCTGATTGAGAATATTTTAATTATATATGTGAAGAAAGTTTGCTTTATACATTTGCTAAATAATTTTAAGAATTGTTAATATTGTGATAACTTCTAGTCTGGCTATGTGGCCCTGGATTAGTCACTTAATCTCTTTGACCCTGTTTCCTCATCTATCAAATGACTTCTAATCTGTGTTGATTTATTCTGTTTCTCCATCTTGCATACTCCTTGGATGCCCTCACTAGAATTGTTTCTGAGTCTACTACATATTCTGAGTATACAGAAATAAATGACTCTGAAGATGGAAGGATGGGGAAAACGGAAGAAAGGAAGGAAGGAAAGAAGGGAGAAAGGACGAAAGCAAGGAAAGACCAAAGTAAGGAAGGAGAAGGAAGGGAGGCAGGAAAAGATGAAGGAAGGGAGGAAGGAAGGAAGGAAGGAAGGAAGGAAGGAAGGAAGGAAGGAAGAAAGAAAGAAAAGAAGGAAGGAAGAAAGGAAGAAGGAAGGAATGAAATAGAAAAGGAAGCAAAATGAAATTAACCATTTTATAAGATATAGATTTAGAACCATAAGACATGTAGAGGCCATCAAGTTAATTGGTCTCTTCTTGCAGATATTGAAACTGAAGCACTTAATGTTTAACTATTCCCCCATGTTCAGAGATTACATGAATGTCTGAGGCAGAATATGAACAAACGGCTTCATGACTCTTGCAGTGCTTTAACCAGGATCTCTCATTCTTAACCTACTTCACTATAATGAGATATGATTTTCAAAGTTTAGAGTCCCTTTATGAAGTTACACTACATTGTCTTGTCAGTAATAAATTGCAAACAATGATAAACCTAATAAATTTTATATAAAACAAGCAAAAAAAAAAAAAAACTAATAGAGGAGAGTCAGTAATTTCCCTTATTTCTTTAGAGGCATATCAATGCTTGAGAATTACAATTAACAATAAGTTGTATCTGACACCAGAAAATCACAACATTTCAAGCAGAAAGTTAAAATATCTGTAGATTGTGCATTTGTTAAAGTTTGTTGAAAATTTCTGGAACCCCAGGATGATTGAGTTTCTTGCTTTTGCCAGCACCATGGACAAGTCAATGAGTGACACTCATATTTGAAAAGCTTTTCATAATTCTAGCTAATTCAAACACAAATAAAAAGTGAGCACTTCACACACATTCCCTCTGTTCTATTTTTTAAAGCTGACTATATAATTTACATTTTAAGTGCTCATTAATGTGAAAAATGTCAGTACTGGAGAAAGAGCAAATAAATTACCTTCATTTCTTTTCACTGTTCCTAATTATTAATCTTGAGACCACAAAAACTATGCCGAATTAACATGAGTATGAATTTATAATATGCTACATCACACACTATGTGAGAACATTATAGTTTTTTTTTAATTAGTTTTTTCCCACTCCATTAAAATGGGAATATTTGTAGTAGTTTGAAGCTATTATTGTGGCTATTAATGTAACATCTACATTAGTGTTTAAGAGCAATTAAATTTTATTTAAAAATATGTATACTATTTCATCTCATTTAAGGTAGGTAATTATATCTAGTAATCCAAAAACTATCAATTTCAGAATCTTAGTGCTAAGGAAGGAAAAAAATTTCATAATGCACATACATACACACACATACACCACTTGAGTCATGGGAGATAGAGAAAATTCACAAAGCCAAAAAGATGGAATATCTTACTCATGGAACTTAAGAAAACCAGAATGACTAGATTGAAGAATATGTGGGTGCAACAAATATCCCCAAGCAGAAATGTTTCTAACACTTTTTAAAATCACTTTCCAAGATGTTCAAAAAACCTCTTTGGGTACATAGATATTAATTGTGTCCCAGTGTTAGGCAACAATGACAAATACTACTGACAAAAAGCATTGAATGCCAAAGGGAAAATTTGGTAATTAACCAGCTTCTGTTAATTTCTAGAAATCAATTAGTTGGAAGGATAGAAGACATTTTTGCTTAGTTCTGTGGGTCATTTAATGTGTGAATTAATGAGAAAGTACAGTTCATAGCATCACACGTTCACATTCCTGTTTTTTATCCCACATCCAGATATCACATAATGGAATTTGAAAATGTAGCCAAAAAACAAGTCACACAACAACAATAAACATATTTTTTATCCTCAGGAAAAAAGCAAAGCTGCTCAGTATTTGCAAGTCCAAATGATAAATAAGTAACAGGAGCATCAGTGGAGACACTGATAGAAAACATATCTTTATATAAAAGAGAGCATGAACTTTAAGAAGGAAAAGCCTAGATTTTAATTGCAGCTAGACTATACATGGCTAATTAGCTATGTGGCTTTAAGCAAGTTAGTTAAATTTTCTGTTTATATCTGCTTCTGCAGATATGAAATGATTACTGATAATGATAAGGAACATTATATAGATGATCTTTCTGAGCCTCAAAAGTATCTTCTAAGAGGTTTGCTGCTATTCCTACTTTACAGACAAAACTCTGGTAATTGAAATACCATGCTGTGGTAGCAATCTTAGGATCTAACTTTAGGTTAAATGTGGCATATCAATGCACATTACACCATGCTACCTTTTAACATGTAGAATTAGGCTAGATAATTTATATGGTTCTTTCTTTTCTTTCTTTTCTTTTTTTTCCCTGAGGCAATTGGGGTTAAATGACTTGCCCAGAGTCACACAGCCAGGAAGTGTTAAGTGTTTGAGGCCAGATTTGAACACAGTCCTCCTGACTAAAGGGCTGGTGCTCTCTCCATTGTGCCACCTAGCTGCCCTATGGTTCTCTCTACATCTAAATTAGATAATTCAAACTTTCTACTCTGCCCTTCTCCTTTTCCTTTCCCCCCAACTCCAAAAAAGTCCACTGTAATGCCAAAAGCAATTTTATCGAACTATTTTCTAGTATTTGAATTAATGTGTTGATTTAATTTCATAAATAGGTATTGCTTAAAAAGTGAATGAAATGTCTGTTGTCTTATTTATCCAGAACATTTGTGAAGGAAAAAACGATAAAAAAAAATTACTTTTGGAAACAGTTCTTTTGCCTGCCATTTGATTGTTAATGCCAATAATTGAACAAACAGCTATATCTATAATCTATAAGTAATCTATAATCCATTTGATGCTGTACTCTATAGAAATTCCAATCTATAATTCTAAACAAAAACAAACAAAAAACCCACACATATTTGATCCTCAGAGCCTCTAGAGCTGTAGGTATAAAGAGAATAATCTGGTAGTCTAATTATGTATAAGAATTTTGAAGTGTTAACATGCAACATAAATGATCTTTTGTTTCTTTCTGACAACTCTTTAAATATCTATACCTTTGGATAACCTCATTTATGAATAGCATGTTCAGATATATATTTCAAATTTATTTAGTTAAATCAGATCTAATTCAAACTATTGAAAAAGTATTTATCTTTTGCCTACCTAATTATTTTAGGGTTCAGTTAATTAAAATAAATTCATAGTATATTCCAATTATTTTCATTACAAATGATTTTATTCATGTAATAAGGACAACAAATAAGAATTAATAGATAATTGCTTGGGAGATACTGTGGCCAGAAAATTTTTTTCTGAAAATAAATATCTTATTTTTTTTTTCTTTCCATGTAAGTGGAAGTAGATACAGCAATATCTGGCAAAAGCAAACAGCATTCTATAGTATTATACAAATGTAATCTATTTTCTTTCATCAAATATCAGGTATATACTTTTCTAGATGCATATTTATCCCTCAATTAGAATGCAAACTTTTCAAGAGAAAAGAATAGATTTTAAAATGGTTTCATCATTCTATTTCAAATGTATGATCACCCTTTTCCCTAGTTATTTTGAGCATTATTGGCATATATGTTTAACAAGTGTCTTTTGGGGACACATGACACAATTTTAAATTTAATATATATTATTATGATATTTTCTATTAATTTCTGAGGTTTATAACACCAAGAAAACAATTAAAAGCCCTATTTTGTAAGAAAGTGGCCATTTTCTGAAGTGAAAAAACTAATAGTGAAAATTTAACACTTGTTTATCAGAAGTCTATTTAATCTGAGTACAGATCCCTGGATTCTTAAGTAGTTAATAAATTTAATAAATTACTAATTAGAATTTGACTCTATATACTCTTCAATATTATTTCTGTAATTGACTTTTCTCTGTTTCTTTTACACGAACATTAGGTGACTATGGAAAACATTTGGGATATTATGAATGCGAACTTTTGATGTGAGAACTCTTTATACTAATCTAGCAGCTAGCTGATAGATAACTCAGTATATGGATTCTGGAAAAGTAGAGGCTAAGGGGCTTACCAAAAATTACATAAATCATAAGATCAGAGCTTCTATTAGAAACAAGGGTATTCTGAATCAAAACCAGCACAGTGTCATCAACAAGCATTTATTAAAGATGCACTCATTTCATTAGAGGCATCCTGCTGATGGATGGTTTCTACCTAGTACAGAAATGCATAATAAATGATTGCTAAATTTGAGAGAGGGGCAGCCAGATGGTACAGTGGATAGAGCACTAACACTGACTCTAAAGTCAGGCAGATTTCAAATCCAGCCAGAGTAAGTTACTAACCCCACGCCAGTCCTAAAAAAAGAGCCTAATATTGGTGAAAGGGGAAGAAAAGGTCCATGTAGAGTTGTCATGATTATATTGATACAGTGTGGGGTTCTGAGTAGAATGAGTATAATCTGAAAATCATTGTAAAAACATTTTATTTTTAATGTATGGAATAAAACAGGAATTTCATAACAGAGTAAAATAACAATAATAATAAAGATGATTGTACATGAATCTGAAAATAGATCATTTGCGATTTGCTTTTCCTTTTAAATATATAAAACTATAGTATAGATTCCTTTTTCTCTTCTTCCCTTCTACCACAGTCCTATAGATTATGATAATTAGATAAAAATATTTATTTGTACATATTTATATGTAGATACATAGGTATATGTAAATATTATGTATATGTAAAATCATTCTATACATACTACTATTTATCAATTACCTTTCATTATATTGTTAATTTGGCTATTTATAATAAATAAAATAACAATCAATCAAAGATATTCTTCAAAAAATATTGTTGTTTCATAAAATATTCTTTTGATTTGCTCATTTTACTCTTCATTAATTTGTAAAAGTATCTACATTGTTTTTTTCTGACATCATCAATCTCATTCCTTATAGCACAGTAGTATGCCACCATAATTTTATACTACAACTTGTTTAGCCTTTCCTGAAGCTGACAAGCATCCCACAAATTTTCAGTTCTTTGCCACCAAAAAATGACCTGCTATAAATATTTTAAAGCATATAGGCTCTTTTCTTTTTCCCTTAATCATCTCTGAGAATAGACCTAGTAGTAGTATTGCTAGGCCAAAGGGTATAGAAGTTTAATAACTGTTTTGGACATCATTGCAAATTGTAATGACCGTGCTAGCACCCAGGACACCCCAGAATCAGCCAAAGTCAGGATAAGAAAAAGTCCTTAATTTTTATTCTTGGTCCCCAGATGCAGGATTGAACAGGATGGAAGCAGTATCTCTTGACTGCCTTTTTCCTTGTCTACCATCGAGAGTGTGTCCCTGGTTCCTCTTACTCCATCCCTTTGTCCCTCCTATAATCCCCTGTAATACACCAATCATTGAGCCAGTATGGATAGTGGAAAGGACCATTTTCCAAGCATATGCCCAAAAAGCATCATCCAATCAGAAGTTAGCCTCAAGAACTCAGCAGTCCGCACCTCAGTGCATTGATTCCATAGTTTCAGCCCTCTACAGCAAATTATTGTCCAAAATGTTTGGATCAGCTGACAATTCCATCAACAGTGAATTAGTGCCCTAATTTTTCCATATTCCCTTCAACTGCTATCTTCTCCTTCAGTCATGTTAGCCAATCTGGTAGATGTAAAATGATACTTCAAGGCTGTTTTAATTTACATTTCTCTAATCAATAATAATTCAGAATATTTTCATATGACTATAAGTTGTTTTGATTACCTTATCTAAAAACTGTCTGTTTATTTCCTTTCGCCACTTATAAATTGGGGATATATTTATATTCTTAAAGAGTTTACAAAGTTCTTTACATAGTTGAGATATGACACCTTTATCTTATAAAGTATCTATCCATTTTCCCTAGTTTCTGCTTTTCTTTTGATAATAACTATATTTGTTTTAAGTGCTGTGTAAATGTAACTTATTAACAATAATTTTCTGAACCATATTTAAAAGTATGAATATTATACACTGTCTTTCAGTACATTAGTAAAATGTATCTATTTTCAATTTAACTAGCATCATTAAATGTCTACTATGTGCAAGGCACTATCCTGAGTACTAGAAACAAAGCAAAACAAAAACAATCCATGATCCTTGACATGTAAGAGATTACATTCTAAATATGTATATAGATTCATGAATTAATCAACAAAGATTGTTGTTATTTTATGTTAATATCTTTAAATATTTATTATAAACAAACACATTGAGAAAATTAATAAATGTGAATAAAATTATGAATAAGTTAATTTATTTCTAAATTACTTAATATATGATGTTAATATATAAATATTGACAAGTATTTAATTATGAAATGAAATATAGAAATAAATGTTTATGTTCATAAAAATAATAACTAGAATTTATATAAAGCTTTAATATTTATAGATGTCTTTACATATTTTAACTTATTTGACCTACTTGTGCTTGGCATTGGGGATACAAACATGTCTACAAAAATTTTATCTATTGATAGAATTCAATGTATATGCATATAAATTATATAAAACAAACACAAGTTAAATTCAAAGAAATTTGAAAAAAAAGGAAATGAGGAAATGACTCTCTTAGGATATGTCATTTTTTTTTAGAATTTTATTTTAATAGCATATTATTTCTCCAATCACTTGTTAAGACAGTTTTCAACTTTCAGTTTTATAAGATTTTGAGTTCTCCCTTCCTCCTTTGCTTCCCCCCTCCCCATGCTAGCAAACAATGGATATGGCATTGGAACTAAATATTGAGAGAAGAAGAAAAAAGGAGAAAAAATGTCATGGAAGATAATCTGTGCAAAGACATATAAGACAGGAGATGAATTAGCATGAATAGAGAGCACTAAGCAATGGAGTTCAGTTTGTTTGAGACCTATGGTTCATGAGCAAAAAATATGTAATCATCTCAGACAGGTAAGTTGGTGCCAAATTGCATAAAGGTGGGTTTAAAATTCAAAATAGGAGTTAACCCTAAATAGATAGATACTTTTAGTAGATAGATAATAAATAGAACTTTTTGAGCAAAGGAAAGTCATTTTAATAATATTAGTTTGGCAACTTGTGGGGAGTGGATTGAAGATAGAAGAGATGAGTCAGAGAGACAAATTAGGGGGCTAATGCTATAGTTAGTCTAGATGAAGGTGATGAAGACCTGGACTATAACTATAAGAGTGTGTATAAGGTGAGATGTGTATTGTGGAGATAAAAACAATAACTTCACTATTAGTTATTAAGAATAAGAGAAAGTGACCAATTAGTGATGAAGGGAGTTGTCAAATCTATATAACTGGTAGAATGGTAGTAGAATGTCAAAAGAAAAAAAAAAAAGGAAGTTACCAGTAAGAATGAGTTTGGTAGAAGAAAGATGAGTTTTGTTTTGGAAATGTGTGTAGAGGGCTGAAACTATTAAGTTGATGCACTGAGGTCGGGACTGCTAAGCACTTGAGGCTAACTTCTGATTGGATGATACTCTGGGCATATGCTTGGAAAATGGTCCTTTCCATTATCCTTACTGGCTCAATGATTGGTGTATTACAGAGGATTGTAGGGGGGGACAAGGGGGTGGAGTAAGAGGAGCGAGGGGCACACTCTTGGCGGTAAAGAAGGAAGTTGCAGAGATTCTCCTTCCATCCTGTTCAATCCTGCCTCTAAGACCAAGAATAAAGATTGAGGACTTTTTGCTTATCCTGACTCCAACTGATTCTGGGGTGTCCTGGGTGATACCGTGGTCATTACAAATGTGTGTTTGTCTATAGAAAAGTCAATTGGGAATTACCAAGATAGTTTACGATACAGAATTAGTCCTAAGAAAAGAATTTAAGTCTATGCAGTAGTTTTGGTGATTGTTTGTATAAAGGAAATAATGGAGTGCATGGGAGCTGATTAGATCCTTAAGAGAAAAGTTATGGAGAAAAAAGAGGAGAATAAAAAGCAAAGTAATTGAAAAAAAAAAAAAACTTTAAGGATAGAAGTACAACAAAAAAAGAAATTCAGTAAAAACTTTTTGTAAGAGGGGTATTTGAAATTATCTTGAAAGCAGCTAAGCATTCTTAAAAACAGAGGTAAGGAGGGATGAATTCCAACTATGAAGGACAAAATTTACAAATTAATGTTGGCAGGAGATCTAATGTCACATATAAAAAAAGAAAGTAATTTGTTGAGGTTGCTTCAAATGTGTCATGTTTGAAGAGGACTAAACTGAATCATATTGAAAATAAAGCCTGGAGCCATATTATGAAGAGTTATAAGCAGAGGGGTTTTGTGTTTTATGACAAATGCCCTAGGGATAGTTTCAATGGAGCTTCCAGGAGGTAAGGAAGGCACAGTAGTGCACTCTATTAAATAAAATTATGTTTTCCAGGAAGCTATGCATGCATATTGAGACACATAAATATGGCAAGAAATCTTCATAGTCTGACATGACAGTGAAGCTGCTTTATTACATTTCAGTAAATAGTTTACATAAATATGAAATCTGATAACTCGATAATATTTCTACTTATAATACAAAACAAAATCTTTGAAAGTGACATCATTGAAATCTGTGAGGTAGGCATTTATTAAAATGTGTTTAGTGCTATCATTCTCTGGTTTGTAGAAGAAAAAAACTGTTATTTACTAAAATGAACATATGGGACTTCAATCTGTAGTAATAAGCTCCGCACAGCTGTGTAGCTGTTTGAAAAATAACAAAGAATTGCATCTGATTGGAATTAAGCTGAATAGATCATTTCACTTGTAAGTTTTCCCCCCTTAAATTCATATAGAGAGAACTCTCAAGGAATCTCAGTTTATATATAAGAAAAAGAGGATGAGAGTGGGCATATTATGATCATTATATGATTTTTATTTATTACTAGAAAATTGTCTATGTTTTTTTTTTTTGTTTTTTTTTGGTTTTTTTTTTTTTTGTTTTTTTTTTTTTTTTTGCTGAGGCATTTGGGATTAAGTTACACAGTTAGAAAGTGTTAAGTGTCTGAGGTCATATTTGAACTCGGGTCCTCTTGACTTGAAGGCTGGTTCTCTATTCACTGCACTACCTAGCTGCCCCTGATTTGGTTATTTAAAAGGCCAAAGAACCCTAACAATGGAAGGGCTGATTTCAATGATTTTATGGCCTTAACTACATGAGAAAATTGAAAAGTTAGTAACAAGCTGTAATTATAAAGAATATTTGATTTGGTCATGTCATTAATTTCTGATTCTTAGGAGGCTACTTTTGACTAGTAGTGCTTTTAATTCACATGATTTTTAAAAAATAGTATGTATAATAAAGCTTTAAAAAATACTAGATTTTTTTGATACATAAAAGTATGCAAAACATTTTGTATGTACTTTTATAAACATAGAATTTCAGATTTGAAAGGAGAAATTTCAAAAGTTTCTAGTCCAATGCATACATACTATAACATGCCTGACAAGTTGTCAATCAGTTTTTATATGACATTTTCCAATGATGGGGACCATCACTGGAGGCAAGCCTTGCCACTTATGAATAGTTCTTAATTTTAAGCTTAATCATGTTTCTTTGCCACTTGAAATCATTTTTTGACCTGGGGCAAAGAGAACACATTTCATTTTATTTCCACATAATAACTTCAAATAACTACAAATACTTGACCATAACTGACTTTTCTCCCCAGGACCTTATTTTCCTCTTCATTAAACTAATCATTCTCAGTACTTTCAGTACTATTTGAGCCTCACAGTATCTGTGTGGTAAGTACTGCAGGTATAATTATTTTCATTTTATCATCAAGGGAACTGAGAAATAAAAATATATTGTCTTGCTTTTGCTCACCTACCTAATGATTAGCAGAAATGGAGCTTGAATCCAGATCTTTCAGATAATGAATGCAAAATGTTCCCTTTATCACACCAAACTGCTTTTAGTAAAAGAACAATCTCCTTTAACTTAGTAACTGGTATGAATTACTAAGAAAACATCAATTTGTTCCTAGCAGAGAATCAGAGAGCATTGTTTATTTTTCCTTGAGTCTTAAGCTTTTTGTTCAATTTATTCCTTCTTTCCCTCTTACTATTGCTCTATTTTAAATCACTCTCAGTTTGGAGGAACAAAATCCACTGCAGCATGTCATTTATTGGCCTTGGAAAGAGTGTTCCATGTTCTCAGTGCCAACTACAATGTTAAAAAATAGTGACTACACCAATGAAGGTAAATGAGATAGTGAGAACACATTGACATTGTTAAAGTTAATGATCCCATACATTTCTGTGAATAAAACAACTTGGAAGATAATTGTTAAATTTTACTAAATAATTATAATAGGCAAGCTTCTGCAGAGTACATTAAGGCTAAATGTCCTCCTTCTTTGCTATAATAGGTTCCAAATGTTTTATATAGAATATAATTGTATCATTTCATCTGGAACTGTGTAAACCCATGAATCCAAGTAATCAACTTCCCACTGAATAAAAGTTAAGTGGCTTTTTCAATATGATTGTACTGATCCCATTTTTCAAAAATTAGCAAACATACTTTATCTAATCTAAAATGTATAATTGGATATATGTCTTTCAAACACAAAAACTTTTTTTCTTATTAATAGACAAGCATTAGAATAGTGTCTTTTGATTGCAAAACAAGGCAGAAACAGCATTGACAGCTAATTTAGGGGAATTAATTGCAAGAACAATGGGATGGGGTTCAACTCAATACCTATGACATTAAAATGTTTAAAACTCTACTATATATCACAAAGCTATTTGATACATTGGGTAGAATTCTGGGGCTGGAGTCAGGAAGACTCATATTTATGAGTTAAAATATGGCACTTAATTATGATGTGACTCTGGTCAAGTCCCTTAACCCTGTTTGCCTCAACTTACTCATTTACAAAATGAGTTAGAGAAGGAAACAGCAAACCACTGAGGATTTTTTGTGGAAAAAAAAAAAAAAAAAACAAATGAGTTCAGGAAGACTTGGTCACTAACAAAGAACTGAACAATAAAAACATTATAAGACACATAAGCTAAGAATTTGGTATACAAAAAGAGACAAAAGACAATCCCTTCTTTAAGGAGCTAGCAATATAAAGAGGGAGGTCAGAGTGGAATAACAGTAGTGTCCAGAAATCTTCTCATCTTTATGGGTCTCATCTATATTTACTCCATCTTGCCAATGAGACTCATAAAAAGTATCATGTAGTATTGAGTATGATATTCTAGGAGTAAAATGATCAGGGTCTAAAATATCAAAACTAAAATCTCTTATTTTAGATAGTATCATTTTATTCACATAACCTATTTCGTATATTATTTTAATTTTTAAAAGGAAACTCCTTGACAGAGTTAAGAACTTGAGTTTTCCTTTTATATCACTAAAATATGCAGGGCTTTTAATCATGGACAATAAGTTTGCCTTTTCTCCTGTAACTTTGACCTGACACATGATTTCTTAAACTAAATGATGAAATAGGTTGAAGGATATAGTTCTAGAGCAGGTGTATCTGGGTTCAACCTGTAATTTTAATATGAAATAATGGAGTGGTTTCAAACTCAAATGAAAATAAGGACCACTAAATTTCACATAAAATCTTTTGTGGAATACATATTGACTTAAAAATCACATTTATTAATATTATTATTAATATTATCTACATTTTATTGTATTTTATTTATTTTACTAAATATTTTCCAATTAAAATTTAATTTAGTTTAGACTATAGTCAGAAGTTTTGTGCATTTGATGTAGCACCCAGACATATGTTTGATACTTCTTCTATAGTGGGAAGAGTGCTGGAGCTGGAGTTAGAACGATGTGCATTTAATGTCTAGGTAAAATAATTAACAGCTTTATGGCTATAATTCAGAATCTTTCTCTTCACTGATTTTTTAGTTCCCTTCCAAGTCTTAATACACATGTGAGGAAAACAGCACAATAATGGAAGACAAGCATTTAAAAATAAATATTAACAAGGTTCTATAAAGCCATATAGGGAAAGTTGTACAGAATGAATTTCTGCTTATAATATTGAATGTTAAATATAATTCAAAGAAATTTCATTTATGAGGAGAGGAGGGGAGAAAGAAAAAATAAAACAAGGGAATTCTGCATTGGGTAGACAGGAAGGCTATATTATGTCACAAAGTATAAACAAAACAACTTAATTCCCAATATATTCCTGCTGTTTTTTAATTATCAATAAGAATAATGCTTACATTGGTGAAATTAATAAAAAATGTCTAATAGTTATATTGCAAACAATTTTGAAAACAATTAGAGATTTCAGATTACATGTGTAATAACTTGACTAGTTGTGATGAGATGGCTAAGATCTTAGAGCTAAGTCAGTATTATGAGGCGAGCCCATACTTTTAGACATAGAAGGGAAAGGTGCAGAATTCAATTAAAAATAAGAATAATGGGGGACAGCTAAGTGGACAAGAGTGGTTAGAGCACCAGTCCTGAAATCAGAAGAACCTGAGTTCAAATTAGGTCTCAGACACTTAACATCTTCTAGCTTTGTGATCCTGAGCATGTCACTTAACCCCAATTGCTTCAGGGGGTAAAAAGAATAATGAACTTGGTCCACCAATAATTTGACTGCTCACTCTTTTAAAGCCACTCATATATTTCCTACAAGATGGCTGAAATATAGTTGAGCCTACAATATGTCTATTTTGCTATGTGTCTCTTGTAAATCAGATCTCTAGGAACATGACCAGGAGAGCAATATTTTTGCTTCTTTTATGTCTCTCTTTGAACACATTGTATGCATTGGCTGCACAACCAATTTTCTGCTATTATATGATTCTGTGGATAATATCTACTTCAGATAACCTAGGGCTAGATCTATGACGCATTTCTCCTTTCAAGTTATCTGACATTAATCTCTAGAGAGTAACTTGAAAAGCAAGATATAATCACCAGTTAGGGCTAAAACACATTCATGGAAACCTGCAAAAATAAATGAATATGATGGCTGAATAGCTATTATTGAATTTTACATTCTCTATATCCCTATATCCCAGCTTCTTAAACTGTGGGTCACAACCTCATATGGGGTCTCATAAGTGAATGGTAGGAGTCATGGAATTATAATTTATTATTAGTAAATGTTTGAATTGTGTGTGTAAAACATTATTATCTATACCTACATACTTGGGGTCTTGAAAAAATTTATTGGGACACAAAGGAATTATGAGCAGAAAAGGTTAAAAATCCCTGCTCCTTATAATGTTGGGGAATACAAAATAAAAGACAAAAGGTAAGATAATTTTATCCTGATTTTCTAAAAGAAGAAGTCAAATGACACTTCAGATTTTGAAGTAATAAATTTGATATTAATTCATCTCCTACTTTCAGGATAGATTTTTAAAAAGAAGATTTATGAACACTTAAAATTAATAAATGATTGCTTTTAGTCATCAAATATGAATTGTTATAGACATTTACAGAAATTTCTTTGCCTTTTTAGATAGTGTGGCTCAAATGCCCCAAGAGATTATGGGAATAGCCATGAATATAATACATTTGGATAGAAGGAAGCATTCAACAAATTTTCTAACAGTTTCTTTTGGGAAAAGGTGAAACCAGGTGATATATCATCGTTTAACATCCTCTCTATAATAATGTGCAACTATTCTAGTTAGGAGTCTATGATGATTAACATATTTTAAATATAAATTTGTACATATGTAGTAGAATATAACTTTCTGGGGGCCAGGACTTATTTTGTTTTTGTCTTTTAAGTCCCAGCACTGATTATGGTGTCTGGAATATAGTAGGTACTTCATTACTGCTTTTAAATGAAATGAATAATTGAATTTGGAACTAGATAAATGAATAGAACCAAATACTGTTAGTAAGTATTATAATGAAAAAGTATTTCTGTCTAGCAGGCTATAATCATGACCTTCTCATAAACTTTATTTTTTAATGTTTGATGATTTGTTCTTCAAATATGCCCCCAAGTTTGCTTTTCTCCTTTGACAAGTTTTTATATTCTCCATAATTCCCAAAAGATCACTGACAGCCCTTGGCACAAGAAGCCTAAGCACACAGCTCCCCCAAAATCTTTTTCTTTGGCACTTTGAGAGGAAAATAATAGTTTCTTTTTCTACATTAAATAAACTCAGATACTCTCTTTTCTTTAATTAGACCTTTGATTTCACAAAATTAAGATATTCCTGGTTAGGAAACTATTTCTAACAAATTGGATCATTACTTTCTTTGTAATTCAATGTCTTAGAGAATAAGTAGCCTGAAATTTTTGACTAAGAAGTGAAATGACTTGCTCAAGATCACAAAGCCAGAATGTTTCTAATTTGGTATTTGAATTCATCTTTCTAATTTCCAAGCCAGTTTTCTGTCTTTTATACCTAATGCCTCTTTGAGCTTTCTGTTTCCAATCATACTAAGAGGTTTTCCTTCCATGTACTTGTCTACACTTGATCTCAGTCAAGAGCATATATAACAAAAGCTCAAATTTAAAATAAAAAAAAGACCAAAAAGAAAAAGACAGACAAGAGAAGAAGAGGGAGTGAGAGAGGGAGAAAAAAAATAGTCATGGACAAAGACAGAGAGATACAGAGATAGAGACAGAAAGTCAGAGATAAAGAGACAGAGACAGAAAAAGAAAGTGATGAGTAAAGAACAGCAATAACAAAGAATTTGACTATAGAAAGCTATTATGGGGGTAGAAAAGAACAAGGAAAAAATTTCAGAATAAAGCATTATTAAAACACCTATGTATAACACCCCCAAAATAAATGAAAAGTAATCTCAAATCCAGAAAGAACTCTATGGGGGAAGTTCAAAAAGGAGCTTAACAGTCATATGAGAGGTAGAAGAAAGATTGAAAAAAAGAAATGAGAGTGCTGCAAGAAAATTATGTGAAAAAAGAGTTAAGACCTTACAAAACTGCTTAAAAAGTAGAAGTGGCTAAATGCAAAAAAAAGTTATAGAAATCTACTGAAGAAAGCAATTGCTTAAAAAATTCAATTGGCCAACTAGAAAAGCAAGTACAAAAGTTAATTGAGAAAAATAACATTGTAAAAGTTAGAATTGGATGGGTAGAAGTTCATGACTCTATGAGACATCAAGAATCAATCAAATTCAAAAGAATGAAAAAATTGGAAAAAAGTAAAATATCTCACAGGAACAACAACTGACCTGGAAAAAGATCCAACAGATGGCTCTAATAAAGGCCTCATTTCTCAAAATATAGATAACTAAATCTAATTCTTAATACAAGCCATTAACCCATTGATACATGTTCAAAGGTTATGAACAAGCAATTTTAGATAAATAAATCAAAGCTATCTATAGACATATGAAGAAGTGTTCTAAATATTTTTTTCTGAGAAAAGTGCAAATAAAAATAATTCTGAAATACTGTCAGATTGACCAATATGATAAAAAAGGAAAGTGATTAATAATGGAGAAGTTGCGGGAAAACTGGGACACCAATGTATTGTTGATGAAGTAGGGAATTGATTAAACCATTCTAGAAAAGCAATTTGGAACTATGTTAAAAGTGCAATAAAATTGTACATAAATTTGACTCTGTAAAGCCACCACTAGGTCTCGATCCCAAAGAAATCATGAAAAGGAAAAAGGACCCATATGTACAAAAACTATTTATATTTGCTTTTTTTTTGTTGTTGTTGTTGTTGTTGTTGTTGGAAAAAATGGAAACTTTTTGCCCATTAGTTGAGGAATGGCTGAACAAGAAGTGGTTTAGAAATGTAATAAAATACTTTTTGCAATAAAAAAAAATGAACAGGCAGATTTCAGAAAAACCTGGAAAGATTTCTATGAACTGACATAAAATGAAGTGAGCAGAACCAGGAAAATACTATTACAGTAACAACAGCATTATGTGATGATCAAATATAACTGATTCAATTCTCAGCAACATAATGATTCAAGACAAATACAAAAGATCCAAGAAAGAACATAATATATGGAAGCAAAGCTTTCCAATGTTCCCAGTAATTTTTTTGTCATATACTGAGTTCTTGCCCAAAAAGCTTAGAGCATCAGATTTATCAAACACTAGATTATTATTGTCATTTAGTACTGTGTATTGTGTACTTAATTTTTTGCACTGATCCTATCTGCATTCTATTTCATAGCCAATACCAGACTGTTTTGATAACCCCCTTTTAACAGAATTAATCAGAGTTTTAACAGAGATTTAATGGAGTTAAAACAGAGTTTTAAACTACTAATAGTAGACTATTACTCCACTTTTTTCATTAGTCCTTTATATTCATTATCTCTTGTTCTTCCAGATTAATTTTATTATTTCTTTTTTTCTTCTATGAAACACTTTTTTTGTAGTTTGATTTGCATGACACTAAACAAATAAATTAATTTAGGAAGAATTGTAATTTGTGATTTTTGTTATATTGATTCAGTTTACCTTACTTAATTGCTTCCTTAGCTGTTTATATCTGTATTTGTGTGAAAAGATGTTTTGTAATCATGATCATATAGTTCCTAATTTTGTCTTGGTAGTTAGATAGCTAAGTATTTTATATTGATGGCATTTATTTTAAATATGATTTCCTTCCTTCTTCCTTCATTGAACCATTATTTATGACAGTGAAGTTCAATTATTGGTCTTCAATCCCTATCATCTCTATATCATAAAAGCTCACTTTTTAAATGTGAGATTATTTTTTTTTTCTTCTCCATTCTTCCAATGCTACCCTTTTTACACCTATCTATTTTTTTTACATCATTGCAAGATAACTGATTTAATCTTGCTCTCTCTATTTACATAGCTTCCTAAGTATCTTAGAAAGATAAAGTTGTGGGTTTTTTTGTTTGCTTGTTTGTTTTCTTACGTGGCAAAAATAATCTTCCCATAAAGAAATGTAAATAGCTTAACTTTATTGAGCACTTTATGGTTTCTCTTTCCTGTTTACCTTAGCTATACTTCTCTGGTGTCTCCTATTTGGAAGCCAAATTTCCTACTCAGATCTGGTCTTTCCTCCAGAAAGACTTGAAAGTCTTCTATTTCATTAAATATCCATTTTCCTCCTGAAGATTTTATTGTTACTGGATTGGTCATTCTTGGCTTATCTTTTTTTTTTTTTTTCAATTTTTCCTCTACTATGCTTATTTAATTTTAAAATTTATTGTAAAGCTCTTCCAGGAATTCTCATTGTTATTTGTCCAAATAACATTTTTTTCTTTTAGCTTTTGCTTTTAGCTGTGTTGGTGTCTTCTCAGTTTGTGTCTTGATGCTCCCTGTCATCATGCTAGGTTTTTATAGTCATGTTTTTGTTTTTTTTTTTTTTCTCATTTTTCTATTTTTTTAAAGCATAATGATAAAGTTGGACTCAGTTCACCTGGGGTTCAGGGCACTCTCCAATGCTTCAGTTTTTTTGTCATATTCCTGATTTCAAAATTAGTTTGGGGCTTTTGGAAGTTTTTGATGCTGCCTATATATATTTTTAAATATTTTATATATATATATGTGTGTGTGTGTGTGTGTGTGTGTGTTTATATGTGTGTGTATATATACATATATACACATATGGCAGAGTTCTGGCCAATGAATTATGTTATGGCTATGTCTGAGTGAGGAAGCTGGTTGGGGCTGAAGGGGACATATTATATATATATATATATATATATATATGTGTGTGTATATATATATATATATATATACATATATATATATGTATATATATGACATGGCATATTTTAAGCATTTGCTTTCTATTTGTTAATTCTTAAAGTTCTTACATCTTTAGACTTCCTTTTTATCTTGGTCTCACAGCTGTAAAATCCTATTAGGGAAATTTTAAATGTTTAAAAAGACTGGGAAAAATACTTTGTCTTTCAGATTTTAATCGTGCTGTACAAGTCTGAAAATAAGCAAAAATTAAAACAAAAACTCAGATAAATATAAATATATTTTGTGTATTTCTTATTGTCATGTATTCAAAATAAAGTGCATTTTGATGTTCATATAATGATATAACTGTGTTTTATTTTTCAGGAAGATACCATGTATTTGTTTGTTTGAAATACAATCCAGGAAATTACAAGATGAAGGTGAAGACAGGTGCTCAACAGCTAGGATAATAATTAAAAATGACCATATTATGCATGGTGAGTATGGTAATTTGATGTACTATCTATCAATGATGTAAGGACTTTGAGCATAGCTGAGCAAAGCATAGTGTAGCTTTCTTACTGGAAGTCATTATAGATATATTTGCCACTGACAAGGGAAATCTGAAGAGCCAAATTTCATTATTAGTCTTATATTTTTATTATTATTTCAACTCAGTAAGAAAGTCTGCTTTAAAGATAATTTCAACAAGGAAATTTGAGAAGAAAATATATAGCCTTAATTTATATTTCTAAAATAGACTTAAATCAACCTTGCATATTATTATTTAAATCAACTTTGTGTAATTAAGTATTAATCAAGTGAAAATGTATATGTGAAAAATTTTAAAACATTATTGAAATGTCAGCTACTCATATGCAGATGAGGCTAACTATTGACACAGTGAATTTAGATAGATTATATACCTCATTTCTTCTTGGTTACAATTTAGGTGATTGGGTCAAATGATTTCTATGTCTTTTAATACTAAAATTCCATAATTCTACAATAATAATGATGACTTTACAAATTAGACATGGAATTTATAATCCATTTGTTTTTATGTCCCAAGCAGGACAGATTAAAGCAACCATAGCATATGGATAAGGTCTGTTTCTCACATAGAGGAGTGGTCTGATCCAGGGCAAGTCCCCTAATTGCTCTTTATCTCCATGTACCTCTCTAAAATTAGAAAGTACAAAGAATTTGTCAATTTGCTATGTATAGGAAAGCTGAATAAAAACATGAATTCCTTAAACTAACAACATAGCAATTTTGTTTCTGTGCCCCATCTATCCAATCAGCTCTCCTTCCCCACTAAAATAACTAATAAGGTATAATCAGTCTTGGTGCTGCAACATAGTTGATCAGATTATTTGTTCTTTGTTATACAATTGATTTAACTATTTGTTTAGTAGTTTGCATTGTAGTTATAGTCAACAATATTTTAAATAAGGCTAATTTGACTGCTTAAGCAGTCAAGTCATGTTGACTGTGCAGATTTTTGAATCAATTTTATTTTATTTTAATTTGTTTTTTAGCTATTTGTGGTGACTTTCTTCTTTTAAAACAATAGTTCTCTCTGGAAGAAAGCAGGTTTCTTGGGGAGGTTTTCTGGAGGCAGCCTTAGTTTCAGTTAAGAGTAATAATCACCTAAATGCATCCAGGTGATAAAAGTTCAAATCTTTTATTATCTCCAATATAGCCCCGTTAGCTTTTCTTAGAGGCCTCTCTCTCTCCTTGGTTCTAAGAGCTCTTGAAGCTTTGTCCTTTGCTTCTGCCTCTGCCTCCAGCCAGCACCAAGGTAAAAGTTGTAATGAATCTTTCTTGCCTCAAGGACAGGGCTTCTGGCTCTCCCAGAGTGATCTGTGTCTGGCCCAGCGTACTGTTCTCCAATGTAATTCAGCTGAACTCCCCTCACTGGGCCTCTGCTTTCTTCTTATATATCAGAGAGCGGGATTATGGGATTTTCTCCCATAATGCTCTCTGGCCCTAAGAGCTTCAGGGGAGGTGTGAATTCGGATATCTCATACTAAACCCTGAAATCTCCCAAAGTGTGAACTCCAATGAGTGAAGGTGTGAAAAAAGCATTGTATCAATTAGTTCTACTTAGTACCTTGTTTCAGGGTCTGGCCCAAAACATCTTTTTGTAAGATCAGATCAATAATCTATCAACTCTAATGAGTTGGCAGTTTGTAAAGATTCCAACAGGTATTCACATGCTTCAGTATATTTTATCCAGTTGATGAAATTCAAATAACCCACAATTATAAGAGAAAGTGAAGCATATAGGCAAGAAATACTTGTTAAATATTTGAACTTTAACAAGATTTTCCTTATTTTAAAGAAATAGACTGGATGACTTTTGAGATCCCTTTCATGTCGTAATATTTTATATGAATAGCATAATGAGAAAGTATCTTACAATGGAAAAAACTCTTGGTATATCCATATATAGGAATGATGATTGATTTGAACATATCCATTACATCAATGTCAATAAGCACATATTAAGGCCTTACTATGTTATTGACATTGTGTCAGTGAAATAAAAAGGTACAAAAACATGATCTTTGTCTTCAAATATCTCACACAATTTCTATACATTGTTTATCAGAAGAAATCTCAGAAGTAAGGCACAAGTAGTGTGGAAGAAATTCTATGAAGTAATACAACATTTATTTCCATATTAACTATGTTGTAAAAGAAAATTCAAAGAAGATAAAACAACAAAAATAAAGTTAAAAAGCTTGCTTCAGGCTGATTTCAGAAAGCCCATGAGAGACTTAAATGAACTGATGCTAAGTGGAGTCGAATGTAGAGAACATTGTCCACATCGACAAGAAGATTATATGATGATCAACTCTGATGTACATGGCTCTTTTCAATAATGAGGTGATTCAGGCTAATACCAAAAGACTTGAAAAGGAGAGAGCCATCTGCATCCAGAGACAGGATTGAGGGGACTAAAAATGGATGACACTATAGTATTTTCACCTTTTTGTTGTTGCTGTTGCTTGCTTACTTTTTTTTTTTCTATTTTTCATTTTTTCTCCTTTTGATATGATTTTTTTCTTGTCCAACAAAATAAATGTGGAAATTTGTTTAGAGGAAATGCATATATTTAGCCTAAATTGTATTATTTGCTGTCTAGAGGACATGGGGAGAGAGGGAGAAAAAATTGGAACACAAGATTTTGCAAGGGTGAATGTTGAAAACTATCTTTGCATGTATTTTGAAAAATAAAAACTTATTATAATTATTTAAAAAATAAAAAGTATGCTTCAATATACATTCAAAATTTATCTGTTCCTTTCTGTAAGTGGAGAGTAGATTTCCTGAGAAATCCTTTGGAATTGTCTTAATCAAAGTAGCTAAATCATACACATTATAGTACAACATTGCTGGTACTATAATACAATGTCTCCTGGTTCTTTTCATTTCATTTTGTATGAGCCCATGTAAGTCTTTACAGGTTTTTCTGGAATGATCTTACTCAACATTTCTTAAAGGGCAGTAGTTTCATCAAAATCATATGTTATAACTTGTTCAGCCATTCCCCAACTGTTGTTGGGAGTTTTCAATTTTTTAACCACTTCAAGAACAACTACTACAAATATTGTTGTATAAATAGGTCCTCCCCACTCTTTTTTAAAATTTCTTTAGGAAACAATTCCAATATTAGTAATGATGAGTAAAAGGATATGCGTCATTTTATAGTCATTTGGTTGTAATTGAAAACTGCCCTGCAGAATTGTTCTCTGATTCACAACTCTAAAAGTAGTTCAATAGTGTGCTGTTTTTCCACTTCCCCTCCAACACTTATTATAATCCTTTTCTTTCATGTTACTCAATCTCATAGGTGTGAGATGGTACCTCAAAGATTTTGTTTAATTTACATTTCTCCAATCGATAGTGATTTAGAGTATTTGGGAGGAGGAGAGATAAGTATAAATAGTTAGGATATCTTCCTTTGAAATCAGCCTGTTCATATAATTTGACCATTTATCAGTTAAGTAATACTCCATTAAAAATAAATAATTTTAACTCAGTTCCTTAAATCTTGGATAATGAGTTCTTTATTGGAGTGGAGGGGGGAGCTTGTCATCAAAAAAAAATTAATATCTTAATTTTGTTTTATTTTTGCAAAAACTTTTTTAATTTCAAGTAATCAAAATGATTTATTTGCTGTGATTTTCTCTATGTCTTGTTTGATCATAAACTATTCTCTTTTTCATAGATCTGCCAATTATGTTTTTCAATGTTTCCTTAAGTTACTTTAAGACATAACACTATTGCTTTTAAATTATTTATCCATTTTGAACTTATTTTGGTTTAAACTGTGAGATAATATCTATGCCTAGTTTTTGCTAAATTGTTTTCCAAAGGAATTTTAGTAAAAGCTGATTTCATACCCCAAAAGATCAGAGCTTTGAATTTATTAAACTTTAGATTGTTATGGTCATATATTGTTATATGTTGTATACCTAACCTATTCCACTGTTGCACTATTGCATTTATTAGCTAGTAACAGATCATTTTGATTATTGCCACTTTGTTATATACTGCTAAGCCACCTTCCTTAACATTATTTTTCATTGATTTCCTTTGAGGTAATTGAAAGAATTGGGGGGATTAGAACACTAAGTGGTAATGTGAATTGAATGAACCACACTGATTCTATCTTGTGACTCAATTATAGATCTAGCTCAATTCCTTTTCTATTTAATTATGCATCTAGTTCAATTTCTGTCCTGTGAGAAAAAAAATTCAATTGCTAAAACTGTGAGAGAGCTTTGTTGCTTTATTTGAACTTATTCCTGCTCCTCCAAGAAGCTGGACTATCCCTACCTGTCATTTGGGAACCTTTAACTAAGATCAAGGTTATGCTGACCAGAAACTTGGTCAGAGGTATAGACTGATGCAAAAAGTTTTGCCACAAGTTTAGCTATTTATTTATCCATACAAATGGACCCATATATTTTATCTGAAAACTGACTGAATACCGATCTATCAATTATTGCTTTGATGTTCCTTTGCTTACAAACATTTAGAAGCAGTGAGATGTCTCTTTTTCTGATTTCGGGGAATTACATCTATTTACTCTAGCATGCCCACCTTTAATTGTACCAAATCTTTCTTTCAATTAGAAATCAGATTACTTATATTAGATCTTGCTTAATTGTTTTCTTTTAATTAATTGTATTTGGTTAATTGTTTTTACTGCATAAAAAATCGTTCTCCTCCTGGATTTGGATTTTAGTACTAAAGGTCAGAAGGTCTGGTTCTGATTTATTGAATAATTGCTTAATAAATCAATATGATAAGAAGTTCAAACCTTTGTTCCTCGTTCTTTTCAACTGTGATGAGCTACACTTTTATCTTCTGAATAATTTTCTTCAAGTAAAATTTCATTTTTTTTTTTTAGTTTTTTTTAACTTTTTTTGGCAGCTTGATTGGATGGCATTGAATTGGTAAGTTATATAATTATCTATAAGTTATCTATATCTATATTTACATATACATAGTTATCTATTTTATTCTTTTTACCCTTCAAACAAACATTTAAGTTTATTTTGTAGTTCAATTATTTTTGCTCTCAATTTTATTAATCTGTTCTTCACTTTTCTGGATTTCTATTTTGGTATTTCATTGTGGATTTTTAGTTTGTTGGTGTAATCTTCATGTTTTTAAAATTTGCTTAGTATATTCATGAGTGATGACTATTTCTCCAAATGTTTAGATAAATCCTTTATTGTATGGGGAAAATAAGCTTGTAATTTTGTTCATATGAACACTCGTTTATCTACGCAAGTAGATATCCAAGTATATTATACTGTCTACAATGATTTTAAATGAAAAACTTCTTTCTATATCCTATTGGGATCTCTATGTAATATATAGAAATGTTTATGATTTATATAAGTTTATTATATGAAACTATTCTAAAGCAATTAATTTTTCAATTAATTTTGATCCTTTTCTATATTTCATAAATTGTTACATTGCCTGATCATATCCATCTATGTGTCTGACAATCTGTTTCACCATTGTGCATGTAATTTAATACTTAATATGGTTGGGATATTTGATGCTATGTAGAAAAAAGCTTATGTTTCTTGCAACTTTCCTTTGAAAATATAAAATTATATTTTCTCCCATAAAGCATGAGATATTATAGACATGAATAGACTTTCATAGTATTTTTGTTGTTTTGATGAAGAATTACTATTTCAATCAGAAATAAAAATAGTTGCAAGGAAACTATAATGAAAATCTTAAAGTATTCTATATGCAATTATTGCTGTGAATTATTGTACTCATTAAATGAGAAATGATCATTTGAAATTTGAAACTGCTAGTGAGGCTCCATAAATACAAGGACACTACTATTCCATTAATTCGAAAATGTACATTGGTATATTTTTTAAAAGAAAGCAATTAACAATAAAAGCTATACACCTGTTAATTCCTTTTGTTTCAGTGATTCTAATACTGGGACTCTGCCTTAGGCATGTAACTGATACATTTTTAAAAAGACTTATCTGCACACAAATATACAAAGAAGCTTTATTTGAAATAAAAAGAAAATAGAAATAACTCAATTATTTAGTGCTATATCTAAAGAAATTGTAATTAATATTGATTAAACAATGAAATACATTCTGATGAACTTGGATCTTTTCCACAATGAGATGATTTAGGCCAATTCCAAAGACTTTTGATGGAAAGAGCTATCTTCATATAGAAAATGGATTGTGGGGACTGAATGTGAATCACATCATAGTATTTTCATTTTTTTTCTTGTTTGCATGCTTTTTGTTTGCTTTCTCATTTTCCCCCTTTTTGCTTAGTTATTTCTTGTGCAGCATGACAATTATAGAATATGTATAAAGAATTGCCATGTTTAACATATATTGGATTATTTGCTGTCTAAGAGAGGGGGAAGGGGAAATGGAAAGAGAAAAAAATTTGGAACACAAGATTTTGCAAAGGTGAATGTTGAAAACTATATTTATATATTTTGAAAATAAAAAAATATTATTTAAAAAATGAAATATTATTACATGATCAATGAAAAAAGAATGAATACCAAGAAATTTAAGACCACATGTGAAGTATTACAAAGTAATGAAAAGTAAAATTAGATACTTATACATGCTGACAGTATTCTCCTAAAGCATTCAGAATGTATACTCTTAAAGTATTCAGACAATACACAAATAAAAAGATAATATGCACTAAAAGGAGTTCAAAAAAAAGACAATAATAAATGAAATGTTTTTGTTTCTAATGTTGCTATTTTGCTAATAAACAGTTATTATTCCATCAATGTACTTATTGTTTATTATTTGTATTATTTATTATTAATGTATTCATTAAGGTGTTAATATTAACTATTAATGTAGCTACTGTTTCATCATCAACATCAATGTAAAGGAACTTGGTATGGAAACTTCATGAGTTCAATTCAAAACCTGTTTATAAGTTAATATCTTTAAAAGGTTCTTGATATACTGAGAGATAAAGCAGAATCAACAAGTCGATTAGCATTTATTAAGCACTAAACATTAGAGTAAATGTTGCAAATACAAATAGAAGCAAAAAGGAAGACTATCCCTGTCCAGGAGAATTTTCTTTCTTTTGGTCCGCCACAACACATACAATGAATATGTAAAGAGAGAGTTGGAGAGAAGTACTCATTAGGGCTATCAGGCAGATAATATGGAGACTTAGGAATAGATATTGTAAAGATATACAGGAATGATTAGATTTTTCATTTGTTAAAATGAAAGATGTAGGAAGAACCTTTTAATGAGCTATAGGTGTAGAATGTAACTCCATGTGAGAAACAGATATACCCATGATCACAGACTTAGGATAAATCAGAGAAAAGATTAGAACACAAATTCTTATAACTTCCAGGTTGGTCCTCTAGGCAATATACCATGATAGTTTGCATATGTGTGTATACATACATACATGCATGCATACATAGATACATAAAGAGAAATTTTACTTTTCTGTACCAATGATTTTATTCTTCTTTCTGTATCTAAATGTTCATTTTAATATCCTAGTAATTTTTTAAATTAACATTTGGCATTTTCCTGCCATCTCCAAATCTCAACTCCTAAATATTGTTTGCCTGCAGTGAGAAGATTGTGCAAAGCCAGCATGTTTTAATATTGACATATAAAGTTTTCCCTTAAAGATATGAAAGAATTTCACATGTTTAACTAGGGAAGTATATGGGGGGAAGGAAGGGAGGAAAAAGTTTGGAACAGAAGGTTTTGTAAAAGTGAATGTTGACAACTTATCTATGCATATGTTTTGAAAATAAAAGGCTTTATTAAAAAAAAAAAGTTATCCCTTCTACATAGATTAGGGAAATGGCACCAGGTGATTTTGAAAATATTTTTTGGCATGGATTCTGTCAATACAAAGTTACTATTAAATAAAATAAAATTAAAAAAAAAAAAAAGAAAATATTTTTAACTTTTTCTGGTCCTTCCTTATTACCAGAGAAGAAGTTTTTTTTTTTTTTTCTTTTGGGGGTATTTACATGTACTTATTGTAAAATTTGGGTTAAGTATTTGGTCATAAACTCTCCGTCATCTGTTTTGTGTGTAGTCTGTAGGTTCTGCAAAACTCAAAAATAATTCTCATTTGCTTTCTTAGACCAACCTCAATTATATTAAAACCATGATGGGAAAATCATGATGTAGAAGGGATAATTGTAGTAAGTGTGCTCTAAATGTTTATCCACTTCCTCTTTTTTATATGGTTATTAGCATTGTTATAATAGAAATATATTTTTCTTTAGAGTGTTAAAAAATTTCTCTCTCTTGTGAATGGAAACAGACTTGGAATCCCAGAGGATGAACATGCAGAAGGCATAATAATATCTCCATTGCATAGCACTTGCACCTCTGAGACCACATAACAAATATAAAGTGAATCATAAAGAAATAGGTAGCTTATAAGAAATAATTAAATGTAATCAGTTTATTAAGATATCTTAAAGGTAGACTTCTAATTAATATAGCAGAGATATATATTTTCTGATGAATGACCAAAGGCAAGCTATTTTTTTCTGATAATATAAACCATCTAACTACAAATTAACTAATCATAAAGTATCTTCCAAAGATAATTACCTCCATTTTAATATGTGGACACATAATAGTTGAATTAATAGGGAATCTTTACATAACTATCTTGGCCTTAGATTTAATTAAGGAGCACATGAAGCATAGATGAGAAGCAATGTAGTACGCAGTATGAAATGCAGAATTGTTAATGTAAAGGTTAATGAGTTAATTAGGCACATTTAAATGTTCAATTCAAATAAATGCTCAACCTGTTAATAGTAATGTTCAACAATTCTGACTTTTTTTCTTACATAACATAGGACTACTTTATCCAGTATATTTTGATGTATTAAGAGAATCATATGATAGATAAAAAAGGGAAAATGAAATATTGCTATTTGTTTTCAAATCATGCATTATAATATGATAGGTACCAATATGAAAATGTACATTTCACATGTGACCTTGATAATTAAGGAAATTTAGGGAAACAGTAAAGACATTTATTGAGACCCTATTATATGTGTGGTATTGTAGTAGTACATTAGATGTTAGGGATGATACAAAGTTTAGTTAAGAAAAACTTAGTAGTAGTAGTACGGGTAAAATATTAATATAATTATAATGTGAAACATCATAGGTACATAGATACATAAGGGGATACAAAATTATGTTAAGCTTCATGATATTTCTGATTTTATTTTTCACTTTAATATTTATTTTAGTAAAAAATAGTTAAATGCATAAATTAAACAGAATTTATGAAGTATCTATCATATGCAATATGTTGTAAGGATATATCAAAGAAACAAAGATCCACATTGAAAAGTATTTGCATGAACTCAGCCAAACATAGGAACATCAGACTATATGGTGAGGTATCCGGATTTGCTCATGGACAAGGAGAGGCTTTTGATGGAACTAAAGCAAAAGATATCAGAAACCAATACTAGAATCAGATCACCTAAATATTAATCCCATCAGTGATACTTGTCACCTGCGCGAACTAAAAAGTCATTGTTTGCCACTTGACCTCAGTTGTGCCATCTGTGACATGAGAGGGTTGGACTAGAAGCCCTTCCAGCTCTCAATTGATAGTCTTATATTATTACTAGAAATTACAGAAAAGTTATCTTTAAGAAAACTGGACTTAGTGATTCATGCAAATGATTCAACGAGATAATAAAACTGTGTAATGTATTCCTGCAGGTTGTAAATATTCATCAATGACTGATGGCTAAAATGTTTCATGGACTTTCGGGGGGGAAATCCTGTTTTGAATACAGACAAAATATCTTTGTAAATTTAACAAAAACTCCATTGGAATTTTATTCTTACAACAAACATAGTTCCTTACAGTATCTAGATACAAAATCAATGAATTAATATTTAGAAAAAGCATTCAACCCATGTTTCAAAAAATAATTTAAATAAAGCTATATGGAATGAAGACCTTTCAAAACTTAAGTATAAGGTATAGAAATCAAAATCATGTGGAAACAGGATTATGTCTGCACTGTGTATTTCCCATCATCCTGTCAACTACTGGAGTTATTTTATACAGAAGATGAGTGTGCCTCTCAGTAACTGAATTGAATTAAGTGAAAAAATATACATATGTAAGGTTACTTAATCCACATAAACAATAATACATGAAATATTTAATATAAAATAATAAGAGCCAGGTTAAAATATAATCAAAGTATTTTTTAAATTAACTCTATCAGGAAAAGATAACAATATAAAAATAATAGCAACAATAGCATTTTCATTGAGTAGTATGGTCTGCTAGAACTTTTTCTCTTATATGCTAGATTTGTGTTAAGTAACAAGAATCTTTACTAAGCTTGAGATCATTAAATGTTAATATTTTTTTCTTTTTCTAAGACAAATATTTTGTATTTTAAGGGTCTATTTTAGTTAATTTTATTTTTTAAGTCATAAACTACTATAGTTCTAGTAGATGATGATGCTAATTAGCAAACATTTTTGTATAAACATATATGTATATATGTGTATTTGTGTAATTATTATTATACTATATTAACAAAAAAGAGTATTAAATGAAGTGCAAAATGATTCTTTATATAACTACTGAAATTAATTATCTCTGACACACAAAAAGCATATGTCCATTTTTTCTTTGGCTTACATAAAATTCATTCAAATATTCATTTTTTTTTTCTGTTCTATGATCTTTTCCACTCTCCCACAACTGCTCATAATGCCAATCCTATAATATATCTGTCATATTCTAATTAATCATATGTTTCTGACCAAAGTGTTTCTCTCATCTAAAAAAGTATTATAATAATTCTGAATTAATGAAAATGTATTAATAAGCATTAAATAAATATATTATCAGAAAAACACCATTATACCAAAAATGAAATCAAGGAAGAAGAAAACAAAAAGAAAGGAAGGAAGAAAGGGGGAGTACTAAAGGAAAATAGTCAATTGATAGCTTTTTAAAACTATGCTTTATTAATTCTCAATTTAAATTAGAAAAATACAATTTTGCTTCTGCGGCCATAGCTTGAAAATAATTTTTTAGAAAAGGAACTAAGAATTGATTCTACTATATATATAAATACTTATAAAATATTCTAAAAATAAGCTTAAAGGAAGAAAAATAAAAACTGCAAAAATATACACCTTTCAATTAGTATGTGAGAATCTAATTTTAGTCTTTGACCAAGCAATTCCTTGATTATATATGCTTATGTACTTAATCTAGGAACACTAAATAATAATAATAATCAAGCACTTAAGAACTATTCAAAGTAAAATAATTTGGTTTGAACTATTTTTAAAAGTAACATTGTGAATTATGAAAATTGCCAATCATTGAAGAAAAAAAAAAAACTTAGGTCCAAGAAATGTAATTTCACATTTTTTCCAATATTCAATATAGCCTCAATTTTCAGATTCCATTTCAATAATGTGACAACCTAATTTTGACCCTTATTTAACACTTCAACTTTCATTAGAGACTGCCAACATAGATGTCAATCATTGAATCAGTGTGGTTCCAATTTGTTGGAATTTCTGATTTTGACAATTGTATATAGATGTTTCTGTCTAATCAACTTATTCTTTTTTTGACATTGCTTAGTTTCCCAAAAAATGCATTGGTTTTTATTGACTCAACTTTGAAATGTTCAAATTAATAGCAGGTATATACTTGCTGTTCTTTCTAAATATCTAAATATATCACTGGAAATTAGATAATTCATTTCTATTATCAACTATGAGATTGTGATTTTCTTGGCATTCATTTCTTTTTTTTTTTTTTACCAACAAAAACAAAACAGATATATCAATGATAATAAGTTCCTTTTAGATAATAATTATTTTATATGTATTATGCTGTTTTTAAATAAGCTCATGAATAAGTGTTTCCATAATAAATATATAAACTCCTATCCAAAGAAACATGCATCTGTGAACAGAACAGCTCACAGATTTAAATGATTTAGAGATGTCAAGGAGATTGACTACTATAAAACAAAGAAATAAGCAAAGACAATGTAGTACAGATGTCTGTCATTAACACTCTGCAATTAATTTCACAGTCTTAGATTGTGAGGATTTGAGGGGTGAATAAGTTGTGAGAAAGTAGAGAACAATATAGCCTATTCTTTTTTAATATTTTTAAGAAAGAGAATGATAGTTTGTGGTAGTATCAATGTAAAGGATAAGGGTTTTGTTTCTTTTGTTTCAGTTGCTTTTTTATTTTGTTTTTAAACAGAATCCTCAGTGTGTGTGTGTGTGTGTGTGTGTGTGTATACATATATAAAATATGAATGATATAGTCAGACAAATAGACACACACATATATATATATAAATTTCCATATGTATATATGTATATATATCATATATATACATACATATACACACGTGAGTGTGTATCTATCTATATATGTATAAACTGAGGACCAAGGATCCAGGTGAGGTTAAAGATCCATAAAAGAGAGTGACTTATTGATAGAACACACCTAAGCTTGACCCTATACAATGAAGAGGTCAGAACAAGAAAGAACTAGACAATTATCTATATAGAAGTAAAAGCTGAAGTTAAATATAAATGATATTGCTAAATGAAAAAAAAAAGATCCTTTAACATTACTTAAGGCATCAATAGGATAAGATTTTGAAGAATGGCAATCACTATCCTCTGTCCTTGGAAATTATTGGTATTCCAAGGACCACTGGGATTCAGGGGGAGGGGGAAAGCTAAGAAAAAAATTGATTTCATACAAGTCCTAAAGATTTGAAATAGTTAGCAGTATAGAAATCAAGATGGTGAATGAAAGGAGAAAAAGGATAATGCATAACAATGAAAAATGTTTGTATATACATAGCCACAATGCATAAATAGAATGAGCTACATTTTCAAATATTCTGAATTACCATGTAAGTACTATTACTAAACAAGATAATGTTGTAATTACTATGAATGAGGAATACTTAATTTGATTTATGTTTGTGTGAGACCTTAAGCAACTGCAAATTCACAAAGTAAAAATAATATACAGAAGATTCACGTACTCCCATGCTTAAAACTAACATTATTACAATTTTCTGATAATATTTTCATGGTGTTTAACAAGAATATGTATAAATTTTGTACAGATTTATTCAATAACACATGAAAAATGAATGCATTAATTTATATATATTGCAAATCTGAAAATTACCCATTCCAAGTAATAAATAGCAATAAATAGCATTTTGAAATTTATATTTACAGAATTGTTAATTATAATGATGAAAAGTTTTTATTATTTATTTGTCATTAAGATTGGGTAAAAAAAATTTTTAACAACATTTTTCTTAATTTTGGGAAAAATATTCCATGATGCTAGAAATATAATCCATTCTATTTTGGATTATAATTTGATAATATCATCCCCAGAACATCAATAAATGACATCAAAATAGTAACTCTTTGACATATAATATTAAAATTTATGCTTGTGTCCCTGCTTTCCACCCTTACCTCCCATTTAAAAAAAGTCATGTCTCAAATACTTAAGTATATGGAAGATGTTAATTGAAAATCAGTTCTAAATTATGAAATAAGTCATAAAAGTAGACCAGTGTGTTCACCTGTAGGTAATGGTCGTAAAATATAGAGAATCAGTTCAAGCAAGTTATATTAATTACAATTCACAGACATTATTCTTTGTGCCAGGTTCATAATTGAGGTAGTTTATTTTATAGGATGTGCAACAGCAGCTGGGGGATATAATATAGAGAAGTCTTCTGCATTTTTCATTGTTGCTCAGTAATTGCCTAATTTCTTCTTTCATAAAAAGATTTCCATTAGAAAAAAAAAAGACAATTTTCTTATTCTACCAGCTGTGTTGTCTAAAATAATTTCTTTAACAATATCTTATTTTTTTCCTAATTAAATCCTATGATGCAATTAATATGTTTGACAATGCAAAAGCAAGAAGTGTCAATGGGTAGAAAAGCTTACTTTGACTTTAGTATTTTTAAGACATCTGAATATTTTAGATTAGTTGAAAGAATTTTTTTTTTTTACCTTTTAGGATATTTTAATTCACTGAATTGAAATATAACATTTTTGTTTATATATGATATCTTCTAAAAAACAATAAATTAAAATTTCAAAATCAGAATTATAAGTCTCCCATTACTTTAGATAGGATCAGTTACCAGGTTTGGATTAATGTGTTTTATAAGGCCCACCTTTAGTACCATTTGTAATGTGTCCTAAAACCACCTCTTCCCCATCTTAAGCATTATTCAAATGCAGTTCAAAGAATTTTAAAACATTTTCACAGTGCCCCAAATGACTCAACCAGGTTTGTAAATATTCCAATTTTAAAAAGTCTGAGGATTTAGGATCTTTTTCTTCCTCATCTAATCCTTAACTCCAGAAATATTTATATCCAGTTGAGAGGTAAAGTGGGGAAAAACCAGTGGAATTGAAATCAGAAGACCTGTATTCCAAAATCACTTATTATCAGCTTACTGAGTGAATAAGTCACTTAACTTTGATTTACCAAAGTCAAATCACTTGATCTGTAAAATGGGTACAATCTCTATATATAGATAAATAGATATAGATACAGATATATAGATATCAATTTTGTAGATTCAAAGAAGGTAAGGTACTTGTTCACACTCAAACATAGGAATTTGATTCAATTATTTAAAGAACTAGTTCAATCCTCCATCATCCACCCCAGAACAAGGAGGGTTTCTACATTGGGTTCAATAGACTACTAAAGTATGGTTTCAAAAACAAACAAACAAACAAACAAACAAAAAAAAAAAAAAACTTCAGTAAATAACCAGGCAAAAGCAGCCCATATGGAGCGTTAGTGATTCTCACAAGTGTTCCATTTATTACATATCAGTTCTTGAAATCATGCTCAAAAGGCTCACAACTTAATTTATAGTCACTGCATTTGGGGGCAAAGTCAAATTAAATTAACTCTGATCTGTATGATAATATTCCATTCATCAGTCAGATTGTTACTCAGAATACATTAAATAAATACAAACTAAGGGAATTTTTGTTGCTGTTATTATTGTTTGTAAAATCTTCTCTTTGATCTGAAGATTTCAAAATTTTCCAATGATGTTCTTATGTATTTCTTGTACAATCTCTTTGAGGTGGTAATTGGTGAATTTTTTTTCCTACTTCTATTTTTCCCTCTTGTTCTATCCCTTCAAAACAATTTTCTTTATTTTTTGTATTATTGGATCAAAGGTTTTTGTTTTTTTTTTGTTTGTTTTATTTTGTTTTGTTTTGTTTTGTTTTTCATTATAGCTTTCAGGTAGTCCAATTATTCTGATATTTTCTGTTGTTGATCTATTCTTCAGATCTGTTGTTTATCTTGTGAGATGTCTCACAATCTCTTCAATTTTTTTTTTATTTTTTACATTTTGTATTATTATTTCTTAGTCTTTTATAATCTTTCTGACTTCTTCTTGCCCAGTTTTAATTTTCAAAGAGTCAATTTTTTCCCCTTTAACTCTCTGATTTTTTTTCTAGGTCATTGACATTCTTTTCATAAGTATTTTCTTTTTCTTAGATTGTTCTTACTTTTTTTTAGTTTTTCCTCAGTGTCTCTCATTTGATTTTAATAGTCTTTTTTTTTTCAGTTTTCTATTTTTTTTTTGATAGGTAGCTATTTAACATTACTCTTTGGAATAGGAGAGTTATTTGTTTTTTGGGAGGAAGAAGAGGGTGGCTTGTTTGTTTTTATCTCAGTATTCATCTCTGAAGAGGAGCTCAGGTTTTCCCTTTTTCCATATTAATTTTCTGTAGTTGGGTTCTTTCTCCTTTGCCTGCTCATTTTTTTTTTTTTAAATAAGAGTTGGTTAGTATAATCACCTCTAATCCTGAGCTGTGAAGGGAATGGTACCTCTGGCTTCACTCCAGTTCTCCTTTTTACCCTGGAACCCAAAACCATGAATTCTACCCTCCTGTAAATGCCCACAGTCAATAACTACCCTGCTCCATTGCTTCTGCAGTCACAGGTCATGTGATGGTTGCCCAGAGGTTCTCAGCAGCATATCTGGGTCTGGCATTAATTATCAGCAGAGGTTCCTCAATTTTCCTAGACTCAGACCCCCAAATTCACATACTATCCAAGAAGTGAAAGTTCCGATGGCTGGTACTGAGGCTACCTCTAAAGCCAGCCATAGCTCCCTGCTTGCAATTTCAGCAGAGCTAACCTGAAAGTAGGTCTTTCCTTGGAATTTCTCGGGTTGTTCCAATAAGAACACTGTTCACTCCCAACTTTATTTTTTTTAACCAGCCTAAGTTGACCCTGAAGCACCATTTTGTTTTGTTTGGGGGAAGGAAATCAGGAGAGCTTGGAATTTTCTGACCTATTCTACCATCTTCCTAGAATGTTAAGAGTTCAAATGTTGGAGTTTGTTCTTCTCAGGGCACAGCCGGTTTAGAGGCTTAGAGCCCTTCGGATGTCTCCAAATCCAAAGGTTCTGCCCTTCAGCCTCTGCCTCTGCTTTCTTCTGCCTCCAACAGAGATGGAAGATCTCTCTTATCTCCTTCTGGGGAGCCCAGCACCAACTTGCCGCGGAGAGAGGGCTTCTGGCGTAGCTCCACTGAAATCCCAAAAGTGTTCTCTGCAGCAGAGTCGTTTCTCTCGAGTCTAGCGCGATCAGCCAGCCAAGAGGAAAAATGTATTCTGGAATGGCTGTCTCGCCTTATATGTGAACCTTCTGAGAGAATGGGATTATGGGTTTTCTCCCATAGTGCTCTCTGGCCCAAAGAGCTTTAAGGTGTGGACTTTGAGTAAAGGTGGGAACACAAGCCTTGTCTTGATTAGTTCTACTTAGTACCTTGTTTCAGGTTCTGGCCAAAACAACTTCTTGTAAGATTAGATCAACTCTAATTACTTAGCAGTTAGTAAGGATTCCAACATCTCCCCCTTTCTTTTGTTTTAAAACATAGGGGGTTTCTGAGGGGGTACACATAAATCCATCAATATGGGCCAGAACTTTGTAACAGATATACATGGTATACATAAATCCATCAATATGGGAGGCATTATACATAATTTACATGAGCACATAGCAATATAACACAGGCTAGTAGTAATGTAACAAATAACAAGAATCAATCTGAAAATTTACACATGTCCATAAGTCCTAGAAACAGTCCAATAGGATTCCATTGTCCATTAGTTCATGTGCCAGGAATCTAATAATTCTTATGAGCACAATCAGCAACAGAACCACCCGATATTTCTTGGGTCTTCTCCTTTGTTTCAAGGGTCTGCTCCATCTTTCTGCGATGGACAAGGCGAATGCGGCTCGTAGGCACCCATCTGATTCCTTCTCCACCTGTAGAGATGCAAGCAAATCCTCTCCCCCAAGCAGTTAGTCTATCTGGTCCCTTCCATTCACCACTTTCTGGGTCTCTCCACATCACCTGGCGATTATCTAAAGATAGTGGAGCTGCTCGCACTGGACACTGCTCTTCTGGTGGGTTATAAAACCTGTCTGCTGGAGCCAGTGCATCTTTATCAAAGATTAAAAAATTAATGGTATAGAGAACTAAATTTAGAAGTTCTCTAGGGTTACCCGTGGCTCCTCCTTTCTTTTGTTTTTGGAGGAGTGTCTTAATGTCTCTGTTTCTTCTTTCTACTATTGCTTGACCTTGAGGATTGAAGGGTATGCCAGTAGTGTGTAGAATCTTATACTGTGCACAAAAGTGTTCAAAATGTTTGGAGGTATATGCCGGTCCATTATCTGTTTTTATTTCTTGTGGCACACCCATAATTGCGAATGCTTGAATGAGGAATTCAGTGACCACTCGGGCTGTCTCTTTTGCTGCTGGTATGGCAAAAGTGAATCCTGAAAAGGTGTCTACCACAACGTGGATAAAAGACAGACGACCAAAAGATTTATAATGAGTCACATCCATTTGCCAGATTTCATTGGGTCTCAAACCACGAGGGTTCTTCCCTGGAGGCAGTGTAGGAGCGTGGAAGGGAAGGCAAGCTGTACAGCTTTTCACTATGCTCCTAGCTTCTTCTTTTGTAATCCCAAACTGTAAACGCAAAGCTCGAGCAGCCTGATGGTATTTAGAATGGGATTCCTGGGCCTCCTGAAATAAAGGCGTACTGGCCAACATAGTTAAAAGGCTATCTGCCTTTGAATTTCCATCAAAAATAGGACCTGGAAGTCCACTATGTGAATGGACATGCAGGATATAAATCTTTCCTGGATGCTTTCTCACTTGCTCTTGAAGTTCCTTAAAGAGCTGATATATATTAGAAGCTGCAAATTTTATTTGGGCTGTGGCAATTCTTTGTACCACACCTACTGAATAGGCTGAATCAGATATTATATTTATGTCGCCTGGGTAATAAGTGAGAGCTAGCATGATCGCATATAATTCGTTCTGCTGAGTGGACTGAAAAGGAGTTCTGACTACTCTTTTTACGGTTAGATCATGAGAGTATACAGCACAAATATTTTGTTTGGCTGCGTCTGTAAAGATGGTTGGTCCTTCAAGAGGAACCTTAGAAACCTTCTCTTCAAAAATCCATTGCCAATTATGCAGTAGTCTGGTTATCTTTAATGGAGATCCATGTGCAAAATTTGGAGCCATGGCCAATAAAATCTGCCACTCTGGGATGGTTTCACAGCATACATTAATTTGTGCATTTGTATAGAAGGTATATATCTTGTCAGGTCTTGTCCCAGATAATTGTACTGCTCGCTTAATGGCCTTTAATAGAATTCTAGCCACAAGCACTGGGTAAGGCGTAAGGCTTTGTTCTGGTTGTGCTGGGAGGTTCACCCACTCTATCACACTGTCTCCTTGATGAAGGACTGCTGTGGGTGCTTCTTTCGTAGCAAAAACTGATATTTCCAAGGGTTTTTGAGTTACTCTCTCAACTACATTGGATAAAGCCAGTTCAACTTCTCTCAAGGTCTCTTGAGCTTCTTTTGTAAGCCGGCGTGGTGAATTTAAAGCAGTGTCTCCCCTTAAAATGTCATATAGGGGTTGCAATTGATTGGTAGTTAAACCTAATACTGGACGCATCCATTGGATATCTCCTATTAATTTTTGGAAATCATTTAAGGTGTTCAACCTCTCTGTTCTTAAAGACAGTTTTTGTAGTGTAAGTGCCTTAGGATATATTTCATATCCTAAATATTGAAAAGGAGCATGCCTTTGAATTTTTTCTGTAGCGATATGAAGTTTGTAGTATCTTAGTGTTTCTATGGTTTTTTGTAGACATGCTTCTAGAATTTGTTCCTCAGGTGCACAACCCAATATATCATCCATATAATGTAATAGCATAACTTTTGGAAATGCTTTTCTTATTGGAGCAAGAGCAGCAGCAACATACATTTGACACATAGTGGGGCTGTTCTTCATACCCTGTGGCAAAACCGTCCATTCATATCTTTTATAAGGCTCAGCTAAATTGACACTGGGCACCGAAAAGGCAAATCTCTTCATATCCTCCTTATCCAGAGGAATGGAATAGAAACAATCCTTGATGTCTATAACCCAAAGAGGCCATTCTCTAGGAAGCTGAGTAGGAGATGGAAGTCCAGGCTGAAGAGTTCCCATAGTTTCCATCTGTTCGTTCACTTTTCTTAAATCAGTGAGCATCCTCCATTTTCCTGATTTCTTTTTTACAACGAACACTGGTGAATTCCAAGGACTTAGAGAAGGTTGTAAATGCCCTTGTTCAAGCTGCTCCTGTACTATATCTAATAAGGCCTGAATTTTATCGCTACTTAAGGGCCACTGTTCTATCCACACTGGTGTATCAGTTTTCCATTGGATAGGAATAGGTGAAAGTGTTGGCAGGCCTTCAACAGCAGCCCTGCTTAAAAAACCGAAGTACTCATTTTTAACCCCAATTGTTGTAAAACGTCTCTTCCCCACAGATTGATGGGGATTTTTTCAACTATAAAAGGAGTAAAAACTCCTGTTTTGCCTTCAAAAGTCCATCTCATAGGGGCAGCACTAACTTCAGCTGCTATTGATCCTCCTACTCCAGACATATAGGTATCTGCTTTAATCTTTGGCCAATGACTGGGCCAACTGGCACCTCTAATAACTGTACGATCCGCACCTGTGTCTACCAATCCTTCCAATGGTAGGCCATTTATATAGATAGTGAGCATAGGTCGGTCAGCCGTTACTGCTGCTGTCCAGTATATTTCTGGTTTTTGTGGTCTGGAGTCAGAACCTGGGTGACTATCACGAGGCTGCTTATTAGGATTCTGTATGAGTAACCCTGATGCTACTACGTCTCCTGGGTGATAAGTCACACATTGACTACCTGTATTAGTGACTGGGATATTATCTACACATTCCCCAGTTTCCCACATCAGTGTGTGGATGGACACTGTTTTGTACATACAAGAAGGTGAAATGGTCAAGCCTACTGTGCCTGGAGGTAAGGGATCCATAGGCTGGAGAGGAACAGATTTCACCTCTCCAGGGGGTATCTCAGTTGTCCCAGCTGCATACAGCTCTATTCTCCCCAATTGTAATTCCCTTCTGCCATCAGGTTGCTTCCTGGCTGGTTGACTGTGTAATCCCCTTCTCCCATCATATGGCTTTCTGGCTGATTGGTCATGTCTGGGTACTGGACTTCTAGGCACTCTCTGGGTGCACCATTGGCTGCCATCATGCCCCAAGTGTTTTTTGCCTTGGGCCCTGGGGCTGGGCCCCTCATCCCGTTTCCCTGAATCTGTCTGCATTCTGAGGCCCAATGGAAGCCTCTGTTGCATTTTGGACATGGGGTTTGGGGTCTTGTTCTCCCACCTTGTCTTCCCATTCTATCTCTATACCAACATTGAGCTTTCAGATGTCCTACTTTTCCACACTGAAAGCATCTACGAGTCTCTCTGGAAGTCCCTTGCCAAGAGGGATTCTGTCTTCTCATGTTTGGATTTTGGGAAGTCTGCATCATAGCCTGGCTATAAAAGGCACCTGTGCCCACTGTGGCACAGCGTCTTATGAGTTCCTCTAAAGGAGCATCCTTGCGCAGTCCTAGTATAATTCTTCTGCAAACCTCATTAGCATTTTCCTTAGCAAGTTGCCTTATCAAGATGTCTGTTATTGCATTTTCTCCATTTGTTCTTATGATAGCTGTCTGCAAGCGTCCCACAAAGTCAGCGAAGGGTTCATTTGGCCCTTGTGTTATTTTTGTGAAGGCCCCCCCTTGTCGTCTTTATTGTGAAGAGAAGCCCACGCTTTGATAGCATTATCAGCAATTTGCTGATATGCTGCTACAGAATAACTAATTTGTGCTGTGACATCTGCATAAGGACCTGTACCTGTTAATAGGTCACAGGTGATTGCCGTATGAACTCCACTTTGAATATTTTGTTGGGCTTGTATCCTACAGAGCTCACTATATTCAGAAAGCCACAAGTAGTTCTGTCCAGGTTCTAGGCATATTTTTGCTATCGATTTCCAGTCATTAGGGGTCAAGATTTCAAAAGACAAATTTTGTAATAGCATCTTAACATAAGCTGATGTAGCCCCATAAAGAGTGCAAGCTTTTTTCAGGTCTTTGAGGATTTCTATATCAAAAGGTGAGTATCTTCTACTTTCTTGACCTGAAGAATTAAACTGTTGAATTACAGGAAAAATGTGGTGTTGAAATTCTGCTACATTTTTCCCTTCTTCTCTGGCCTTAATTAGTCCCTTTTGCAATCTAGTCAAAGGAGCAGCTGGATGCTGGGGGGGAGGTGCTGGATGCCGGGGGGGAGGTGCTGGATGCTGGGGAGGAGGTGCTGGATACTGGGGGGGAGGTGCTGGATGCTGGGGGGGAGGTGCTGTTGCTGTCACTGCCCCCCCCCACTACCCCTCCTCCCTCCATCCAGGAGGGTGGAGTTGATGAAGGAAAGTCAATTACCTGCTCCTCAGGTGGGGCTGAGGCTGCCTCAGATTCACCCCACCCTTGAGCCTCACTTAAGTCTCCCTGCCCTGTGGGGATATGGCCATTAATCTGTTCTTTGTCTTCCTCCTTTATCTCAGGCTTCCCCCTTTGGCTATTCCTAGAGTTTTTTCCTTTTCTCCTAGAACAAGTACGGTATTTTAAGGCCATCTGTATCGTATTATATAAAAAGAATACTTCAATGGAAACTGAACGAGGACCGTTTTCATTGTAATATGCGGAGAGCTGTTGACCAACCAATGCCCAGTTTTTTAGAGAGATTTTCTCTTCCTCTAAGAGCCAAGGGGAGGTGCGTTTTAATGTAGCCAGAAGTCTAGCTGCCTGTCCCCAAGTTACAAGTAGCCCTTGATCTTCTATCAGCTTAAGCAGGCTTTCTATAGCACCACTCCTGGGTGGGTCTGGGGTTGGGGGGGTTGGGGTGGGGGATGGAGAATCTTTACCTAGGATCTGTCCCATTTCAGCCAAAAAAGGTTGTACTCACTCAGTTCCTGGTCACTGGAGACTTCTTCAGTGAAAGTAGGGTCCTTGGTTCCCACGCTTGGGCGCCAAATGTTAAGAGTTCAAATGTTGGAGTTTGTTCTTCTCAGGGCACAGCCGGTTTAGAGGCTTAGAGCCCTTCGGATGTCTCCAAATCCAAAGGTTCTGCCCTTCAGCCTCTGCCTCTGCTTTCTTCTGCCTCCAACAGAGATGGAAGATCTCTCTTATCTCCTTCTGGGGGGCCCAGCCACCAATTTGCCGCGGAGAGAGGGCTTCTGGCGTAGCTCCACTGAAATCCCAAAAGTGTTCTCTGCAGCAGAGTCGTTTCTCTCGAGTCTAGCGCGATCAGCCAGCCAAGAGGAAAAATGTATTCTGGAATGGCTGTCTCGCCTTATATGTGAACCTTCTGAGAGAATGGGATTATGGGTTTTCTCCCATAGTGCTCTCTGGCCCAAAGAGCTTTAAGGTGTGGACTTTGAGTAAAGGTGGGAACACAAGCCTTGTCTTGATTAGTTCTACTTAGTACCTTGTTTCAGGTTCTGGCCAAAACAACTTCTTGTAAGATTAGATCAACTCTAATTACTTAGCAGTTAGTAAGGATTCCAACACTAGAATTTTTCCAGTCTCATTCTCTTAAGGGTCCATCCCATATTCTAACAGATGAGATAACATAAAAATAACAGCATATATACAAGATATATACAAATTAAGAAGAGAATAATCTCAGAGGAAAGGCACTGAAAAGAAGTTATGGCTAAAGGCCCTTTGAGAAATATTATTTGAAATTAATCTTGAAGGAAGGTAAGCTAAGAGATAGATGTGAGTGAGCAGAACATTCCAGGTTTGGGAAATAGCTAGCATCAAAGCATAAAGATAGATTGTCTTCTACCTGCAACCCTTCAGTTGGCATTGGATAGGTGGAGAGAGTTAAATTAAGCATGCCCAGCTGAATCACAGCATCCTATCTCACAACAATTACCTATACTATACTATCCTAGCAACATTAAAAAAAAGTGCATTATCTTCTTAATAGGAAAGTATAAGAAATAAATGTGTTACATTATTGTCAGCATAATAATAATACCCATTATGATTTTTGTTTTGCAAATCCTAAAGCATTTCATTTGTCTCTTATGGTAATAATAATAATATATCATATAATGCATAATATATTACATGCAATATATTATTATTGTTATTATTTATTTTTATTACTATGAGACAAATGAAATGCTTTAAGATTTGTAAAACAGAAATACTAATACCACCATCACCAGCACTATTTTGATGACAATGATGACAGCTAATACCGTGTTAATGACAAGAACTACAATAATGATAGCAATAATATGGTTATTTAATCATTTTGAAATGTGTCTGAATCTCCATGATCCTATTTGGGGTTTTCTTGGCAGAGATACTGGAATGATTTTTTTCCCCTCTATCTCATTTGACTGATGAGAAAATAAACCTGCAAGATTAAGTGACTTGCCCAGGATCACACAACTAGGGCTGGTTTTGAATTCAGGTCTTCCTGACTCCAGGACCAATGTTGTATTCCTTGTGTCACCTAGCTGTCCTTATGTAAGAACAATAATAATATATTAGTAGTAGTAGTAGTATAATAAATATAGCATAATACTGATTATATGTAATATAATAACAATAATCATCATTGTTGTTTTTAACCATTATTTTTAATTGTATCAGAATATTGATACTTATAGTAATATATCAAAATCATCAACTTTGCCTGAAAAATAAGAAGTTGGCAGCAGGATATGAGATGGAATAGTTAAGTAAAACTGCCCTTTTAGAAAATGGATTTAATATCTGCACTACTCTCTGTGTATCTCTTTCAACAATAAATCTTGTGGAATAAGTAAATTATCCAAATGACAAAAAGAAAAATAACAATAAAATTGATTTTTAAATAAATAGTAAAACATATTCAAGATTAATTATTGTCAATATTAACATTTAATAATTGTTTAGGAGACCAGAATTATTTCTTTGGCACAACATCCATGAAATATTGTTAAAGTCATCAAGAAGAATATATGATTCTCTAAAAATTTATATCATACAGAATAGTTTATTTCAATTAAGTTCAGAAAACATTGATTATCTAGAAACATTAGTCAAGGTCTAATTTTTATATTTATCTTCAATTACATAAACCTTTATGATCCTTTGGCTGAAGGCAATGGGATTTTATTAACAAATTTATATTTTATAGTGTCTAATAAGTATACATGCTTGTATTTCATAGTGTAAAACTATGTTTGGGTTAGTTATTTACATTTCCAGAAAATCTAAATGTATCTGGTAGTACTTTTTTTTTTCCTTTTCCTTTCTTTTTTTTTTTCTTTCTTTCTTTTGGTCTTCCTTTAAAAAAAAAAAAGGATAAAAAGGTTAAATTGTTTTAGAGATTTTTTTAAGCAATCAATATATCAAACTCAAGCTGATATTGTTCCCTACCCTCCATCTCTTGAATGTTAATTATTTCTTTCATGAAGCTTGCATCTGACACATATGCAGCTCTTTGATATGAAAAAAAAAAAGTTTTGAGACATGGGTGGGCATTTATTTGGTTCTCAGAGTTATGAAAATTGGAGAAATGAGATTTAAATTAGAAAAGTTGAGACCCAAAAGGATATCAAGGAATTATCAAGAGTGGTGAGTTATCTTACTCCAAAAGAACATAAGCTCCTTGGAGGCAGTGACTGACTTTTGTAATCTGCCTTGAGATTTGAAAAGAATCTTTTATTCTTTGCCTTTACCTCTCCTCTGTTATCTTCTTCCTTCTAAAATATAAACTCCTTGGGAGCAGGGACTGGCTATGTAAAGAGGGGTGGAGATTCAAGTCCTATAACTTCCTTAGTATCCAATTAAAGGGGAATCAGAGGAGAGACTTGTGCTTCAAGATAAGAAATAAAATCTAGCTTTTGAAGTTTCAAAAGTGTAATTTAGGTACCCATTCTTGCAAGAATATAAAATAAATTCTTCCTGCATTCATCAGTGAGTCAGTTAAGTTTTTGGTAAGGTAACTATTTTTACAGTATGAAATAATAAGTTTAGTGAAATGGTTGAGAGTAAGATGTATAACAAAGTTTCAGAATTCATTTCCATTATAGATTGCTTCTAAGTTGTCTTTTTGGCATCTGTGTTCTAGGGGATCTGGTCGTTTAAGTTTTGGGGGATTGGAAAATTGTTTCACTCCATCTTTTTGTGGGTTCTGCAGTTCTAGAATTTGTTTAGAGTCCTTATTCAAAGGTATTTGGAGCGATTGAAGGAAAGTTCAGTTGAGTCTTTTCTTTTACTTTTCTTTTACGTGGCTATCTTGGCACTGTCTCCAAACTATAGTTTTTTTGTTTTTTTTTTTTCCCCAATTTTCTCCATTTATCATTGTTTGATCAATTATATTATTGAGGTTGGGAAAAAATCCCAAAGAGTTGGGGGTCACAGATTGGAGTCTGAGGTGTTTCAAAAGAATTTGGACCCATATCCAAGTCAAGGGGCAAAGTTTATTGTAAGTGTCATTCCAATTGAATAAGGATAAAGTCCAGAAGATTTAGCAAAGAACATGAAGCAGGGACACACAGTTATGTAATTTATGTCATTGCTATACTAATTTTATGGCCTAGGGGGTAGAACCAAGAGTGGTCTTAAAGATTTGATTGTCCCTGGTTAACAAACAGTAATGTTTGTAGAACTATTCTAAGTCCCGAAGACTTGAAATCATTGACAGACTGTCAGAGCAATAGTCTTAGGATCACTGATGTATCTTTAAAGTTTAAGGGAAGAAATATTATTATATCCCTAGTCCAGAAGACTTTTATAATCATTGACAGAATAATAGCTTTTTTAGATCAGAGGGCCTCAGAATCATGGATTCCAAAGCCAGAAGATTTAGAATCACTAACATCTTAGAACAGAAGTCCCCTAAGGTCAGGGGTCCTTAAAATTATTGCTGTCTCTCTTAGAGGTTATATTAAATCATATGACTCTTGATACTTTCCTCAAATGTTTTTCTTTTTTGATTTGTCCAATTGTGATGTGATAAGTAGCAGCATTTATATCACTTTTTAAACCTTCTACATGTTAACTCATTTAAGCACCACAAAAACTCTTTGAGGTAGGTACTATTGTTGTGCCACAGTTCTCTTTTAATATCCTGACCCAGTTTCCCTAATTGTCCTATTCAGTTACTCTGCCTCAGATTATAACCATTACTTCTTAATGTTAGGATAAAGGTCTTATATCTTAGACCTTAGGCTATAATCATTCCTTCATAATGTTTGATGGGATAAACGTCTTTATCCATTTTAGACATCATTAGACTATCAGGAATCTCTCCAGTACCTCCCATTATGTCATCCTAAGTGCCTCCCTCCATTAGGTTATCCCCATCCAGGTACCTCCCCCCTTATGTCATTGTTCTTGTCACCCTATAAAACAATCTTGTATCTGACATTCATGGCTGGATTCTTTGAGATGATAGTCTCATTCAGCCCTGAGACCAAACATGGATCCATTTGGTCCCAGTAAATCTCTCCATTAAATAAATTATTAAATTGTTCTCTAATTTCTATCTTGCTCAGTTTCCTCAGCATTACATTATCATTATCTATATTTTACAAATGATAAAACTTGGTCTTAGGGAGGTCAAGTGAATGCCCTAGGATGGCATAGCTATTGATGTATGAGGCAGATAGGAGGCAAAATAGATAGAGCACTAAACCAAACAATAATCTGGAAATTTTAATTTCAAATATGGCTTCAGACACTTTCTAGGTCTGTGACCTTGGGATAAGTCACTTAACCCTATTTGTCTCAGTTTCCTCTTCTGTAAAATGGGCTAGAGAAAGACATGGCAAAACATTTTCAAAAACAAAAGAAAAAAGAAAAAAAAAACTTCAATTATGGTCACAAAGAATCATCTTGCAAAAGACTAAGAAACAATTTATGTCATATTTATTTGCAATGATATTCAAGGCATATGATTTCCTATCTCCTAGTTATTTCAACAGACTTTTAGATATAATTTCTTCTGTACAAGGTTCAATGAGCTATAATTTTTCCACTTCAAGTGAATATATCAGAAGCTCTTCTATAGGAATAGGGGAGACCTGAAATTTACCATGCATTTGAATTTATTATGAATATCTTTCTGTAATTCATGTTGGCAAGTTGCAGTTTATCTGACCATTAGCTTTGATACTGTTTCCCCATATTTTGTTCTATTTCTCTGACAGAAACATTCTGTTTCTAGTGCCAAGAAGCTTTTGTTTCTGAAGACACATGAATTTTCCACTCATAGGTATTTCTACTGCTCCTAGTTACCAAATGAAGATTTGCATTGGACTTAAATAAGCCCAGGTGGGTGAGCTACCATGGGATTTGGATTTCCTCTGCATTCTCTACAACATCTGTCAGTCATTTCACACTGTGTTCAATGGAAGAGAAAATCAAGACCAAATAAATGATGCATTTTCAATATTTTTCACCTAATTGCAACTTATGAATATTTCTATATGTGAACAGTCTCTAAATAGTCCCTGGAAGTCCAAGCTACACATATTTCTTTGATTATAAATATAACTAATAAGTTAAAGTATATCAAATATGGATTTATAAAAATACCTATTTGATCAATCCCCCCAACCCTGTTTTTTTTCTAGTGTCTTCTGATTGAGATCTCAAACTCCTATTTCTTCCATTTTTTCTCTCATTCTTTCAATCAATGATATTTCTTATATTTTCCTCAAATTGTTTTTTTTTTCCTCCTATCTATAAAAAGAATTATGTTATTAGAGGTAGCATTTATATGTCACTCTAAGTTTTTCAAAGTAGATATGTTAACTGATTTGATCACCATAACAGCTCTTTGAAGTACTTCTTATTATTATCCCTAGTTTACATATAAGGACATTAAGATTTGAAGAGATTAAACATCTTGCCTGAGGTCATGTAACCATTAATGTATGGGACAGGTTTTGAATTAAAGTCTTCCTGACTCCTACACTCTTATTCAACTTCTTTTATTTATTTCCTTAAGTTAAATTTCTGATTAGGCCTTTCAACCAGTAGCTGATTTCTTAGTGATTTGTTCACAGCATTATAAAATGACAACCAGAAGATATCCAGTTCATTCTCTTCCCTTCAGGCACATTTAAAAATAGAGCAAAGGCAATTCTAAAGCCTCCTTCAGTAATTCATTCCAACATTTAACAAGCCAAATCTCTAAAGGAGAAAAAGATTGATTTCACTGAGTTACATGATTTGTTTCCTTAGATGAACTAAAAACTTAGAGGAACTAAGTCTCCAATAGGAAAGTGAGATGGAGAATGGACATGGCAACCTTTTCTCTAGGTTGATACTCACTCATAGGTATCCTATGAGCTTGAATACAGTGGTGAGTTGCATTTTTTAACCCTCAAAATCACTGATAATTATATGAATTCTTTCCTACAACTAAAGGCCTATAAAAATTACACTTTTTTTTTTCATTCTCAACTATTTTGATAGATAACAGAATGAATATTTTCTTCTGTATCCTTGTGGATGACAGAATGATTTTATGACCAGATACTGTCTTTATAAAAAGAAGGGGAAAAAAAAGCAATTCTCCTGTTGTGACTGTAGCTAACTCTCTATTCATTACCTTTTTCAAATTCCTCATTAGTATTAAATGATTTAATCAAGCCTTAGAATTGGCATCACATAAATATAAAAATTGATTTTCTTCAAATGGGAACTCCTCAGGCTTCCTCATCATGATATCCAATAACCTGTTCAGCCTTTTGTTTTCTATCTAGATATATATCTTTTATTCACTATCTAGACAAAAACCATTTCTACCTCAGATTGTCAGCATTCTTTCTAGTACTAATGGAATAACCTATTTGATCTTGCACTGCCTCTCCCTTCTTTAGTGCATATTCCACTCAGAAACAAGGGGGATTTTCCCAGTTCATGAATCTTATCATGTTATTTCCCCTATTCAATAAATGCCAGTTTTTCCTTATGAACTCTACTAAGCAAAAACAAATTTCTGTGTTTAGGATTTTAAACACTTTGCAATCTGATCTCAATTTACCTTTCAACATTATTAAACATTACTTTCAGTCATATATTCTATATAAAATTAGCCTTTCCCCTTTACATGGAGCCTTGAATTCTTCCCCACTACCTATATCTTTCTACTGGCACTCACATGTATAGAAAAATTTCCTTACTTCCTGAACTTTTGTTTCTTAGAATATTTGTTTTTTTCAAACCTTACTGCAAATACCATCTTTTGTAGGAAACATTTTCTTGTTTTCTGACAGGGAGTGTTTCCCTTCCAATTACCTTCTATTTACTTTGTATGTATAAACTGCCTTTTTAATCACACCCACAGATTATCTTCCCATTTCCATGATCTGTTTTTTCTACCTTTGAATGTGTTTGTAGGGGAAAAGAATTTGGGAGACTCATGAGGAAGGTGCCATATAAACCTGCGATCCTCGATCCTCTAATCTCTTTTCCCCTAAGTCTTTCCTTTTCCTGGTTAAATAATTACACTTATATTCCTAAGCAATATTTTCATGTTTCTTTACCTATCTGGTCACTTATTTCCCTATATCTGGTACCTTGTTGATGTCCTTGTCAGTGCTTTGTCATTTTTTTATAATTAATTTAAAATTTTATATTTAATTTATATATATATATAGATATATAAATATATATCTATATCTCTATCTATCTATATATGTTATATGTAATATAATTTAATATAATGCCATGGATATTTCATCTCATCCCCATGATTTTTGCAAAGATTATAAACAGTCAATAAGCCTTCATTAAATGTCTACTATATGTCAATTATTATGATAATCTCTGAGTATAGAAATATAAAAGACACTAGTTTTTCCAAGGAGTTTTCTATCTAATAAAAGGAAGAAAAGACAAAAAAGGCATCTAAAAATGGGTATAGTGGTGCTATGGAGTCCAGTCCAAAGAAATGCAGCTGAATGGGAAATGAAAAATTGGCCTTCTTTAACGGAGGAGACTTTTGTTCTACCCTCTAACCCAACCATCAGAGGATCAAAGTGTACTCATGGAGTTGATGAAGTGTGAGTATCAAATATAATGCAATCTTATTATAAGCATGAGTTTTTAGAAGATGAGGTTCCTAGGAGTATGATGGATTCCAATCCATAGGAGTGCAGCCTGGTGGAAAATGAAGAGATGGCAAAAGTCATATCTTCAATTTCATTCAATGCCCTTTGTTCCACATCATCTAAGCCTTGAGACCTGCCCTTAGTTTGATACTCCTATATGTCTGGTACAATGCCAAGGACTACGGGGCATAAAATAACAGATAAGACATATTCTTTATTCTCAAATCTCCTGGGGAAGGTATGGCATGAATATACACAAATATGTTATAAAGAAATATGGGAAAATTGCCATGAAGTTGAATGGTTGATTGCGTTTTATGAAGATTTAAATCTGAGACTACTGAGTGCCAGATGGAAGATTAGTTTGAGATAATGGGGTGGTAATAAGTATTGCTATCATTTCTTTGTATTCTAGGTAGCACCAGTAAAATTCTTCCTTGAAGGAAATTAAAGATTAAAAATCCTAGTATGGTACAAAGAATATTGGCTTGCAAGTCAAAGAACCTGATTCCTATCTTGCCTTTTATGTTCATTATTTTGTGTGACTATGGGCCAAATTACTTAAACTTTCTGAATCTCCTTATCAGTAAAATGAGGGAACAAAATTAAGTAAATAAAGTCAATTTGACCTCTAAAACTATGATGCTATGATTCTATGGATTCAGGAATCATCAAGTCTTATTTCTTATATTTTGAACAGAATAATATGTCCAATTTTCTCCATTATAATTAGCCAATGTGTGACAAAGAGACTTTCCTTTAGAAAAAGAAGTCATATTTAACATTTGTAATCAATGAGTTTATTGAAACTAATGTAGTTGTGGCTTCAGGTAAAACTATATGTATGTGTATATATATGTGTGTGTGTGTGTGTGTATTCTTCTGATAAACTACTTACCATCTTTTATAGCACCTATCAGTCACTCTAAAATAAAGTTAAAGCTTTATACAGTACAATGAAAGCTTGACTTTTCCTAAATGACATCAGACCAGTGATATAATTGGACTTTTTTCCTAATACGGAATAATTTGAATATTTTTAATGTCTTCAAATACAAAAGAAATTGTATTATAAAATTGGTTCTCATTTCTTGAGGAATCTTCTAACCCAACAGTTACACTAATCTAACAGTTTTGATGGCTCACTTCATGTGATTTTTAAGAAATTTTTAACTTGTCTTCAATTACAATGAAAAAGAATTAAGCATTTAAAAATCACTGCTTTCTTAGCTTATGCCAGAAATTTTCATTGTAACCTCCTTAGTTCTTTTCCCTTGACTAGAGTATTTAGTACTTGCTTTAGTCTTTTAACTGGTCTTCCTGAGTCTATTTCCACTACCTTTTTGTATTGCTGCCAAAGTAATTTACTGAAAAATCAGTGTGGGATAGTGAAAAGCAAGTAGGAATTGAAGTTAATTCATTCCAACTCAATACTTTCTTCAAATTTTAGATATGCAACATGGTCAAGTGATTTAACATCTCAAACACTGATTTTGTACAACACTAAAAAGAATATGATATCTGTATCACCTAATTCAAAGGACTATTAGAGTGTTTTTCAAGTCTTCAAATGTTATGAAAGTATAATGTGATATTACTAGAGAAAAGGTCTGTTCATGAGACAGTGCTTTCTTCCCCTTCTATTCCACAGAATTATTAGTTTCCTTGAAATTCAGTTCCATCACCACCTTTTACATTATGCATTCTCTAATTTTCCCAACTGTTATGCATCCATCTGACCAAACAACAAAAAACACAAAAGCTTGTGCTTTAGAGTGTTTGTATTTTATATTAAGGGTAGTATGGAACTAAAAAAAATTGAGAGCTGTTTTCAGATTCAAGAAAACTCTAGTAGTTGTGACACAAAAGGACTATGTCACCTTCAGCAAATCATTTATTCACTTTATGCTCCTCAGACAAGTCTTTAAGATTATAAATTGCTGATCACACTCTAGGTAAGTAGAAATAAACACATATTGATTTATTTAGTTAGTTTCTCTATTTTCTATTATTTATATCTGTCTATCCAATTCCATGTATCTATCTATCTATCTGTGTCTGTCTTTCCATCTATCTATAAAGATACCTGGCCACTTGCTTATCTATCTATATCTTGAATATGGAATGTAAGGTTAAAGAAGCAAAGTCTATTTTGTTTTATCTCTAGGACTGGTTGATTATTTGATCAAATCCCAAAACATTTAAAAATCCCTATCATGAATTTAGTAAAGTCCTTTTTTATTATCTAGCTCTACTGCCTTTTGTAACTGCTATATTACTCCTTATCTAATGCTGCTTTTTCTTTCTTTCTTCATGATAGTCCTAAGACTTTATTTCCTCCACATATATACTGCTAGGCTACTAGTATACTACTCCTAGGTTATTTTCTCTTTTTATTGATATTGTTATATAAAAATAGCATTACAATTATTATTTAAGGTATTAAACAATAAGGACTTCTTTATTGTAAATTCATACCTCTACATACACATTAGTGATCTCATGAGCTCCCGTGGGATCAATTATTAGATGATATGATTTTTAGATTCATATATCCAGTCAAAAACTCTTCCTTGATTTTCACTGACACACCCCCAATTTACAAGTCTATACTATAGAAATCTCAAACTCATCCTATATATTATATATGTAATAAAAGTAATTATTTTTCTCCAAGTTCATGCCTTTTCAGAACATTCCTGTTTCTCTAGAGTTACATGATTTTCCAAAACCAAAATTCACAAATTAAGGGATTATCTTTGCATTCTCCCTCACTCCCTGTTGAAGTTTATCTATTCTCTCTCCACACCATATCTCTCATTTGTCCCTGTCTCTCTATTGTAGTCACAGTAACCAGTCCATACTAAGTTTGTTGTTGAGGTTGTCACTGTCATTATTATTGTCATTATTGCCTTTAAGCTGCTTCAGTAATGTCTAGTTCCTCATGCCTCATTTGGGGATTTCTTTGTAAGGCTACTAGAGGACTTCTTCATTTCCTTCTTCATCCTATTTTAAAGATGTGGAACTGAGGGAAACAGGATTAAATAATTTTCTCAGGGTTCCACAGCTAATAAGTATGGGTTTCACCTCCCTATTAGTCATTTCTGATCTGTCCTTTCAGTCACAAAGACCATTCTCCTGGATGGAGAAAACAAAGAAATGGTTGGACATCTCTGCTTTCTCTCCTTTTCCATTATCACCATCCCATTCACTCCCATCAATACTGACACTCCTCGATCTCCCCATATCACTTTCACCCCACCTTGCTGTCCTCAGCTTCCCTGGAAGTCTCTGCTTTTTCTGTGTTAGTCCACCTGACACCATTCCTGCTGGACTGTGCGAAGCTTCTGCCATCCAGCCCTCATCCACGTGCCCTGGCTTCCATATTCTGCGCATGTCTATTCTAAATTTAATTGCTTGGGGAATAATCCACACTGATTTCTTTAGGCAACTGCTTCTTTTTCTTCTTCACCTGAATTTTGCTAGCATTTATAAATTCTTTCTTTAAGTTTTGTAAAATATTTTACATATGTGTGTGTACATACATGTATATGACATATATATATATATCTACAACACACACATACATATATAATATAAATCATTTGATTTTCTATGTATCCTCAGAATTTTATTCTTCAGAGATTAACATTCTTCCAGACTAACTTGCCCAATAGAATTTTATTCCAAGGAACCATACTAATACTTTTCCTAAATCTTTTGAAGTCTTCAGATTTGAACCATGAAGATGAGATTTCCTGATTTCAAGCCCAGTGCTCTATGTACTGTGCCACCTAGCTAACCTTATCAGGTACTTAACTTTTATTCCCTGAACTATTTCAATAGTCTCGTAATTACTCTGCTTTAAACCTCTTCCTTCTTCTATCCATTCTCCTTATTTTTGCCAAAAAATATAGACCTGACCATGTCATGCTCTTTTACTCTATAAATGCCAAAGGTCCCAATTACCACAAGGATCAAGTACAAACTTCTGTTTTGCATTTGAAATTCATTATAAATTGAATGTAATCTATGTTTTTCAGGCTTATTAAATATTACTCTTCCTTCATGCAGTCTAGTGATTGGCTTTCTTGCTGTTCTCACACATAACATCTATAACTTCTCTAGATACTTTTGCACAAGCTTTTACTCATATCAAGAATTGACTTTGCCTTCAACCTAGTCTTTCAGGATTCCTAGTTTCCTTTTAAGTTCAATTTAAATTATACTTTTTACATAGGCTTTTTCTGATTTCCACCAAATATTAAGACTTCCCTTTATGCCTATAATAGTAATTTTACATACCTGTAATAAAGATCAAATAATATATTGTATAAAATGTATATTGTACACCTTAAAATACAAAGTCAGCAATGTTTTAAAAAGGCATTAGTCAATCTTCTGATTATGAGAGTTTTCAAAGTTAGCTTGCAAATTTTAGGAGTGGACATAAAATGACAAAGTAGAAAAACCACTTTGCCAAGTTCTACCCTCATTTCCCTCTCGAAAACTTCAAAATGATGCCTCACATCAAATTCTAGAGTGGCAGATAAACAGAGAGAGAGAGAGAGAGAGAGAGAGAGAGAGAGAGAATGAAACATTTTTTTTCTAGCTGAAGATAACTTAAAAGGACCGAAGTAGAAAGCAGTGATTTGGAGATATAGGTTAGCCAGGAAACCATGTGGATAGAACACAAGTGGAGGGACTACATAGTGGTGATAAAAAAGCAGCATTTTTGGGGACTCTCAAAAAGAAAAGGTAGGAAGAAATGGCAATTTTTAAGAAAGAGATAATGAGAACTCCTATGCTAACATTAGATTTGGGAAATCTATTAGTTATACCCACTTATGGGAAATATTTCAAAGGTAGAGAAGAACACTTTTTGTCGAGAGGGGGCAGGATCAATAAGGAATAATATCACTTTCTGGTCATCATGGATAAGGGAACGTGAAGAACAGTATTGTTTCTGGTATCATGGGAGCAAGGTCCCTGAAAAGTAATATATAATGCAATCTCAAAGAATTCCACACCCTTCCTGCATAAAGAGTATAGTACATCTCAGAAGAGCAAGGATCACACCACTCCCCAGTTCAAACAACCTTGGAACTGAAAGCACCAAGTTCCAAAGCTCCAGAAATAATTGAAACCAGCTGTGAAAAAAAGCCTAATGCTTGAGACAATAAATCACCCCTGCATAAACAGAAGAGATCCTAACTGAAACATAAAAATTAAAAATCAATAAATGGGGTAGAAAAATGAACAAATAATAAAAAGGAATGCAATAAAAAGTTATTGAGGTAGTAGGGAATAAAGAAAAACTCAGAGAAAGATAATGAGCTCAAAATAGTTATAAGTAAAACATCAAAGAAAAATATGAATTGAAATTAAGTCCAACAAGAAGTCATGAACTCATGGAATAATTTAAAAGGATTTTCAAAATCAAAAAAGATAGGCAGATGAAAAATCAGATAATAGCATTAGAGCAAAAAAAGACAATCATTTTCTTTTATGAAATTAATTAACTTTAACATTCTTTTCTTTTTGAACTTTAAATTCTAAATTATTTCTCTTTTTCCAATCCCATCTTCTACCCATTAAAAAGGCCAGCAATATGACATCAATTAAAATATGAAGTCATGAAAAACATGTTTCCACATTAGCCATATTTCAAAATGGGAAAAGGAAATAAAGTGAGAAAATGATTATTCAATTTCCACTCAGAGTGCCTCAATTCTCCCTCTTGAGGTGCATAGTATTTTTTTTATTATAAGTATTTTTTTATTATAAGTATTATAAGTACTTAATTAATTCGGGCCATTTATTGATCAGGTTAGACATCTGTTGCAGTTTATTATTACAATATTTTTTTTTTTTTTTACTGTCTACAATGATCTTGTTCTTTTCATTTAACTTTACATTAGTTCGTATAAGTCTTGTAATACTTTTTTTATAAAGCCACCTAATCATTTCCTTTTTTCACAATAACACTACATTGAAATTATATATAATAATTTGTTGTCATTCACCAATTGATTAAAATCCTTTCAATTTTGAATTCTTTTTCACTACAAAAAGAATTGGTATAAATATTTTTGTATATAAAAGTCCTTTTCTTTTTTTCCCATTTTGTTTTTGAGAAACAGACCTAGTAGTAATTTTGATGTGTCAAAGAATATATGGAATTTTGTAGTTCCTTGAATGTAGTTGCCAAATGCTTTCCAGAATGGTTAGACCATTTCACAATTCCACCAATTGTTCTTTAGTATCCTATTTTTATCTCACCTCCATGATTTGTCATTTCTGACAAGTGTGAAGTAGTACTTGAGATGTTTTTTTTTTTGTCTTTCTCTAATCAATAGTAATTCAGAGCAGTGGTTCTCAAACTTTTTTTCTCAATATCTTTATGTTGTTAAAAAAATATATTGAGGATCTATCCAAAGTGTTTTTTTTTAATGTGAGTAATATTTATAGATTTTTACCATATTAGAAATAAAAACTAATTTTGAATTCTTAGACACTTTGAAAGGATTACAGAAATCCCAGGATTCTTTGGATCACACTTTTAGAAGCACTGATTTATAGCATCTTTTCTTATGACCACAAATTTGATTTCTTTTTTTGAAAACTGCCTATTCATATCTTTAATAAATATTTATGGAATTGAATTAAAATGAAGTAGATGTCACGAGAAGATGGTTAGGAAGAACCATGTTGGGCACCTTGCTAAAGGGGACACATTGATACAGCTACTGAATTTCAAGAACTCTTATGAGTTCATTTACCTTGAATCCTTTTCCATGCCCTGTTCCCCAACTTAGAGAATGTTAAAGACATAGAGTCTGATAGTACATGATACCTCTCTAATGGATTTCAAATATCTGAGAGGGTCAGGATCCTAATTATGAAAAAGGACATGTTTCTCATGGCAGAACTGGAACTCAATTATCCTACTAAATCCAAACATTGTCAAATATGATGTCCAAATAATGTGCTCTTATGTTGGCTTCCGATTTTAATATTCTTAGTTTTCTTTTCCCTACTCCTACCTTAAAAGTATTTTGTTTTTCCAATTATATGTAAAGACAGTTTTCAACACTCATTTTTAGAAGATTTGAGTTCCAGATTTTTCTCCCTCTCTCCATCCCCAATATAATAAGCATACTGATCTAGATTATGCATGTACAATTATGTTAAGCACATTTCCACATTGATCACATTATAAGGAAAGAATCAAAACAAAACAAACAAACAAAACAAACAAACAAAAAAACAAACAAACAAAAAAAGAAAATAGTTGGTTTCAATATGCATTCAGGAACCAATCCTTTCTTTGAATATAGATAGCATTTTCCTTCATAAGTCTTTTTTGGATTGTCTTGGATCATTGTATGATTGATTGAGAAGAGCAAAGTCTATCATAGTTAAAAGAAGCAGTGTTGGTATTGCTGTGTTCTACTCATTACACTCAGCAACAGTTCATGTAATTCTTTCCACATTTTTTGTGAAATCCAGCACTAATCATTTCTTATAACAAAACAGTATTCTGCCAAATTCACATAACATTATTTGTTTAGCCATTGGCCAATTGATGAGCATTATCTCCATCATAAAGGATTTTTTGCACTCCTTTTTATTTGAGATAATTTACTACTTGCTATTTTTCCTTTTCCTAATCCACTTCTCTTTGTCACCCCTTACTTTCATTTATTTATTTGCTTTTTAGATATCATCCTATTATAGTCAAAACACATCCATCCTTTTTGCCTTTTTTTAAATGCCAGATAATAAGATTCTTAAAGATTACAAGTATTTTCTTTCCATATAGGAATGTATACAAGTTAATCTTTTTAAATTCCTTTATTTCATTTTCCTGTTTACCATTTTATGTTTCTCTTAACTCTAATATTTGAAATCCAAATTTTCTATTGAGTTTTATTTTTTTTTGCCCAATCAGGAAGGCTTTAAAGTACTCCATTGTACTGAATTTCCATTTCCCTCCCTTAAAGAATTAACCTTGGTTTTGCAAAGTATGTGATTCTAGATTGTAATTCTAGTTTGTTTGCCCTCTGGAATAGAACATTGCAAGTCCTCTGATCCTTTGATGCAAAAACTTCTAATTCTTGTTTGTCCCACTATATAATATTCAAAGTGTTTCTTTTTGCCTTTTTGCAATAGTTTTCCTTAAACTGGGACCTTTGGAATTTAATGAGAATAATCCTAAGAGTTTTTAATGTATGAAATCTGATTGGTGGATTCCTTCAATTTCTATTTTAACTTTGGTAGTAAAATATCAAAATAGTTTTTAATGATAATTTCTTAAAAAATAAAGTGTATACCAAGGAATCTCTCTCTTCTTGGCACAGCTGCCTGTGAGGACACCCTACCTTCTAAGAAAACATTCTATTTTCAGCATTAACCCCTTTTTATCTTTCTCACCTATTTCCCTAACAGGACTACATCCCCCTTTACCTCTCTGTTGGGATTTCTCTGATAGGAACTTTACCTTGCCACTGAGGAAGTGAGTATTGTTAGCAATGGCTGACTTCACAGTTCCAACAATAAACTTCTTTTTGCCATCTAACTTTTCAGGTTTGTGAATTATTTTTACAAAAGACCTGCACCAACCAGAAAGGGTTCCCATAACTCTGTACCCTGCTCCAAACTTCATCAAAAGCATTCTCTCTTCATTGGATTTTTTTTGCTTTTTTGACATTATTTTTTAAAAGACATTATATTCATTACTGTTTTTGTGCCTTCTTTACCAAGCTATTGATCTTTTTTCATGATTTCCTTACATCCCTCTCATTTCTATTCTCAACTTCTTATTCTACATTTCTTATTTGATTTTTTTCTGTTTTATTAATTTTTTCAAAACATAACCATGGATAAATTTTTGACATTTTTGACATTTGAATCCACCAACCATTGACATTACAAAACCTTGTGTTTCAGTTGTTTGCCCCCTTTCTTCACCCTTCCCATAAATAGCAAGTAGTCCAATATATGTTAAACATGATAGAAATATATGTGAATATAATAAATCCAATTTATTCAATGAATGCATACATATTTATGCAATTATTTAGCTATGCAAGAAAAATCAAATCAAACCAGAAGAAATGAGAAAGAAAATAAAATGCAAGCAAGCAACAACAACAAAAGTGAAAATACAATGCTGTCAATCACACTCAGTTCCCACAGACCTCTCTCTGAGTATAGATGGGTCTCTTCATCATGAGACTATTGGAACTTGTCTGAATCATCTCATTGTTGAAGAGAGGCATGTCCATCAGAATTCATCATTGTATATTCTTCTTGTTGCCATGTACAATGATCTTTTGATTTTGCTTATTTCACTTAGCATCTGTTCATGTAAGTCTCTCCAATCTCTCTGAAATCAACCTGCTGATCACTTTTTTATAGATCAGTAGTATTCCATAACATTCATATACCATAACTTATTCAGCCATTCTCCAACTGAGCTTTCCCAGTTCTTTTGCCTTTCAGAATATCAGATTCCAGGCCCTTTGATCCTTTAATGTGGAAGCAGCTACATCCTGAGTGATCCTTATTGTGGCTCCTCAATGTTTGAATTTTTTTTTTCTGACTGCTTATAATATTTTTTTCCTTAGTCTGATAGTTCTGAAATTTAGCCACAATATGTCTTGATTATAGTAAGTTAAAAAGTTTTTGTAAAAACAAAACTAATACAGACAAGATTAAAAAGAAGCAATAAACTTCAAAAGCATTTTTATAGTCAAAGATTCTGATAAAGGCCTCATTTCTAAAGTATATAGAGAATTGACTCTAATTTATAAGAAATCAAGCCATTCTCCAATTGATAAATGGTCAAAAGATATGAACAGACAATTTTCTATGAAGAAATGGAAACTATTTTTAGGCATATAAAAAGACGCTCCAAATCATTATCAATCAAGAAAATGCAAATTAAGACAACTCTGAGATACCACTACACAACTCTCAGAGTGGCTAGGATGACAGAAAAGGATAATGCTGAGTGTTGAAGGGATGTGAGAAAACTGGGACAATGAGGCCTTGTTGATGGAATTGTGAATGCATTCAACTATTCTGGAGAGCAATTTGGAGCTATGCTCAAAAAGTTGTCAACTGTGCATACACTTTGATCCAGCAGAATTACTACTTGGCTTATATCCCAAAGAGATCTTAAAGAAGGGAAAGGGACTTGGATGAGCAATAATGTTTGTGGCGGCCCTCTTTGTAGTGGCCAGGAAATGGAAACTGAGTGGATGCCCATCAATTGGAGAATGGCTGAATAAGTTGTGGTATATGAATATTATGGAATATTATTGTTCTGTATAAAATGACCTGAAGGATTATTTCAGAAAGACCTGAAGAGACTTACATGAACTGATGCTGAGTAAAATGAACAGAACCAGGAGATTATTATACACTTTAACAACAATACTGTATGATGATCAATTCTGTTGGACTTCAACAATGAGATGAGTCAAATCAGTTCCATTTATTCAATAATGAAGAGACTCAGCTACATCCAGTAAAAGAACTCTGTTAATTGAGTGTGAACCACTATACAGCAATACCAATCCCTCTGTTTTTGTCCACTTGCCTTTTTGATTTCCTGCTCAGGTTATGTTTACCTTATTTTTAAGTCTGATTTTTCTTATGCAGCAAAATAACTGTATGGATATGTACACATATATTTTGTTTAACATATACTTTAAAACATTTAACATGTATTGGTCTACCTGACATCTAGGAGAGGGTGTAGAAAGAAGGAGGGGAAAAGTTGGAACAGAAGATTTTGCAAGGGTCAATGCTGAAAAATTACCCATGCATATATCCTGTAAATAAAAAGGTATAATAAAAAAGAGAGATTTTTGCATCAATATTCATTAGGGAAACTGGTCTATACTTTTCTTTCTCTGTTTTCATCCTACCTGGTTTAAATACCAGTACCATGTCTATGTCATAAAAAGAATTTGGTAGGAATGCTTCTTTCCTTTTATTTTTCAAATAGTTTGTGTAATAACTGAAATTAATTGTTCTTTAAATATTTGGTAGAATTCACAAGCAAATCCATCTGGCACTGAATATTTTTTGTTAACTATTTGACTAATCAATTGTTCTATATCTTTTTTCTAAAATGGAACTATTTAAGCAATTTATTTCCTCTTCTGTTAATCTAGGCAATCTATATTTGTTTAGGTATTCCTCCATTTCACTTAAATTTTCAAATTTATTGACATAAAATTGGGCAAAATAATTCCTAATTATTGCTTTAATTTTCTCTTCATTGGTGGGAATTTCTCCCTTTTCATTTTTGAGATAAACAAATTGACTTTCCTCTTTCCTTTTTCTAATTAATTTAACTGAAGAGTTACTTTTTGTTTTCATAAAACCAATTATTAATTGTATTTATTAATTTAATAGGTTTTTTACTTTCACTTTATTAATCTTTTCTTTTCTTTTCAGAATTTCTAATTTAGTATTTAATTGAGGGTTTATAATTTGTTTGCTTTCTAGCTTTTTAAATTGTAAATGCAATTCCTTGATTTTTTTTATATTTTATGCAAGTAAGCATCTTGAGATATAAAATTTCCCCTTATTACTGCTTTGGTTGCAGCCCATAAATTTTAGTAAGTTGTCTTCTTATTATCATTCTCTTGGATAGAATTATTGATTGTGTCTATGATTTTCTGTCTTACTCATTCTTTTTTCAAGATTAGATTATTTAGTTTCCAATTACTTTTTGGACTATATTTTTTTTGGACTATTTTCCCATGGTCTTTTAGTGAATGAAATTTTTATTTTATGAACAGAAAAAAAAATCATTTACTATTTCTGCCTTTCTGCATTTGATTTTGAGATGTTGATGCCCTAATATATGGTCACTTTTTATATAGGTTCCATGAACCACCAAAAAAAGTGTACTGCTTTCTGTCTCCACTCCATTTTTTCCAACAATCTATCATATGTAATGTTTCTAATATTCTATTTACCTCCTTAACTTCTTTCTTATTTATTTTGCGGTTCGATTGATTTAGTTTTGAGAGAACTGTTATAACTTTGCTGGTTGTTTCTTCTTGCAACTCTCTTAACTTCTCCTTTAGGAATTTAGATGCTTTACCACTTGGTGCATATATGTTTAGTATTTATATTACTTCATTATCTCTGGTACCCTTTAGCAGATATAATTCCTTCCTTATCTTTTAAAATTAGATCTACTTTTCTTTTGCTTGATCTGAGATCAGGATCACTACTCCTGCTTTTTTTTTTTTACTTTAATTGAAGCATAATAGTTTCTGCTCCAGCTTTGTACCTTTATTCTATTTTTTTATTTTATTTTTTCATAATTATAACTTTTTATTGACAGAATTCATGCCTAGGTAATTTTTTACAACATTATCCCTTACACTCACTTCTGTTCTGACTTTTCCCCTCCCTCCCTCCACCCCCTTCCCCAGATGGTAAGCAGTCCTATACATGTTACATATGTCACAGTATATACTAGATACAATATATGTGTGCAGAACTGAACAGTTCTTTTGTTGCATAGGAAGAATTGGATTCAGAAGGTAAAAATAACCCAGGATGAAAAATAAAAATGCAAAAAAGTTAACATTCATTTCCCAGTGTTCTTTCTTTGGGTGTAGCTTTTTCTGTCTATCATTGATCAATTGAAACGAAGTTAGACCTCTTTGTTGAATAAATCCACTTCCATCAGAATACATCCTCATACAGTATTGTTGTTGAAGTGTATAATGATCTCCTGTGTACCTTTACTCTAAATGTATCACTCCATTTTAAATGTGTTTCTTGCAAAAATCATATTGTAAGATTCTGGCTTTTAATCCAGTCTGCTATACAGTTCCATTTTATGGGAGAATTCACCCCATTCACATTCATAGTTAAAATGACTAATTCTGTAGTTCCTACCATCTCATTTACTCCAAATTATGTTTTCTCTTTCCTTTCCTCTTTTCCTCCTCCCTCCACCACTGCCCTGAAGCAGTCCTCTAACCTATATAGTCCCTCCCCCTTTTTTATACTTTTCCCCTATTATTTCTGTTTTCCCTTCTATTAGCTTCCCCCTTTTCTTTTTCCTTTCCCCTCCCACTTCCCTAAAGGTGAGACAAGTTTCTCTGTGAAACCAAAGGCATCTAATATTCTCTCTTTGAGCCAAATCTGATGAGAGTAAGATTCACACAATGTTCATCTCCCTCCCTTTTTCCCATTAATTATAATCATTCTCCTTTGCCTCTTCATGAGATGCAATTTCTCTTATTTTACCTCCACTTTCCCCTTTTCCTGGTGTAATCCCCTTTTCATCTCTATTTTCTTATTTATATTATAACAGTAAACTCAAATAATACATGTATTATCTATGCATACCCAAAACAGAGTTACAGTTTTCAGGAATTATTTTCTTTTTACCTTTCTATGCTTTTCTTGAGTTTTATTTTGGAGGTCAAATTTTTGGTTAGCTCTGGTCTTTTCATCAGAAATAAATGGAAGTCAACTGTTTTCTTGAATGTCCATATTCTTCCCTCAAAGAAAATGCTCAGTTTATCAGGATAGTTTATTCTTGGCTGCATTCCAAGTTCCTTTGCCTTTTGGAATATCAAATTCCAGGGCCTTTGATCCTTTAAGGTGGAAGCTGCTAGGTCCTGGATAATTCTGATTATGGATCCTCAATGTCTGAATTGTTTTTTTCTGACTGCAATATTTTTTCCTTGGTCTGATAGTTTTGAAATTTAGCCACAATATTCTTTGGGGTTTTCTTTTTGGTGTCTCTTTCTGGAGAATAGCCAATACTGCCATAGATTCCTCCCCATAGATTCTTTGACATATGAAGTCCACATGGTCCCAGATCTCTGCACTGCCTGCACTCCACGTCTGTGCTCAGCTGGCTTGCACTTGTGCACCTGCCTCTGTGCCCCATTGAAACAGACCTTTTCTGGAGATCTTTAAAATTATCTTCTGCTGATAATTTATAAGACTCCCAATATCTGTTGCTTCTCTCACTCTAAAACCAGTTCAGAACCTGGATTTGCTGTTAGTGTGAGAGTCTTGGAGAGAGCTGAGAAAAAGAAGTGTCTCCTTTCTACCATCTTGGCTCTGTCCCCTCTTATTTGATCAAAAAAAATTTTTTTGAGCTCTTCCATATCCAGATGTTAATTCTTGTTTTTCTTTGAAGCTTTAGATGTAGAAATTTTAGCTTTGTTGTCTTCTTCTGAATTTATGTTTTACTCTTTCCAGTCACTAGAGTAATTTAATATAGGCAAGATTATTTTCTTCTATTAGTTTATTTTTCTAACCTATGTCTTGACTTTTAACTCTATGCTAAAGCGTAATTCTGGTCCCAGAGTAGGGTTTTGTGTACAGTAAGTTTCTTTCATAATTCTGGGGACCTGAATGTTCTTAATTTTTTAGGAGAGTTGTGTTTAATTAAAAATGCTAGAAAAGGAACAAATTAAAAACCCCCAGTCAAACACTAAACTTGAAATTCTAAAAGTAAAAGGTGAGATCAATAAAATTGAAAGTAAAAAAACTATTGAATTGATTAATAAAACTAAGAGTTGGTTCTATGAAAAAACCAACAAAATAGACAAACCCTTAGTAAATCTGATTAAAAAAAGGAAAGAGGAAAATCAAATTGTTAGTCTTAAAAATGAAAAGGGAGAACTCACCACTAACGAAGAGGAAATTAGAGCAATAATTAGGAGTTACTTTGCCCAACTTTATGCCAATAAATTCGACAACTTAAATGAAATAGAAAAATACCTCCAAAAATACAGCTTGCCCAAACTAACAGAGGAAGAAGTAAATATCCTAAACAGTCCCATCTCAGAAAAAGAAATAGAACAAACTATCAATCAACTCCCTAAGAAAAAATCCCCAGGACCAGATGGATTTACATGTGAATTCTACCAAACATTTAAAGAACAATTAACTCCAATGTTATATAAACTATTTGAAAAAATAGGGATTGAAGGAGTCCTACCAAACTCCTTTTATGACACAGATATGGTACTGATACCTAAACCAGGTAGGCTGAAAACAGAGAAAGAAAATTATAGACCAATCTCCCTAATGAATATTGATGCTAAAATCTTAAATAAAATATTAGCAAAAAGATTACAGAAAATTGTCACCAGGATAATACACTATGACCAAGTAGGATTTATACCAGGAATGCAGGGCTGGTTCAATATTAGGAAAACTATTAGCATAATTGACTATATCAATAACCAAACAAACAAAAACCACATGATCATCTCAATAGATGCAGAAAAAGCATTTGATAAAATCCAACATCCATTCCTAATAAAAACACTTGAGAGCATAGGAATAAATGGACTTTTCCTTAAAATAGTCAGGAGCATATATTTAAAACCATCAGTAAGCATCATATGCAATGGGGAAAAACTGGAACCTTTCCCAGTAAGATCTGGAGTGAAGCAAGGTTGCCCACTATCACCATTATTATTTAATATCGTATTAGAAACACTAGCCTCGGCAATAAGAGTCGAGAAAGATATAAAAGGAATTAGAGTAGGCAATGAGGAAACCAAACAATCACTCTTTGCAGATGATATGATGGTATACCTAGAGAACCCCAGAGATTCTACCAAAAAGCTATTGGAAATAATTCATAATTTTAGCAAAGTAGCTGGCTACAAAATAAATCCCCATAAATCCTCAGCATTTTTATACATCACCAACAAAACCCAACAGCAAGAGATACAAAGAGAAATTCCATTCAGAATAACTGTTGATACCATAAAATATTTGGGAATCTATCTACCAAAGGAAAGTCAGGAATTATATGAGCAAAATTATAAAAAAGTCTCCACACAAATAAAGTCAGACTTAAATAATTGGAAAAATATTAAGTGCTCTTGGATTGGCCGAGCGAACATAATAAAGATGACAATACTCCCTAAACTAATCTATTTATTTAGTGCTATACCAATCAGACTTCCAAGAAAATATTTTATTGATCTAGAAAAAATAACAACAAAATTCATATGGAACAATAAAAAGTCGAGAATCTCAAGGGAACTAATGAAAAAAAAATCAAATGAAGGTGGCCTAGCTGTACCTGATCTAAAATTATATTATAAAGCAGCAGTCACCAAAACCATTTGGTATTGGCTAAGAAATAGATTAGTGGATCAGTGGAAAAGGCTAGGCTCACAAGACAGAATAGTCAATTATAGCAATCTAGTGTTTGACAAACCCAAAGCCCCTAACTTCTGGGAAAAGAATTCAATATTTGATAAAAACTGCTGGGATAATTGGAAATTAGTATGGCAGAAATTAGGCATGGACCCACACTTAACACCATATACCAAGATAAGATCAAAATGGGTCTATGACCTAGGCATAAAGAACGAGACTATAAATAAATTAGAGGAACATAGAATAGTTTATCTCTCAGACTTGTGGAGGAGAAAGAAATTTGTGACCAAAGATGAACTAGAGACCATTACTGATCACAGAATAGAAAATTTCGATTACATCAAATTAAAAAGCCTTTGTACAAATAAAACTAATGCAAACAAGATTAGAAGGGAAGCAACAAACTGGGAAAACATTTTCACAGTTAAAGGTTCTGATAAAGGCCTCATTTCCAAAATATATAGAGAACTGACTCAAATTTATAAGAAATCAAGCCATTCTCCAATTGATAAATGGTCAAAGGATATGAACAGACAATTTTCAGAGGATGAGATTGAAACTATTACCACTCATATGAAAGAGTGTTCCAAATCATTATTGATCAGAGAAATGCAAATTAAGACAACTCTGAGATACCACTACACACCTGTCAGATTGGCTAAGATGACAGGAAAAAATAATGATGAATGTTGGAGGGGATGCGGGAAAACTGGGACACTAATGCATTGTTGGTGGAGTTGTGAACGAATCCAACCATTCTGGAGAGCAATCTGGAATTATGCCCAAAAAATTATCAAAATGTGCATATCCTTTGATCCAGCAGTGTTTCTATTGGGCTTATATCCCAAAGAAATACTAAAGAAGGGAAAGGGACCTGTATGTGCCAAAATGTTTGTAGCAGCCCTGTTTGTAGTGGCTAGAAACTGGAAAATGAATGGATGCCCATCAATTGGAGAATGGCTGGGTAAATTGTGGTATATGAATGTTATGGAATATTATTGTTCTGTAAGAAATGACCAGCAGGATGAATACAGAGAGGCTTGGAGAGACCTTCATGAACTGATGCTAAGTGAAATGAGCAGAACCAGGAGATCATTATACACTTCGACAACGATATTGTATGAGGACATATTTTGATGGAAGTGGATTTCTTTGACAAAGAGACCTGAGTTTCAATTGATAAATGACGGACAAAAGCAGCTACACCCAAAGAAAGAACACTGGGAAACGAATGTGAACTATCTGCATTTTTGTTTTTCTTCCCGGATTATTTATACCTTCTGAATCCAATTCTCCCTACGCAACAAGAGAACTGTTCGGTTCTGCAAACATATATTGTATCTAGGATATACTGCAACATATCCAACATATAAAGGACTGCTTGCCATCTAGGGGAGGGGGTGGAGGGAGGGAGGGGAAAAAAATCGGAACAGAAATGAGTGTCAATATAATGTAATTATTAAATAAAAAAACTTAAAAAAAAAAAAAAAAAAAAAAAAAAAAAAAAAAAGGAGAGTTGTGTTTACTAGTTTTATAGCCTATGCTCTAGTCTGTGATTGACCGCAAGCACTCTTTTCCATTTTTGCAACTGTGATCAGGATCCCAAACTCTGGTTCTCATGCTTCTTTTCATTTTACAACTGAAACATAGGAGTGCAATCAAAATTAAAATGTGGACAACACAACAAGTTCTGTCCCTAGTGATAGCAAATGGACACTTTTAATCTTATGATCAGTTACCTGACTGCCTTACATCTATAGGACTGAGGGATCTGGAAAGCACCACTTCTTCCACTGATTTAGTCACCATAAGGTCTGCTCCTAGTTTGCTCGGGTTTGGCTTCTCCTGGACCACACATTTTTTTCACCCAGATGCAACTGACTTTTACTCTTGATCTCCTAAGTTGGCTTGGGCTAGAAAATGTTTCATTCTGTATTTTGTGGATTGCACCACTCCAACATTTGTTTGGGTGAATTACTTACAGTTGTTTGGAGATGTTTGGAAGAAGGCTCAGGCAAATTCCTACCTTTTTATCACCATTTTTGCTCCCAACCTAGACCATAGCTTTTTGGCAGCTCCTATTTGCATCATAAAAGGTTCTCCAAGGTCTTCATGACCTTTGGACTTTTTTTCTTCTTTGTGCTTTCTATTTACCTTTCATGGCATCCATACCTGTTCCTCATTCCATTATCTATAGGATACAGGAAATGTTTCTGCAATGAAATAAAAATCACTTCTACCTATAGGGTTAGTTCTTCAAATATATCCCCAGCACTGAATGGAAAAGTGACAGTGATAATGGTGGAGGCTCCTGACTGATTTTCATTAGAACAGCAGGAAATGTATATAAGAAGTTTTCTATTTCCCTCTTCTCCAATCATTGCCCTGGTACTCAGTAGGGTTCCATTACAAATGAGCTAGTGAGATCTCTATTGCCAAGCCTTGTGGCTAAAACGTATCAGGACACCCACTGTCACTAATAACAAAACTCAAATTATGAAAAAGAAAATGTCAAGTACATTAACAGACAGAGAATCCCACATGTAATTCAACTCTGACATACTTTTACCCATATGAAAGCCTGATATCTGGAAAATTAATTGTGCCATTTTAAAGTAAATTATGGAATTCAAACATTACCAAATTTTCCATTATCCTGCTTTGCCTAGTTTCTCTCTGAATCTCTGTATAACTACAAAATCATGAAAAAATATTTGAATAGTGAGTTTGCATGCTGAAAGGTATTGAAATCTGAATAAAGTTAGTATATTTTTATATATTTTTAATATATTTTTATTCCCATTTCTTCAAAAATAAATTCATTTAAATTATTTTTTTAAATAAAGAAAGAAAAAAAAAATAGACAAATTTTTAGTTTCCTGATAACCCCTCCAGGAAAATTCTAAACTGATCTAAATATCAAATAATTCTGCTTAACTGATAAGTTTATTTTTGATGAACTTTTAACATATCCTACAAAATATTTCATATTCAGGTATCTTTCCATTGTATTGTTGACTCTAGATGATTATTAAAATGTTCTGTTTTATTTTAGTTTCAAGACTTTGCAAAAACAGCACAAGTCTCTAGTGAGAGACCCCTTTCCATAGTATTCATTAATGGATTTCCCTTTTATCAAACTTTCTAGAAGAAATATTATCATTTTATATGCTGAATAAAAAGATCAGAAATCTGGAGAAAAATAAATACAAAAAATAAAATTAAAAATATTTTAATGATATCTAAGAACAATAATTACAATTAGATTAAGTCTATTAATCTTTCTTTACAAAGGACTAGAGATCCCAAAATATCTAATTTAGGCCTTTGACCTAAATTGACCTTTTAGATTTCACACTTGTCTGAAAGCAAATTCTTTCAGATTTGTCAGCTATTTATAATTGATGAACCTGGGTTTGGAATATGTGCACATATGAGAACTTTGCTAAGATTGCATAATTTTTGAAGATGCTTAGGATTTCCTTATGGGAGAAGGAAGAACTGAGACATATCTAGAGATTCTGCATGCTTTTCAACAGACTTCCTTTCCCCCACCCACCATTCCTATTCTCCCACTCCACACTCCCCACCTTCACCCCTTGGGTATGTCTTTTTTTTAAAAGCTGTTTGACTCAACCTTTCCTAGAGCTTTTCCTGCTTGACAATGAATGAGTTCTCCAACCCCACCATATACTAAAAAGAAGGGCTGAAATATTCTACCTTCTTGTCTTCATGTTCATTTTTGCTCTTTTTATTTATTCTTTTTTTTTCCTATTCTAGATGAAAGGAGTTCCTATTCTGGTTTGCTTAAAACAAGCTATGAGTTTTGGGAAGTCAAGGAATATTTGTTTCAATGGCAAAATCTTAAGAAGTGTAAGTGGGGATGTAGGGAGATGGAATTCACTCCAAAAAAACCAGCTTCTGTTGCCTTTGGACTTGAACTTGGTAGACTAATACTATGTAGAAACTAAATTAAATTATGAACTTAATAAATACCTCTTACCCTTAAACAGAGGTGAGAAAATATTAGGGAATACCTAAAACCACATGAGAGGATACTTTCTTCAATGTTGAGTGATATACCAGCAGTGTCTCTACTGGGCTTATACCCCAAAGAGATACTAAAGAAGGGAAAGGGACCTGTATGTGTCAAAATGTTTGTGGCAGCCCTGTTTGTAGTGGCTAGAAGCTGGAAAATGAATGGATGCCCATCAATTGGAGAATGGTTGAGTAAATTGTGGTATATGAACATTATGGAATATTATTGTTCTGTAAGGAATGACCAGCAGGATGAATACAGAGAAGACTGGCGAGACTTACATGAACTGATGCTAAGTGAAATGAGCAGAACCAGGAGATCCTTATATACCTCGACAATGATACGGTTTGAGGATGTATTCTGATGGAAGTGGATCTCTTCGATAAAGAGAGCTAATTCAGTTTCAATTGATCAAAGATGGGCAGAAGCAGCTACACCCAAAGAAAAAACACTGGGAGATGAATATAAACTGCTTGCATTTTTGTTTTTCTTCCCGCATTATTTATACCTTCTGAATTCAATTCTCCCTGTGCAACAAGAAAACTGTTCGGTTCTGCACACGTATATTGTATCCAGGATATACTGTAACCTATTCAACATGTAAAGGATTGCTTGCCATCTGGGGGAGGGGGTGGAGGGAGGGAGGGGAAAAATCGGAACAGAAGTGAATGCAAGGGATAATGTTGTAAAAAAATTACCCTGGTATGAGTTCTATCAATAAAAAGTTAATTTAAAAAAATGTTGAGTGATATATTGGATTGTTTCTTCTTGTAATATTTTTTAATTACACATTCTTTTATAAAAGCTAATATAATTTTTAATGAGTAAGCAGAGTTGAGATGCTAATCATTTGGTTCTAAGATTTGGCAGAACACAACTAATGAGTAATTGACTTGACTAGAAAAGAAAGACTAATTTATTAAGGGTATCAAACAACCCTAGAGGAAGGTTGTGTAAAATGTAATAAGTTTAGTATTTAGAGAGTGGAAGTAGAATCAATCCTGTTACACATTTAGGAAAATACTCTTATTGACTTTCAAAAGACATGCAAAAGTGTTTTCAAAATTTTTGTTTCACTAAATAATAAAGGAAATTTAAAAATATTTACTTGAAGCACACAAAATCTGTAAACTAAATAAGATTATAGCCACTGGATTATGAAGAATTTAAAGTATCTTTTTTGCATCAAAGAATATGTGTTAAAATCGCACCTATCTCATTTAATACCTATGAAAACTTGCATAGGTTACTTTAATTTTCAACCTCAATTTTCTCATTGGTAAAGTAAACAGATTTGACTAAATAGTCTCAATTGTTACTTTCTAATTTAAATCTAGAACTCTTGTAAAAAAATTGTTTTCCCTTATAAATCAGGGTTATTTACTTTGACCATGAAAAACTGATACAGAAAAATGTTCAGAAAATAGAGGTGTATTTCATAGATATAACTAAAAAAGAGAATCACAAGCCAAAAGTAATTTTATCATTATCAGAATGCCATATTTTACTTTTGTTTTCCACAATGTATCAAGAAATAAATAGATAGAAAATTAGAAGATAGATAGATGAAAAAATAAAGAGAAAGCATAGACAAGGTCAAAAGTGAAAAATGATAAATACTTTACTTTTCTTAAAAGCTTTCCTTATGGGGAGGAGCTAAGATGGCAGAGAGTAGACACATCTCTATCTGACCTTCTCTGACTTTATTTGAAACCAACAGAAGATTGAGCCTTTGAAATGGTTTTGGAATAACAGAATCTACAAATTTGAATATAGCAAGAAGAAGATACTAGAAGAAGATACTTTGGAAGTGTAGAGGGCTGGAACTTGGAAAAGGTGAATCTAAGACAGACAGCAGAGAAATGTGAGATAATGATTCTATAAGCATATACTTAGATGATATGGTAATGTGATGGCTCTTCTCATGACTGGCACTTGCTGAATGTGTGGTGGTGAGATAATCATAGGCAACGAATGAAAGGCTAAGGGAGAGAGATCAAAGTCTCTCTGCAGCTGCAAGCTGAGGAGAGAAGACTTCAGGCTCCAAACTCGAGAGTCCAGGATTTATCTTTAATGAGCCAAGTGGCAGCTTGCATGTCTCCTTCACGGCTCCTCCTAAAGATTAAGGACTTTGTCTGATCCTGATTTTGACTGATCCTGAGGCCCTCCAGAGAGCTAACCTAGACATCATAGGAGGAACTTCAGGACAGGTCTTTTTCAATCAGGCAGTAGGACAGTCTGCCAAGCCCAGACTGCAGTGTAGTGGTACAGCCTTCAGGAACTGAGGATTTCACTGTGAGGCTCTTAGGCTACACTGTTCTGGTTGCAAGCGGGTAGTTTAGCAGATCTGCTGTAAGACATCAAAAGCAAATACAAAAGGCAAATTTGCCCTGTGATTTCCCAGAACTGAAAGTCAGTCAGCAGAACAGCCCCAGGGCAAATTGAAGCAACTGTCACCCCTTTGCCATAAGAACAAAAAAATGTGCAAAAAATCAAAAGTAACTTTTACCATAGACAGCTTTTATGGAGAAAAAGAAGAACAGGCCTTAAACCCTGAGATTCCTAAAGGCAAATCAATTCCAGATGTAGCCTCAAAGGAAAAGCTTTCCTTACTAAATAGAAGAAGCAGTTATAGCTATAATAAGTGATAATGATGGTGAAATAAAACTACATTAGAGGATTTCTTTGCTCTGATGCATTTTGGATTAGTTGACTCATGTGTTCCCTTCCATTATTGTCCTAGGATGTATGAGTAAAATTATGCAGTAGATTCCACAATAAAGATAGGTTTATTTATGAACTGATTTTTCTATATCTTTTAATTATATGCAATAATTAGAAGAATCATGATCTCATTTGCTCATATTTTTTAATGGTGATATCCTTCCTCTGATGTTCTAAAGCTGTGAATCATGAACCAAAATGATTTTAGAAAAAATATGATTAGAAATGACTGAAATTCATTCCTACTATCTTATATTCTGCAACATAATTAAGTATTTTTCCACAAATATTTCAAGGAAAATCTATATTACTCACTGGAAACATTCTTCTATATTTGCTTTTCTTTTTCTATTTTGTGGATAATGATTTTAGACTGAGATTATCCCTACAGACCTGGAATCATTAATTGATGCTACTGGGATGTATAGTGGATGGAAAGCTGCTCCTGGAGTCCGGAAAAAGATCTGAGTTCAAATTTGTCCTTAGATAATTAATAAACATGTGGTCTTTGGTAAATAATTTAGCTAGTCTTGCCTTAGTTACTGCATCAGTAAAATGAGTATAATAATAATAATACCAGCCTCTTGGAACTGCAGTGGTGATCAAATAAGATAATCACTGTGAATTTCGTAGCACAAAGGAAACAATATGTGAACTTATGATTATTTTAAATTCACTGAAGTAGAGTTTAGATAGAGATATAACTGAATTTGTTGTTGAAGATGAAGTTTTGATTTTATCTTAATGTTTTCTTATTAGATTTAATTTGAGAGTTAATTTTGGAATTTTATTTGAAATAAATAATGAGCAATGGAATCCACCTCTGCTTATGGATATTAAGATGAAACTAAGCCCAGGAGGAACTAAAGTTGATCAATACTGAAATGGAAACTTTAAAATTATAATAATCATAATTATAACATGAAGAAGAAGATGAAGAGCAGGAAATAGAAGAAAGAAGAAATTTATTTTACAGAGAACCTAAAATTTTACAAGGTATGTTACATATATTATCTTATTTGGTCCACACATTGACTCCAAGATGTAGATGTTATTATTACCCCAATTTTGTAGGAAGGGAAAATGAAACTAAGAGAGGCTCTATGATTTGTATAAAGTTAGATACCTAATAAATTTCTGAGAACATATTTATCTCGGGTCTTCCTGATTCGACTTCCATTACAATACCATTCCTATGATAACTACTTTACCAAACTTATTGCACAAAAAATAAAATTGCAAGATGCTACCTAACAAAGAAGTCACTAACTCATTTCATAACTTGGTCTGCTACATAGCTAATGTGGAAGCCTTGATTTTGTAAGAATTCAACCTCTACTTTCATTCTGAAAATAATATTTTCCTCAGTTCCTCTCATCTCAACCATTTATATCTTTTCAGGATGCTGTTATTTCTAACTTACTACATGACCAGCCCAATTGATTTTCTCATCATACACTATGTGTCCTTGATGGAGTTTTTAATACCTATTGTCAATGTACATTGCTTGCAATGTGCTATAGTCTGCTTTCATATGCCTTTCATTTTTCCATTGGTCTTTGAGTCTCCTGGCATTTTCTGTTATACTATTATTCATAGTCACATAATATCTCTAGATTATATGCATATTCAAGTAAACCTACCCAACCACAAAAACACACATATGTATATATGAATAAATGTATAATATGTAGTTGCATGAATGTATGACTATATGTGCATGAAAATGTAAAATGGGAAGAAAAATTATGGATCGTTGAGATCTTTTTTAACTATGCAGTTATCCGTGTTACTGTCTTTTTATATATTTTTTATTTTAAAACAATTCCTTTTTCTTCTTCATGTTTAGACACAATATTTTTACATATATAATATTTATTTAAATTTTTCATGATGAAATAGAGTTAGAGCTCAATGAGCTGTCAATACACCTGCAAGTATACTATTGGCAATGTGCATTGAATATAGGATTTGGATTTGTGGTATTGATGGTTAAAGTGATTCCTTCTATATTAGCCCCCTGTGAAATATTTGATAAATAGATTGGCACAATAAATTCTGCCTAGAAGCAGAAAAACCTGAGTTCATATTTATCCTCAAACACTTGTTAGTTGTGTGACCTTGAATAAATTATTTAACCTTTGTTCCCCGCTATTTCCTCAACTCTAAAATGGGAATAGAAATACTACCTATCTAATGAATTCGTTATGAAGAACAAATTAGAGCATGCTTGTAAACGTGCATAGCACAGAACCTGGTATATAGCAAATTCTGTTAATTACACCAGAATAGGACTCTAAACTGTGGGTGGCAGGAATAGAACATAGCAGACTAAAGATAGGAGAGTCAGAACACAAATACAAGTTTAATTTCAAAGTGAGGAAATGGCTTACAAGCAGGGACACAGGTGTCAGAGCCCTGGCCCTAATGAGAAAGACCTGAAACAATGTGCAGTTACTTAGTAATTAAGCCTATCGCTGAGCTGTGGCTCTGACTTTGAGGGTTAAACAACAACAATCAGACAAGTTTGATTTATAGCAGGACTTAATGACTGAAATATGGACATTTCAAGGGCTTGTCCAATCTCAGAGGCCCCTTGCTGCTGGTGTGAAAAAATTATGGGATTTTACTGTGTCTGAAATCATCCAAAGCGTGAACACAAAGGATTGTTGTTAAGATCAGGGCACAGTGGCTTGGGCCTTGGCTCTGGAAAAAGTTGTCTCCTGATGTCTTGACAATTATACATAAGGTTTTGCAGCAGACCCTGCCTACCATTCTCCTTACTAATTACATGATCTGAGGCAAGTCATTCAACTTCTATTTGTCTTGGTGTTTTCAACTATAAAATGGGAGTGATAATAGCATCTATTTTAAGGTTTGTTGGGAGGATTAAATGAAATAATATTTGTAAAATACTTAGCACAGTGCTTGGCACAAAGAAAGTGTTTTATAACTTTTTTCTGTACTTTCTTTTACATTCCTTGACTTGCCTTTTCTTTCCTCTTCATGCCTTGTTGTAGAGGGACAGAACTCGGGAGAAGTATACTTGAAACAAGAATCTTTATAACAAGGTGTTAACTTAGTGTAATTGATGAGATGATGATTCTGTAGTATACAGGTATTAGTACTTAGCATGATGGTGTAATGGTTCTCTAGTTCACACATAATCAGTATGCTGTAATGATGTAATTACAATAAAGTATATAAGGGCTAAGAAGGACTGGAAGAGAGACATTCTATCTTTGACCAACCACATGGTGACTCTCCTGTCTCCTTCACTCCTCCACTAAGACAAAAGACTCTGGTTGATCCCAAGGTCTTTCAGAAAGCTAATCCAAAGATCACATTTTGGAGTCCAAATGTGGACATAAGGACCTATACTCAGCAGTTCAACTGACGTGATCATAAGTTCAGTGGAGAAATCCCTGTGACCAAGAAATAGGGTGAGTAAACTAGTCACTTTTGTTTTTCAACTAAAATGGGGCAAATACTAAGAAAAGTGCCTTCCCAATGTGGAGGAATGTGTGTAGCAAGCACAGTTCAGTTAATAAAGGAGCAATGTTTCTTGGTATCTTGAGAGTAGATTATTGGAGTCTTGGATATATTACAATACACATCTCCTTGGAAGAAAATTAGAGCCAGATAAGTGGAAACTAGTGGGAGAGCAACTAATTGAATGTTACAATAATAATGTTCCTGATTCAATTCCTGAGGAAACATTTTATATATATATATATATATGTATATATATATGTATATATATATATATAAACTTAATGCAATTGGCTATAAGGAATTACAAAGTTCTTCTAAAATAAGGAAAAAGGAGAAAGAGCAGGAGGAGGATGGCACTGACAAAGCATCTGAAAAGCATTAAAAATTGGACAAGAAAGGAGTTAAGTACAGTGCTGATGAAATTAAGGAGTGTGGTACTTCTCAATCAGCACTACCTATACAGCAGCTTTGTCCACCCCCTCTGACATGATTACAAAAAAGCATTAATTAAAGCTAAAAATGAAGGATAGTATATATCTGATTTAAAAATAGAAGCATATCCTGTGATTGAACAGTTTTCCTCTTCAGGTCAAGAAAAAAGAAAATACACTCTGTTAAATCTAGAAATTTTCAAAGATCTGAAAAAAGCTCACAGTCTTCATGGGTTTACATCTTCTTATGTTAAGATGGTATTAGAGAATTTGCTTTTGAAGTTTTAACCCCTAATGATTGGAAATCTATAGCAAGGATATGTTTAGAACCTGGAAAAAATTTGTTGTAGTTTTCTGACTATAGTGAACTCTGTAGTACAAGCCCAGCGAAATAGACAACCTGGAGTTAATATAACAGTCACCTTTGATCAACTAGCAGGTTTAGGTCTTTATGCATATGCTTTACCACAGATTAATTATCCTATAGCAGAATGAGAACAAATTGCTGTTGTGGCTGCTATCAAAGCATGGGGTACCCTCCCAGGATGACAAGATGCAGGGGAACCCTTCATGAAAATAGAGCAAGGTCCAAATGAACCCTTTGCTGATTTCATGGGACAGTTGCAGGCAGCTATCATATGATGTGTTGGTGAAAATGCAGCAACAGGAATAATAAGACAGCTTGCTAGAGAAAATGTTAATGAGGTTTGTAGATGAATTATATGGGGACTACACAAGGATGCTATGCTCCTTTAGGTGAGATCATAAGACACTGTGCCACAGTGGGCACTAATGCCTTTTATACACAGGTTATGATGCAGAACATGGGGAGACAGGGTCCCTTTTGGCAAGGGACTTACAAAGAAAATCATCAATGCTTTGAGTGTGGTAAAGTAGGGCATCTGAAAGCTCAATGTTGGCATAGAAGATAGGGTGGGAGAACAAGACCTAAAACCGTATGTCGAAAATTCAACAGAGGCTTCCATTGGGCATCAGTGTATAGAATGACTCAGGGAAATGGGAAGTGGGGCTTGGGTCTAGGGCCCAGGCCAAAAAAAAAAAAATACTTGGGGCATGATGGAAGCCTATGCTACATCCAAAGAGTCTTTAGAAGTTCATTACTCTGACATGATCAGTCAATCAAGAAGCAACCTGATGAGAGAAAGGGATTATTGGGGAGCAATGAAGAGAGTGGCTTTATATAATTCACCTGAAGAAATGTATCATGGTGGACATAAAGCCAGCATTGAGAACAGGAGGAATTCATTCAAGACCTACCTTTAAAATATACTGTCTGTGTGGCCCTAATTAAATTGCTTAACCTCTAAGCATTCTAGGCAACTTCTTAATACTGCAAGTTGCAGAGAAGGTTATAATCTGCACTAATAAAAGAAGTCTCTTCACTCATGAATTGGCTCTCTTTATATTATTATTATTATTATTTTTGACAAAGATGCACTGGCTCTGGCAGACAGGTTTTATAACCCACCAGAAAGGCAGTGTCCAGTGTGAGCAGCTTCATTATCTTAGGTAATTGCCAGGTCATGACCTGGAAAAGATGCAGAAAATGGTGAATGGAAGGAACCAAATAAGTTTACTGCCTGGGAGATAGGGTTTGCTTATAGCTCTACAGATGGAGCAAGAATCAGATAGGTACCAACGAGCCATATTCACCTTGTCCATTGGAGAGAGACAGACCCTTGAAATGAAGGAAAAGACCCAAGACATATTAAATGGTTCTATCTCTGACTACATGTGCCAATGAATCACAAAAATTGTTTATGAGACTGTTATAGAACTTCAAAACTTGCAGGAATCATTGGATTTCTGGACACATGAACAATAGATTGGTTTTGGACTATTTATAGGATTTATGAGCATGTATAATTCCTCATGTTGATTCATGTTGTTTATTACATCACAACTAACCTGAATTATATTACTATGTGCTTGGGTAATACCTCCTGTCCTGTAATTATGTATACCTTTTTATGTATGTTTTTATGGATATCTTTTTCAAGTAAGTCCAGAGGAAACCTGCTAACAATTTCTGGTTTGGTGATGTCACCTTCCTGAGAAGGGGTGTCCACCTTTTTGTTAGTGTTTTCTCCTCTTTTCCTGTGTTTTAAAACAAAAGAAAGAGGGAGATGCCATTTATCAATATTGTCAATCTGAGAGGTGTGAGATTGAACCTCAGAAATATTTTATATTTCTTTAATTGTTGCTGATTTAAAGATTATTTTTAAAATATGCATATTGACAGCTTGTATTTTTTCTTCTGAAACCTTTCTATTCATATCCCTTAGCCTTTAATTATTTGGGGAGTCTATCTTATTCTTATGGATTCAAATTGATTCCCTATGTATTCAAAATGGGATTTTTTTTTCTGAATTGCAGCAAGGATTTACTTTTTTTCCCCCTTATAACTTTAGATTCATAGCTTTTATTTGTGCAAAACTTTTTAAAATGTGATGAAAATTATCTATTTTAAACCTCAGAGACATTGAAGCTATTGTTTGATCATGAACCCTTCTCCATCCAAAGATCTTGCTCCTCTAAATTATTTATAATTTCACAACTTAATGTCTAAGTCATATGCCCATTTAAATCTTAACGTGATAGTTTAGTTTCTGTTTCATATTTTCTACTTTTCTTAACATTTTTTATCTAATAGTGAGATGTTAGTCGAAAATAAATGATTTTAAAGTTTATCAAACACTGGACTGCAGAGTTGTCCTGCTTCTCCTATATTGTGTAGCTAACCTTATCAGTGGTCATATATTCTTATTACTGCCTCATTACTAAACTATTTTGGTGATTATAACTTTGTAGTATATTTTCAAATCTGGTACTATAATGTTCCCTCCTTACCATTTTTTCATTATTTAATTGCTTATCTTTTGTTTCTTCAAATCTAGCTTTTTTTTTTTTTTTTGCTAGCTCTGTAAAGTAACAATGCACTAGTTTGGAGTGATCCTGAATAAATCAATTAACATAAGTAAAAGTAATTTTTATTATATTGACTTAACCTATTCATAAGCAATTAATATTAATCCAATTATTGATATTTTTCTTTAGCTTTTAAAAATGTATTTTTAATTTTGTTTTATATAATTTTTGTGTATCTTGTCAGATGGACTCCCAATTACTTTATAAATCAACATTATTTTCTGTGGAATCTTTTTTTTATCTATTTCTACTAAATCTTGTTGGTAATACATAGAAATGCTGATGATTTGTTTGGGTTTATTTTACATCTTGAAATTGTGCTGAAGTTATTAATTTTAATTAGTTTTTTTTTTCTTTTTGGTCATTAACTTTGGAAATGAGCATCTCCAAATATTAGCTTAACATTTGCAAAAAGTCCTTTTGTTTCTTCTTTGCCAAAGTATATTCATTCAAATTATTCTTCCTTGTACTATTACTATCATTTCCATATATAGCATTATATTTGATCGTAATGTTAATAATTGGTTCTCTTGCTTTATCCATAATCTTATTTGAAACAAGAGAACCAATTATTAACAAGATCATTGAAACTGGCCTCAATTATCTGGCCTCAATTATCTCATTGTTGGAAAAAAATCAAGTCCATCAGAATTTATCTTCATTTAATATTGGTGTTGCCATGTATAATGATGTACTGGTTCTGATCGTTTCAGGCCCTTCCAAAAATTGTCCTCCTGCCTGATTGTTTCTTATATAACAATAATATTCCATAATATTCACATATCATAATGTATTCAGCCATTCCCCAACTGATGGGCATCCACTCAGTTTTCAGTTTCTTGCCACTACAAAGAGGGCTGTCACACACATTTTTGCATATGTAGGTCCCTTTCACATCTTTAAAATCTCTTTGGGATATAAACCCAGTAGTAACACTGCAGGATCAATAGGTATGTACAGTTTGATAATTTTGTGAATGCATCCAGCCATTCTGGAAAGAAACTTGCTCTCCAGAATGGCTGCATGCATTCCTCCAGTGGAGGAAAAATGAAATAATACATCACCAATGTATTAGTGTTTCAATTTTCCCATAGCCCCTCCAACATTTATCATTATCTTTTCCTGTCATCTTAGTCAATCTGAGAGGTGTGTAATGGTATCTCAGAGTTGTCTTAATTTGCATTTCTCTGATCCTCATGGTTTAGAGCACCTTTTCATATGACTAGAAATGGTTTCAATTTCTTCATCTAAAATTTGTCTATTCATATTCTTTAACCATTTATCAATTGTAGAATGTCTTGAATTCTGATAAATTTGAGTCAATTGTCTCTATATTCTGACCTTGTCTGATTTTGGGGTTGGTCCACCTTGTCATGGTAGCTTTCTATGGTCAAGGTTCTTTCTGTTTTTTACTCCTTTTTTTCCTTTTCTTTTGGTATTTCCTTTTTTTTTTTTTTTTTTTTTAACTTTTATGTTTGAGCTCTGCTCCTGGGATATAGGGAATGCTGTCTCAAGCTTCCTGTGCAGCTCTTAGTTTTGACATTAAGCACAGGGGCCCCTTATGTTTGCATGGGGTAGATTTGCCATGTCTTTTCAGGAAACAGCCTGTTTCCTAGAGTTTGCCTTCTTAGCTGGGAATGAAGCTCCCCCACTGATCTGCTCTTCTACTGAGCCAGTATGGAAGATCTTAGTTGCTGATTTGTTATGATCAAACCCCTCTCATCAGCTTCGCCAGAGTCTATCTGAGCTGGCCTGAATTCCCTTTTTATCCCAGGGAGACTGACGTTTCTTAAAGTTTTTCCATTCTATTTTGAGCTGGAGAAGGGTTTCATTCCCTCACACTCTGTTTGGAAGGTTGGTTTCATGTGGTTTTCAAGGGAAACCGGCAGAATTAGAGTAGCTTGCTGGCTTTACTCCACCATTTGGCTCCACTCCTGGAAATCTAACTGATTTGTTTTAATCCAAATTATGTGTGAATTAAAAGACATCAGCCACAACATTTTAACATTCTATCTGCTTCAAACAGGCAATTGATAAAGCAATAGTGTATTTACTGGAAGCTAAAGTCACAATCTTGTACACAGGTGCCCCCCGCATAAGGTAATCTTTGGTACATGTAATATATGCATGCTTAGGGATATCAAGAAATCAGTATGCCTCTGAGACAAATAGCTCTTCATATGAAACTGCCTGGCCTTCAGCTCTATAGCTCAATTCTGATGTGTTGACCTTGTTGTTCAAATTCCAAATATGTTTGACTAAAAAAACTATTTTATGAAGTGTGCACATAAGACAAGTGCTCACATTGAGGTCCAAAGAAGTTTCACAAGGACTCTCTCAAGGTTTATTCATTGACTGGCACTGGACTACCAAAATGTTATTTTCATGTCAAAGAAAGGTACTATTCTCTATGAGAAAACCAAAACTGCAGTAACTCAAAAGAAATGTGAGATGCTCAAATTTAGAAACATCTACACTCCAAATGTTCATGTGGGCTATATGAGTCCAACTTGTAGTAGAGCTTTTGAATTCATATTTGTCTGATCAATCACAGCTGGATACACTGTACCTCAATTGCAAAATAATGATGTTGTTTTGGTCCTCCTCAAATGAAGAGAATGAAGGTCAGCATCTAAATGGTTAGATATTATGTCACTGGGCACATATGTAGTTTGTGTGTGTGTATGTGTATATATAATTGATAATGCTTTATCAAATATGGCTACCATAGATATAATAAAATGTCTTTATATATCTTAGAGAGATGGAGAGACAGAAAGACAGACACACAGAGAGAGACAGAGAGACAAAGAGACACACACAGATGTAATATTGTCTGTCAAAAGGTACTTATTCTTCTGCATCTTTTTTTTTCAACAAAAGGATAATAGATGCTATTCTAATCATTCAATTTAAGTATATAGAATCCTTATGTAAGACAGACTTGTGCAGTAAATAGAGATACGTAAATAGTAATAGTAAACATTAGTAAATATTACTATATTATAGTATATAGTATAGTATGCTATAGTAAATAGTAATAGTGAATAAAAATAGAGATAGTAAATAGATAATAAGTTTGTATCAAGATCTCTTGAGATAAGCCTTTATCTCACACATAATATGTAGCCCTAGATAAGTTTCTTTGTTTGTTTTAATATTTTGATAAGCAAGAAATCCCTCTAACAAGTTGTAGAGAAAGCTCTATTCTCCTTTGGAAGAAGGAATTTTCTTATCCAGTTGTGTCTTACTCCAGTGGAGGAAAAATGAAGTTCCTATCACCATGAGTTTTTGTTTTTGATTTTGATTTTGTTTTATTTTGTATTTTAACCTGTTTAAACAATAAATTGTTGGAGTTTACTTTCAGATTCCTTTTTGTACTTTCCAAAATTTTGTGGTCATTTGCCCTTATCCTATCCACAATTATTATAGTTAGATTTGGTTATTATGCTCATTGTATCCTATTCCTTTTTCTCTATTTACTAATCACAACTTTCTTTTTAAAAAGAAAAATAATTAAATCATTTCCACTATTGATAGTAGGAACAGGCAAGTTCTATTTCTTATTACACTCTTTCTTCTCTCAAGACAGAAATCACTATGTCTTTTCTGTCTTGATCCATGGCTGTTCACACTTATTCTATTGAAGAGTTCATAGGTTTAGGCCAGAAAGAAATTATAGACAGTATCTAGCTCAACCTCATTTACAGATGAGGAAACCAAGTTGCAGTTATTAAATGACTTCTCAGACTTCACATACAGTAAATAGGTGAAGCCAGAATTTGATCCTACATCCTCAGATACTATATGCAATGAACTTTGTTCTTATTAAACAATATTTTCACATTTATTATTTTGATTATTAGTTCTAAATAAATTGTAAGATAGTCTTTTGTTCCCTTCAGTTTAATTTATAAAATTAATCTGCTAAGTAAATTACCAAATTAAAAAAGTAAGGTATTTATAATATTTATTCATATATTTATACTTATGTGTCTGTTCATTATTTATATTTATATATGTTTCATATGTATTTATGTATTTAAGCATTTCTGTATATTTATAATAAATGTATATTATACATTATATGTCATATATATGTATGTGTGTGTTATAAAATACAAGGAACCTCTGGTATAAATAAGAATCAGAACTTCATATTGGATTTTTTTTTCTAATTTATATAATGCTGCTCTATGAGTAATTAATATTATTGATTTCTTGAGTTTGAAATATACAAGCAAGGTAAGCTTGCTTTCTTTAGGAAATATTGAATGAGCTGTTAAAATGTAAGGCAATTTAAAAGGCACTGCCAAGAGACAGGCATACAAAGTTAACGAACTGTGTTCACTACAATCCATCAGTTGTCACATAGCTGCTATCTGCTGATACAATCAATACAATTGCCATCAGACAGACAGCATTGCTTCATTGGGAACTCTAACCTCAATATGTCATCCTATAGGTATTTAAACATCAGGCAAGATGTAGAAAAGATAAAAGTGATTTTGAACTTGTAAACTTAGACAAAAGATTTATTTATCTTACAGTTTTCTTCTGGTTTCAGCGCCTGATTCTGGGATATATTAATCCATAAACTATTCCTTTCCATATGCTCACATAATATATTGTAGCCTTGTACCTTTTCTACACATTGTAATGGCAAGTGAAATAAATGCTGTGATTTTAAAGTAGCCATGAAAAATGCATAACTTCTAGAACATTGTAATAAGCTTCCTTTTGATTGCCCTTCATTATGGAGTATGATTCTGAGCTTCACAATTAAGACTGTTTAACATTTTTGTCTCTCAAATTTGTGAATTTCTGTACCTTGGTGCATCTCCAAAACCAGAAAGCTGTACATGAAACAAAGAGGTATAGATGATTAAAAATGAATTTAAAGTGGAATCAGATTTAAGAACCATGGAGGAGCTTTTGTTCTAAAATCATCTGCTTGGATTCTCTATGTGCTCAGAATGATGATTGCTGTATAAACTCCAGTACACTAATGATTCCCAGTTTGTTAAACTTAACTGCTTTATAGATTAAACTTTGGGGCCTAAATGCATTAGATTTGAAGGCTTTGGTTTCTTTTAATGCCTGCTGGGTTAAGAATTTCTTTTATTAGTATCCATGACCAGTAATAGGAGGGTCTTATAATAATTAATTCACTATTGGTGACAAAAGATTCATAGGTTCAAAGTGCTGGAAGGGCCATTTTAGATTATCTAATGCAGCCCTCTCATTTTAGTATTTAAAGTGCTAAGATCCAGAGAAGCTGTGAGTGACCAACATCATTGCAAGTATAAATAACAGTTAGGGTTGAAATTCCTGTCTTACAGCTCTAAAGCAAGCATTATTTTTATAGCACTACATGGCTAGTTCAGTTACCACAGTTACAGATAATTGTGTGTGTATGTGTGTGTGTGTGTGTGTGTGTGTGTGTAGGGAATCAAAAGTAGTGTTGGGGCAGATTCTCAGAAGAATTTTGACAAACTATAATCAAATGAAGTTTGACAAAGATGTTTCTTATGTACCAGATTTGTTTAGAAAAGCCTTCATTTGTCAAACTAGAATATTTCCCATGGAACTGAGCATGTGAGCTCTGAATAATTTAGTACAGATACATGTACATTTTTAGAACCGAATAACTTTATTTCAAATGAAGTTGAGATCATTATCTCAAAGTTCAAGACTTTCACTATTGATTCTGACTACATGTCCTTTCTCCTGGCACCAGATGGCATAAATCCAACTCTATGACAATTGTCCCATTAAAAGGCAATCAGAGTATTCCCCAATGGACTGTACGATACATTTATTTATGAAATATTTTATAGCCATTATTGTACTTCCATATTCAACATTTCATTTTAAGACAGGGATATGCAATTACTTTCATGGATCTGAGATATAATTGCTGTGGATATTCCATTCATGTCTACCCATTCTGGGAGATTCTAGCCAATGTATTATTGTAAGTTTGCCAGAGAGGTTTCACCTCATGTACTGGAAGCTTTCCATTCTTGTTTTGTTTTTATGACATCACAAATGTGGAAAAATTAAGCCCTTTATAAGTTATTCTGTTCTTGTCATTTGACTAAAAAGTCTTTTTCTATCATGAATTTATTTTATGGTATTGTTTCTACAAGTTGTTCTTCATTATACTTGTTTGCAATACATTGCAGTCTGCTCAAACTTCCTATTCATTTCTCCTTTGCTCTTTGGGAAACCACAACTTTAACTCTTCAGAAACTTTAATATTCAATGGTTCAAAATTATATATCATAACTTAATAGACATAAGTATTGACAAATTGGAATTTTGTTTTAATGATAGCTTTGGGATTGTTGAAAGAAATATAAAATTTCTCATAAGCAATATAATTTGTTAAATTTTTCTTATTCATTTTAGGTCAAGACTATTTTCAATGTTTATTCCATTTAGCATTCTATGTAATCACTGGAAGAATCTGATATTAATAAGATAATCATTTGCTAGAGTGATAAGCTTTAGTGAGTTACAAGAAATGTTTAATTTTCAAGAGGAAGACCAATTTGTTTTCTTCTTTCTTCTTAGTTGTAACACAAATACATTATGTGTGTATCTATATGTGTGTATATGTGTATACAAGTAAGATATATTAAGTGGATACATATGTTTATGTGTATACACACACACACACATATAAAATTGGGTGACAAATGGTTATGTGTATATTCGTCACCCTTTTTTTAGCTTTTTGTTTTTGGTAAAAATATATGAGCTTGAACTATTACTAATTTCATTTTAAAATGTTTTTCTCATGTGAATTACATAGGGTGGTAATTATCTCTGTTTCTGTCTCTTTCTCCCTATGTGTGTATGTGTGTGTGTGTGTGTGTGTGTGTGTGTGTGTATACATAAATTATATGGTATTTGTATGTATGTATACTAATATTTGCATATATTTTTATGTTCTTTAGGCTGTTTATTTAATTATATATTATTATCCCCACAGTTGACTCTTTTCATACATTTTTTAATATCTGTGTGGAGAGTGAAGAAAAACATTTGAGTGATTGAAAAATTTCATACCAAAGACTCTTTAAAGTTTCAGAAATTGATTCAGTCAGGACAAACTATTTTTCACATGGGGCATCTAGAAAAGAAATGAATTCATTATTTCTTTATCTTTAAATTTATTTAAAAATGAGTTCTGAGGTGAAGAGGACACATATTTCTTTCTGACCTCCTCCCTCATCCCTCAAACTAATTGGATAATCTCTGAATTAATTGTGCACTGGCAGAACCTATGAATATTGGGAGTGTAACAAATTACCAGCAGAAGATAATTTCAAAGATCTCCAGAAAAGGTCTGTTTCAATTGGGCATGGAGGGAGGCAGACCAAGAATAAGTAGGCCAAGCACAGACATCAGGGTGGCAGTGCAGACATAGGGCATATATGCACTAGAGTACCTACAGCAAGAAATCTATAGCAGTGTTGGCTACTCTGCACTCGATGCAATCCAGTCGATCAGCAGAGAAGTTATAAAACATGCAACACAAACACAAAATCAACAGTGCACCCCCAAAAGTCAGAATCTCATGGGATCTGGCCACATCTACCCAGCCCTGGGAGTGAATTAGTACTGACCCAGCACAGTCACTGCCTCTTGTAGAGAAATTTTGAACAATGAGAAGCAGATCTCATTTTTTTTTAATTAGTAAAAAAAGCAAAAAGAGCTCTGACTATAGAGAGTTTTTATTTAAAAAAAAAAAAAAAAAAAAAAACCATTCCAAGGAGGAGACTAAAACCAGATCATGTCCACATGAAACCCCAAAGGGTGATTAAATTGGCCCCTATCACACAAAACTCTCCTAGAAGAAATTAAAAAGGATCTTAAATGAGAGCTAGAAGAAAAATGTTGAAAGGAAATGAGAACGTTGCAAGAAGAGAGATTTGACAAAATGGAAAAAGAAAACAACTCTCTGAAAGAGAATTTGTGAAATGGGGAAAAAAAGTCCATAGAACATAACAATTCATTAAAAAATTCAATTGGAGAAATGCAAAAAGAAGCAAAAAAAATAAATGAAGAAAATAATTCACTAAAACCAAAATTGAACAAATGGAAATGAATGACTCAATGAGACATCAAAAATCAGTTAAGCCAAACCAAAAAAATTTTAAAAATAGAAGAAAATGTAAAATACTTATTTGGGAAAACAATTGACCTGGAAAATATGTCTAGGAGAACAAACTAAGCATTATTGGACTTCCTGAAAACCATGATGAAAAAAAAGGCTTAGACTCTATTTTTCAGGAAATCATCAAAAAGAACTGTTCTAATGACATAGAATCAGAAGGTAAAATAGCCATTGAAAGAATTCACTAAACACCTCCTGAAAGAGACCCCCAAAATTAAAACTCCAAGGAATATTATGGCTAAATTTCAGAATTACCATACCAAGGGGAAAAAAAAAATCCAAATACTGAGGAGCCAAATAAGGATTACCCAAGACCTAGCACCTCCCACTTTAAAAGATCTAAGGGCCTGGACTCTGATATTCCAAAAGGCAAAAAAACTTGGAATGAAACCAAAAATAAACCATCATGCTAAAATGAGCATTTTCTTTCAGGGAAGAATATGGACATTTATAAAGGGCTAAAACTATGAAAAGGTATACTTGAATCAGACAACAATGCACTTAAGGTTAATTGCCTATTTGATATGAGACAATGACTCTATTAGCATATGTTTGGATAAATGCCTCTTCTCACTGTTGGTGCTGGCTCAATGTTTGGTGTTAAGATAATCCTAGGCAAGGATTAGAGGTTAGGGAGAGACAGACCATAGTCACTTGGTGGCAGGAAAAAAGGGAGAAAAGTAGAGATTCTGGACTCCAGAATTGAGAAGAGATTTTTGACAAAACTCCTGGCAATGCCTGCTTCTCCTCCTAAAGACCAAGGACTTTTACTTATCCTGACTCTGGCTGTTCCTGAGGCTTCCAGAGAGCTAGCCAGAACTTTATATTTTGGCACCCAATGTATGAACCAAGGACCCTAATTTCACAGAAGATGTCCCATGTGACCAGGAAATAGGGTATTTTAATAGACAAACAGGCAACTTGCTTTGGTAAGAGCTAAACTAATAACTCATTTTCTAGCTGAAATGGGACAGATATTAAGAAAAGATTCTCCCACATCTCCACCTCACTCCCAAACCCATCCTGAGGAAGATCTACAGGAAACATACTCAGACTAATAAAGAGGCAAGGTTTGATTGTAACTTGGGAGCAGATTGATGGACTCATGCAAAACATTAGAATGCACATCCCCTTGGTTCTTCAAGGAAGAAGAAAAGAGGCAGATAATTGGAAACTAATAGGAGATCAACTATATGAATATTGCAATGATAAAGGTCCTGATTCAATCTCTAAGGAAAGATTCTATATGTACAACTTACTACAAATGGCCTTAAAGAATACTGCAAGTTCTAGAAAACAGAAAAGTTTTAAGAACAGCCAGATGAGGAAGTGTGAGGAAAAAGAGAAAGAAAAGGGAGAGATTAATAGAAATCTCACCACAGGGCATGGGGAAATAAAAGAATATGATTCTCACTCTCACACCCCAGCTTCAACTCCACCTATACCCGAGCAGGCTCTTGACCCTCCCCCATCAACTTCACCTTCCTGGGTGGAGGGAGAAGGAGGAGTGGGAGGGGCAATGATATCACCAGCACCTCTCCCCCAGCAATCAACCCCTCCTATAACTAGATTGCAAAAAGCACTAGCTACTTAAAAGCCAAAGAGGAGGGGCAGAATACAGCTGATATGAGAATAGAAATGTATCCTGTGATTCAACAATTTAACTGTTCAGGTCAAGAACGAAGAAGATACACTCCTTTTGACCTAGAAATCATCAAAATCCTAAAAAAGGATTGCACTCTTTATGGGGCTACATCATCTTATGTTAAGATGTTATTACAAATTTGGCTTATGAAATTTTAACCCCTGGGGACTGGAAATCTATAGCAAGGACGTATTTTGAACCTGGACAAAACTTGTTATGGCTTCTGAAGATAGTAAACTCTGTAGGATACAAGTCCAACAAAATTGGCAAACTAGAGTTAATACTCCAATCACCTATGACCAACTAACAGGTGTAGATTCTTATGAATACAATTAAACACAGATTAATTGCAGCATATGAGCAAATTGCTTCTGCTACTATCAAAGCATGGGATTTGATCCCAAGTAAACAGGACAAAGGAGAGGCTTTCACAAAAATAGCACAAGGGCCAAATGAACCCTTTGCTGATTTTGTGGGACGTTTGCAGACAGCTGTCATATGAACTATTGGTGAAAACGCAGCAACAGAAATTATAATAAGACAACTTGCTAAAGAAAATGCTAATGGAGTTTGTAAAAGAATTATATTAGAACTACACAAGGATGTTCCTTTAGAAGAGATCATAAGATGCTGTGCCACAGTGGGCACAAATATCTTTTATAGCCAGGCTATGATGCAGACTTCCCAAGATCTGAACATGGGAAGACAGGGACCCTTTTGTCAAGGGACTTCCAGAGAGACTCGTCAATGCTTTCAATGTGGTAAAGCAAGGCATCTGAAAGATCAATGTTTGCATAGAGACAGAATGAGAAAACAGGGTGGGAGAACAAGACCCAAAATCCCATGTCCAAAATGCAACAGAGGCTTCTATTGGGTATAAGAATGTAGACTGATTCAGGGAAATGGGATAAGGGGCCCAGCCTCAGGGCCCAAAACAAAAAAAAAAATACTTGGGGCATGATGGCAGCCGACGCTACACCCAGAGAGCATTTAGAAGTTCAGTTCTCAAACATGACTAATTGGTAAAGAAGCGATATGATGAAAGAAAGGGATTACAATTAGAGAGAATAGAGATGTATGCACCTATGACTACTGAGATACTCCCCAGAGAGGTGAAATCTTTCCTCTCAAGCCTATGGATCCCTTGCCTTCAGGCACAGTAGACTTGGCCATTTCACCTCCCGAAAGTACTTACAAAACAATGTTCATCTATACACTGATGTGGGAAACATCCCACATGATAATATCCCAGTCACTAATCCAGGTAGACAATGTGTGACTTTTCACCCAGGAGAAGCAGTAGCATCAGGTTTACTGATAGAGACTCCAAATAAGCAATCTTGTGATAGTTGCCCAGATTCTGACTCTAAGCAACAAAATCCAGGAATATACTAGACAGCAGCTATGACAGCTGACTGACCTATGCTCACTATATAAATGACATACAATTAGAAGGATTGGTAGACACAGGTGCAGACCATACTTTCATTAGAGGTGCCAACTGGCCCAGTTACTGACCAAAGATTAAAGCAGACACCTATATGTATGGTGTAAGAGGATCAATAGCAGCTGAAGTTAATGCTATCTCTTTGAGATGGATATTTGAAGGTGAAACAGAAGTTTTTACTCCTTTTATAGTTGAAAAACACCCAATCAATCTGTGGGGAAGAGATATTTTACAGCAGATAGGATTATGATTGAACACTTCTGTTTTTTAGGCAGGGTTGCTGTTGAAAACCTGCCAAAACTCTTATCTGTTCCTATTCAATGGAAAACTGAGACACCACTGGGGATAGAATAGTGGCCCTTGGCCAAAGATAAAATTCAGGCCTTATTAGATATAGTACAGGAGCAACTTGACCAAGGACACTTACAACCTTCTCTAAGTCCTTGGAATTCCCCTGTATTTGTTGTAAGAAAGAAATCTGGAAAATAGAGGATGTTGACTGTTTAAGAAAAGTAAATGAACATGGAAACTATGGGAACTTTTCAGCCTGGACTTCCATCTCCTATTCAATTGCCTAGAGAATGGCCTCTTTGGATTATAGACATTAAGGATTGTTTCTATTCTATCCCTCTAGATAACGAGGATATGAAAAGATTTGCCTTTTCAGTGCCCAGCATTAGCTTAGCTGAGCCTTATAAAAGATATGAATGGAAAGTTTTGCCACAGGGAATGAAAAATAGCCCTACTATGTGCCAAATGTATGTTGCTGCTGCTCTTAGTCCAGTAAGAAATTCATTTGCAAAAGTAATGTTATTACATTACATGGATGATATAAAAGGATCTGCACCTGAGGTACAAATGTTAGAAGCATGTCTACAAAAAGACCATAGAAACACTAAGGAACTACAAATTGCATGTAGCTCCAGATTGCATATAATTCCAGAAAAAATTCCTAAGGTGCTTACAGTACCAAAACTTTCCTAAAGAACAGACAATTGTCTGTTCAGAAATTGATAGGAGATATTCAATGGATGTGTCCAATATTAGGCTTGACTAATTAACAATGGCAAACATTATATGGCATTTTAAGTGGAGACAATGCTTTAAACTCACTACACCAGGTTACAAAAGAAGCTCAAGAAGCTTTGAAAGAAGTTGAACCAGCTTTATCAACTGTGGTTGAAAGAGTCACTCAAAAACTTTGGAAATCGCAGTTTTGCTACACGAGAGGAACCCACAGCAGTCTTCATCAAGGAGATAGTGTGATAGAGTAAGTGAACCTTTCAGTACAAGCAGAACAAAGTCTTACTCTTTACCCAGCGCTTATGGCTAGAATTTTACTAAAGGCCATTAAGCGAGCAGTACAATTATCTGGGATAAGACCTGACAAGATATGCACCTTTCATACTAATGCACAATTAATGTATGCTGTGAAACCATCCCAGAGTGGAAAATTTTTTTGGCCCCAGCTTGACATTTTACACATGGGTCTCCATTAAAAATAACCCAACTATTACATAGTTGGTGACGGATTCTTTTTTGTTGTTGTTGTTTGTTTTTATAGCTTTTTATTTACAAGATATATGCATGGGTAATTTTTCAGCACTGACAATTGCAAAACCTTTTGTTCCAAATTTTGCCCTCCTTTGGTCCACCCATTCCCCCAGATGGCAGGTTAACCAGTACATGTTAAATATGTTAAAGTATAAGTTAAATGCAATATATGTATACATGTCCAAACAGTTTTGCTGTACAAAAAGAATCAGACTTTGAAATAGTGTACTATTAGCCTGTCAAAGAAATAAAAAATGCAGGTGGATAAAAATAGAGGGATTGGGAATTCTATGTCGTGGTTCATAGTCATCTCCCAGAGGTCTTTCACTGGGTGTAGCTGGTTCAGTTCATTACTGCTCTGTTGGAATTGATTTGGTTCATCTCATTGTTGATGAGGGCCATGTACATCAGAATTGATCATTATATAGTATTGTTTTCAAGTATATAATGATCTTTTGTTCCTGCTCATTTCACTTAGCATCAGTTCATGTAAGTCTCTCCAGGAATTTCTGAAATCATTCTGCTGGTCATTTCTTACAGAACAATAATATTCCATAATATTCATATACCACAATTTATTCAGCCATTCTTCAATTGATGGGAATCCACTCAGTTTCCAGTTTCTGGCCACTACAAAGAGGGCTACCACAAACATTCTTGCACATACAGGTCCCTTTCCCTTCTTTAAAATCTTTTTGGTATATAAGTCCAATAGTAACACTGATGAATCAAAGGGTATGCATAGTTTGGTAACTTTTTGAGCATAGTTCCAAATTGCTGTCCAGAATGACTGAATGTAGCCACAGTTCCACCAACAATGTATCAGTGTCCCAGTTTTCCCACATTCCCTCCAACATCCTGCATTATCTATCCCTTTCATTCTAGCCAATCTGACAGGTGCTTTTTTGACTTCATCTGAGGCATAATAGATTCTGCTCCAGTCTTTTACCTTGACTCTGTATGAGTTTCCCTGCTTTAAATGTGTTTCCTGTAAACAACATATTGTAGGGTTCTGACTTTTGATCCAATCTGTTATCTGCCTCCATTTTATGGGAGAGTTCATTCCATTCATATTTATGGTTAAAATTACTAATTCTGTATTTCCTGCCATATTATCCCCAGATTATGCTTTTCTTTTTCTCCCTCCCCCCTTACTCTCTTTCCCAGTATTAAACTTATGGGCCCCACTTGTATCATGCAGCTCTCCCTCTTTAGGAACCCTTCCTCCTCCCTTTGAATCCTTTCCCCTTTCTTATACCTTTCCTTTATTACTCTTTTCCTTTTCCCTTTTCCTCTCCCACTTTTTAATGAAGTGAGAGAAAAGTCTCTGTAAAACAAATATGTCAATTATTTTCTCTTTGAGCCAACTCTGATGAGAGTAAGATTCAAACAATATTCCTTCTCCTCTCTAAGTTCCCTCAGATATGATAGATTTCTTTTTTTTCTTTTTTTTTATTTAATAATTACTTTATATTGACAAAATCCATGCCAGGGTAATTTTTTTACAACATTATCCCTTGCACTCGTTTCTGTTCCGATTTTTCCCCTCCCTCTCTCCATCCCCTCCCCTAGATGGCAAGCAGTTTTATATATGTTAGATATGTTGCAGTATATCCTAGATACAATGATACGATAGGTTTCTTTGCCTCTTTATAGGATGTAGTTTCCCTCTTTTTATCTTCCTCTTTCCCTTTTTCTGCCACTATCCCCTTTCCATTTCTACCTCTTTTTTTTTATGTCATATCAGTAAAATCAAATTATACATGTGATCTTTATGTATATCCACAACAGAAATACAGTCCTCAAGAGTTCCTTTTATCTTTTTCTGTTTCTCTTGAGTCTTATGGTTGGAGATAAAATTTTTTTTGTTTAAATTTAGTTTTTTCCTTAGAAACAAATGGAATTGATATGTTTCATTAAATGTCCATCTTCTTCCACGGAAGAATATGCTCAGCTTGGCTGGGTAGTTTATTCTTGGCTGCATTTCAAGTTCTTCTGCTTTTTGGAATATCAGATTCCAGTCCCTTTGATCCTTTAATGTGGAAGCAGCCAGATCTTGAGTGATCCTTATTGTGGCACCTCGGTATTTGAATTGTTTTTCCCTGACTGCTTGTGATATTTTTTCCTTGGTCTTATAGTTCTGAAATTTGGCCACAATATTCCTTAGAGTTTTTATTTTAGGATCTTTTTCAGAAAGTGTTCAATGAATTCTTTCAATGCCTATTTTACCTTCTGATTCTATTATATCTGGGCAGTTCTCTTTGATTATTTCCTGTAAAGGAGTATCTAGGCTCTTTTTGTCATCATAATTTTCAGGAAGTCCAATAATCCTCAAATTATCTCTCCTAGATCTATTTTCCAGGTCTGTTGTTTTTCCAAGTAAATATGTAATTTTTTTTCTAATTTTCCATTTTTTTTTTTTTTAGTTTTGCTTGACTGATTCTTAATGTCTCAATGAATTGTTCATTTCTATTTGTTCAGTTCTGATTTTCAATGAGTTATTTTCTTCATTAGCTTTTTTTTACATCTTTTTCTATGTGTCCAATTGAGTTTTTAAATGAGCTATTTTGTTCTATGGAATATTTTCCATTTCACTATTTTTTTTAGTGAATTATTTTCTTTTTCAATTCACAAATCCTACTTTCCTGGGATTTCCTTATCTTTTCCAATTCACAAATTCTTACTTCCTAGGAGTTCTTCACCTTTTCCAATTCACGTTTCAGGAAGTTGTTACTCTTTTGCATAGCTTCTCTTTCCTTTCCCCATTTTTCTTTTAGCTATCTTTTAAGATTTTTGATAGTCTTTCTAGGAGATATTTGGGTTAAGGGGGCCAGGTTACATCCCCTTTTGGGGGTATTGTCTGGAGACTGTTTACTATTAATTCTCCTCAGGGTTGAAAGCCTGCTCTCTTTCTGTATAGAAGTTATTAATGGTCCTTTTGATTTTTTAACTCACATTTTTTTTAAAGCCTGTAGCATCTGCCTTCAGGGCAAGGAAGTTACCAGCTTCCTCTGTAGAGCAGGTATAGGTGTGTGGACAGAAACTGTCTTGCAAATGGGCTGCAAAGAGTGGTGAGGCATGGAAGTGCTCTGGGAAAAAGTTCCCCACTGGAAGTGATTCAGACCTATGTAGCATGGGCTGAGCTGCAGAAGTTCCCAATAAAGAACTTTGCTGTGTGGATTAGCAATTGCCCTGAGGCTAGAGGATGAGCAATGAAAGTGTCACTACCCCAAGCCAAAGCCAACTGTGTAGTTGTGGGTATTAGCAGCTGACCAGTGAATGGTCCTGCATGGACCAGACCTGTCTCTGCCCCGGGAAGCACAGTTGTGCTGTGGAAGTTTTATTGCCCAAGGCCGAACCCCACATTGCGCAGCTTAGAGGCTGCCCTGAGCTGTGCCACCTTGCCATGCAGATTTGTGACTGCCCCAGCCTGTGCTGCAGATTTCAACTGCACAGCTGTGCTGTAGTCTGTGCTGAGTCACTTCTAGTTTTTGGTGGGTATAGCCAGATCTCGTTAGGTTCTGGAGTTTTTTTTTAGCATATCCTCTACCTTTGGCTTTAATTTCTTTGCTGGTCTACTGCTTTGTAATCAAGGCAGAGCAGTCAGCCTATGGCAGAGTCATCTCTATAACTTTTCTAACCACAGAGGCCACCCCCACCCTAGGTTTGTTCCATATCTTAGCCTCTGGTTCTATCCCTGCTTGACTGATCTGCTCTGGCCATTCAGGACAAACCTTTTCTGGTGATCTTCCAGATTATCTTTGGCTAGTAAGTTGTTGCACTTCAAATCTTCATGAATTTTACCAGTCAAGTGCTATTTTTGAGGCTGAATTTAATAATTGGTCATGAGGGTATGAAAGGAGCTTAGAAAATCATGTGTACCTTCTCTGCCATCTTGGCTCCGTTCCTCCTTATAATATATTATTATAATCTCCTCACTTGCATCTGCTACCAAACATGTAAAGCACAATTAATTCCAATAATATATAAATTATTTGGAAAAATAGGTAAAGAAGAAATCCTTTCTAATTTCTTCTATCATACAATTATGATACTGATACCTAAACTAGGAAGAGCCAAAATAGAGAAAGAAAATAAAAGACCAATCTCCCTAATAAATATTGCTGGAAAAGTTTTAAATACAACAGTAGAAAAGAGATTATACAATTTATCAGCAGGATAATACACTTTGGCCAAGTGAGTTTTATACCAGGAATGCAAAGCTCGTTTAATATACAATATCATATCAAATACTTTAATATACAATACAATATCAAATACAGAACCAATAGAATTCATATGATAATCTCAATACATGGTAAAAAGGCTTTTGACAAAATAATGAATCCATTTCAATTAACAACAGGAGAAAATATGGAGATAAAGAAAGTTTTCCTTAAAATAATAAGTGGTGTATATCTAAGACCAACAGCAAACATCATTTGTAAGAGAGAAACTGGATGTATCCCTAATGTGATCACAGGTGAAACAAGGATACTCATTATCACCATTATTATTCAATATTATACCAGAAATGTTGGCTTTGGCAATTTGCAAAGAAAGTGAAATTAAAGGAATTATAGTAAGCAATAAGGAGATAAAACTTTCATTCTTTGTACATGATATGATGACATACTTAGAAAGTCATTCAAAAACCTACTGGAAATAATTAACAGCATTATTAATGTTGTAAGATATAAATTAAATAAACCCAAATCATCAGCATTTCTACATATTACTGACAAAACCCATCAGCAAGAGATAGAAAAAGACATTGTATTTAACCTCAATGTAGACAAAAAAAATAAATACAATATTTTGTTGTCTACCTGCCAAAACAACTCCAGGAACTATATGACTATATGAACACAATTACAAAACATTTCTCACAGAAATAAACTGGAAAAGCATCAATTGCTCATGGGTAGGCTGAGCTAATACAATAAAAATGACAATTCTGCATAATTACTTTTTCAGTGCTATATCAATCACACTGCCAAAAAAATTTAGAACTAGAAAAAAATAGCAAAATTCATCTAAAAGAGCAAAAGATTGAGAATATTGAGGGTATTAATAGAAAAAAATATAAAGAATGGTGGCTTAGCAGTAATAGACCTAAAACTATATTATAAACCAGACATGGGGAAATGGCTGAAGAAGTAGTCACATATGAGAATAATAGGATTTTGTTGTTCTGCAAAAAGTGATGAACAAGTTGATTTTAGAAAGGTCTGGAAAGATTTAAATGAACTGATATGGAATGAAAAAAGCATGGTAACACCAAAATTGTTCAGTGATCAACTATGAAATATTTGGTTTGTTTTCAGTATCATCCAAGGTAATACTAATAAACTTTGTATAGCAAATGCCATCTGCATCCAGAAAAAGAACTATGCAGATTGAATTCAAATGCATACTTGCTATGTTAACTTCTTTTTTCTGTTTTTTTCACTCTCTACTACTGATTTTTTGTTATTGTTCAATTATTTCTCTCCCAACATGATTCATAAAGAAAAGTGCATTTTAAAAATTAATATAAATGTATAGCCAGGAAAATAAAATAATTTTAAAATAAAATAAAAATGAAGACTTTAAAAAATAAAGTATTACAAGAAAATACAACTAAACTCAAAAGAAAACAGAATTATGATGCTGACATTTGTCTATTTTCATTGTACTTTTCTATGGAAGAATAAATATTCAGTTGACATTTATACACAATATTAAACAAATTATTTTTAAAGCAAAATTTTACCTATATGTATTTTTATTCATTTATTTATTTATTTATTTAAAGCTTTCTGAATGAAGATAATGGCTATAGAGACTTTAAGGAAAAAATATTTGGGTGATTTCACATGGACTGAAAGGCAGTTTTTGTCAAATGAGTGTTATTACTCAATCTATTGTAGTCACATTAGTGTTTATTGTTTCTAATATGAAACACAACATCTGGCACATGTCATAGACTTACTAAATGCTTGTTTTCCTAACTTGATCATGACAACTATTTATTCCCAGAAGACTGGAATTCTCTAGGGTCAAGGTACAGCCTGGGAAAAATTTGCCAGAGAAGATATTTCTGACAATTTTCTACAAACCTGAGTTCAAAAGTGTCATAAATTTGCAGTTAAATTTAAGGATTAAGTGACTCAATGAGGTATCTTTTCTAGTGAAGTTGGATTCCATTGTGCTTCATTTTGGCACTAGCCTTTCTCTGCTTCTTTTCTTCTTGGGATAATTCTAGGAGAGAATCGCAGTGGGTCTTGCTTTGACCCTCAGTGCTGTCAAATTTAGGGAACTGATTAAACAGTAATTGGGCACAATGCCTATCTGTCCATATTCTGCCAGTGGACTTTGAAAGTTTGGATAAAAGGACCCAAAAGACGAGCTCGACAGAGCAGAATAAAAATAATTGGGGGAATGTGAGAATTCTTTTGACACCAACCAGGGGACTCTAATATTGTGGCCACCTCAACATTTTTGGCGCCCAATGAGCCAGCATGCCCTCCTCCCAATTTTATGTCCTCCCTGTTATGGTAGACCTTTCTCATCTCTCTCATCAAATCCTTGCATTTGTATAGAAGGTATATATCTTGTCAGGTCTTGTCCCAGATAATTGTACTGCTCGCTTAATGGCCTTTAATAGAATTCTAGCCACAAGCACTGGGTAAGGCGTAAGGCTTTGTTCTGGTTGTGCTGGGAGGTTCACCCACTCTATCACACTGTCTCCTTGATGAAGGACTGCTGTGGGTGCTTCTTTCATAGCAAAAACTGATATTTCCAAGGGTTTTTGAGTTACTCTCTCAACTACATTGGATAAAGCCAGTTCAACTTCTCTCAAGGTCTCTTGAGCTTCTTTTGTAAGCCGGCGTGGTGAATTTAAAGCAGTGTCTCCCCTTAAAATGTCATATAGGGGTTGCAATTGATTGGTAGTTAAACCTAATACTGGACGCACCCATTGGATATCTCCTATTAATTTTTGGAAATCATTTAAGGTGTTCAACTTCTCTGTTCTTAAAGACAGTTTTTGTAGAGTAAGTGCCTTAGAATATATTTCATATCCTAAATATTGAAAAGGAGCATGCCTTTGAATTTTTTCTGTAGCGATATGAAGTTTGTAGTATCTTAGTGTTTCTAGGAGAGATAGGCCTCTAAGCTAACCGGGCTATACTGGAGATAATAAAAGATCTGAACTTTTATCATCTGGCGGTGTTTTGAGAAGAAAAAGCTCACCACACTTTCCCACCCCCTACAACTCCTCATTTGTACCCCTAAGCCATAATATTAGCATATCAACCTAATCTTTGTTTCTCTTTTCTATAAAAGTATCTCTTTGATTCTGACCCTTGGTAGTTTAGTTTGCTTCAATTGGTGTCACAATTAAAATATAAAACTTTGTGGCTTAAATTGGAGACAAAGTGAGTGTGAAAATTCTTTTGACACCAACCAGGGGACTCTAATATTGTGGCCACCTCAACATTTTTGGCGCCCAATGAGCCAGCATGCCCTCCTCCCAATTTTATGTCCTCCCTGTTATGGTAGACCTTTCTCATCCTATAGCTGGGGATATACCAAGCATATGGAAAGCTTGTCATGGTTGGGGAATCTAATAATTCTTGTGAGCACAATCAGCAACAGAACCACCCGATATTTCTTGGGTCTTCTCCTTTGTTTCAAGGGTCTGCTCCATCTTTCTGCGATGGACAAGGCGAATGCGGCTAGTAGGCACCCATGGATCTGAATCGGTCCCTGTTTGGGCGCCAAAATGTTGTGATCTAGTTCAGGTGGATCTGAATCGGTCCCTGTTCGGGCACCACAATGTGGTGAGCTTTTTCTTCTCAAAACACCGCCAGGTGATAAAAGTTCAGATCTTTTATTATCTCCAGTATAGCCTGGTTAGCTTAGAGGCCTATCTCTCTGCTTGGTTCCAAGAGCTCTCTCCGAATGTCACCAAATCCAACGGTCTGGTCCTTCAGCCTCTGCCTCTGCTTTCTTCAGCCTCCAGAGCCAGCTCCACTCTTCATGTCATCCGGTGAAATCTCGACTTGTAGCGTCTTCCTCTGAAGAACTTCTTTGACTGGCCCATTGAAGCTCTATTTATGCTCAAGAGAGGGATTGTGGGTTTTCTCCCATAGTGCTCTCTGGCTCAAAGAGCTTCAAGGGAGGTGTGAACTCATTGAACTCCAATGAGTAAAGGTGTGAACACAAGCCTTGTATTAATTAGTTCTACTTAGTACCTTGTTTCAGGTTCTGCCCAAAACATCTTCTTGTAAGATTAGATCAACTCTAATTAGTTAGCAGTTAGTAAGGATTCCAACAGGGGAAAAGATGGGAAAATGATGGGAAGAATGCCTTTCCCCACAAGGCACTGACCAGTGAAAGATTCCTCCCACAGAAGTAGGGATCGATACAGAGAGGATGCCCATAGGTGACAGAATTGGAAGGAGTAGGAGAAAAACAATGAGAAAGACATTCAATGCTGAGGAGTGTTGACTAAGGTCAGAATTTCTAAAGAATCATAAAATATGGAGAAATAGAAGTAATTTCAAGTAATTTCATATATTCAGCAATGGATCATCCAGTCTGTAAGTTCTCTATGACCAATTTCTAGACTACTAATTTAATTAGCTCTCTTTGCTCATTACCTGTTAGAGTATTATACTCATTTAACTTTTTAATAAAGGAAATGCAATACAATCATTTCTGAACCAAATATTATTAATCACAAAAATTAACATTTATTAAACATTTACTATTTATCAGATATTATGCTAGGCCCTGAAAATACAAAAATATTGAATCCAATCTTGCTCTCAAAGAGTAGCTAATTGTTTATAGTACCATATTTAGTAACTTATGTAGTTTTAAAAAATTAAATGTTATCTTTTTAGTCAATGAAAATCTCCCTTCTTTTCTTTCTACTTTCTACTTTCTACTTCTTTTGATATTATCTTTCCCACTGAGATATGATTATTAAATAATCTAGAGCAATGTCTCCAAAGGGATGCCTTATTTGACTCCAAAGTATTTGTGATCAATCAAATAGAGGATATAATAATGATTTATATTCAATCCTCCTCATAGTAATTATATAAACTCCAATAAGTACTCCAATAAAACTGTATTACCTCCTTCATCCATTATGCCTTCTTCATCCCACCTCTCCATTGAGGATTCTTGGCATTTGTTACTCCGTTTGTTTATTTAAGCTAACTTGAACCATAGTAACTTCACAGGCAAAATTGCATATCCCTCCCTCTCCATATCCCCACACCATTCCCCATATTACTCTATGGTTGTTGTAGGTACCACTCAGAAGTTGGCTGCACTCAATTGTAATGGCTATTCATCTAGCATCTCTTCACTCT